>NW_012267239.1:1603484-1624695 GCF_000151885.1 Dipodomys ordii | reverse complement strand
AAAAGGAGGTGCTAGTAAGATCCTGTAGGTGACAGGGTAGAGGCTGTGTGTGTGTGTGTGTGTGTGTGTGTGTGTGTGTGTGTGTGTGGTGTGTACGCACCAATACTGGAACTTGAACTCAGGGTATGGGCACTTCCCCCTAGTTTTTTTCCATTGAAAGCTAGTGCTTTGGGCTGGGGAAATGGCTCAGTGGTAGAGCGCTTGCCTTGCATACATGAGGCCCTGGGTTCGATTCCTCAGCACCACATAAGCAAAAAAAAGAAAAAAAAAGCTGGAAGTGGCGCTGTGGCTCAAGTGGTAGAGCGCTAGCCTTGAGCTGAAGAGCTGAGGGCAGTGCCCAGGCCCAGAGTTCAGGCCCACGACTGGACCCCCCCCCAAAAAAAAAAGAAAGAAAGCTAGTGCTTTACCATTTAAGCCACATTTCCACTTCTGGCTTTTTGCTGGTTAATTGGAGATAAGAGTCTCACAGACTGTTTTGTCCAGCCTGGCTTTGAGCTGGGATCGTCAGATCTCAGCCTCCTGAGTAGCTAGGATCACAGGTGTGATTGTAAAAAGCACCTGGGTGCTGTGTGTGTGTGTATGCACACACGCACGTGCGCATGCCTGGCTGGGGCTTGAACTCGGTCTGGGCACTGTCCTGACCTTTTTGCTCAAGGCTAGTGTTCTATCACTTTTTTTTTTTTTTAGTACTTTAATGGAGATTAGACTTTCACAGTCTTTCCTGCCTGGGCTGGCTTCGAACTGGGAGCTTCATTTCTCAGTCTCCTGAATAGCTAGGATTATAGGTATGAGCCACGTGTGACTGGCTGCATTTTGTATTCTGAATGATCCTAAAAGGGGTATCACATTTTGAGTCCTTTTTAGCTTCCCTCACGCAAGGCAGCCTGGGGCATCAGTTCAGGAGTCAGATGAATCAGAATTGGATTCCTGACTCTTGTCAGCCCTCAGCTTTGTTCAAGTCACGTAACATCTCTTAGCTACTTCTCTTGTCTCTCTTTGTACTGACTACGTGGTAGAGGGTCACTTCCCCTTCAAGAGTGAGCATGGTTGGGCTACACAGAACAAGGAGCCTGCAGCCCTTAGGAACATCAGCACTTCAGAGCAGGCCAAGACAAGTCCAGGTAGTGGGAGAGTGGCTCCAATGGTAGAGCCTTAGCCTATGGGTAAAAGTGGCAGGCACCAAGTTCAAGTCCTGATTTCAGGCCAAAAAAAAAGGAAAGGAAAGAAAAGAAAGAAACAATAGAAAGTCTACACCCAAGACTGAAGGGAGCTACGAGAGTTCAGAGTCCTGAAAGGTAAAAAGAGAGCTGGACACAGAGAGATAGGCAGCAGTTGTCCCCAGGGCAAGAGAGGAGGACTAGGAAGTATACTTGAACTTGACGTGGAATGCACCGGGCTGTGGGGTAAATGGGATGCAGAAGTCTAGATGAGGAAGTTTGGTGAAGGGGAAAGGAAAGCTTTGAGGGAGAAACTGAGTATCATTTAGGTCATTTCTTAGCATTGTGTGCTATTATAACAGAATGCCACAGATTGAGTAATTAATAAAGAACAAAGTATTTGCCCCATGGTTCAGGAGTAAGGGAATCTGGGAATGTAGTACTGGAAGGAATCTTCATTACCTCTGCTGAGTGGCGCCCCCCCCCACTCCTGCCTGGGCCCAGTACTGGGTCTTGAACTCAGGGCCTGGGGTTCCTTGTCAGCTTGCTTACTCAGCTGACACTCTACCACTTGATTTTTTTTTGTTTTGTTTTGTTTTTTTGGTCGAGTCGTGGGGCCTGAACTCTGGGCCTGGGCACTGTCCCTCAGCTCTTCAGCTCAAGGCTAGCGCTCTACCACTTGAGCCAAAGTGCCACTTCCAGCTTTTCTTTTTACTTATGTAGTGCTGGGGAATCGAACCCAGGGCCTCATGCATGCAAGGCAAGCGCTCTACCACTGAGCCACCTTCCCAGCCCCCCACTCTACCACTTGAAACCACACCTCTAATGTAGCTTTTTGCTGGTTATTTTGGACATGGAGTCTTGTGGACTTTTTTGCCTTCTCTGGCTTCAAACCATGATCCTTCAGATCTCAGAGGCCTGAGTAGGTAGGATTACAGGTGTGAGCCACTGGTGCCAGGCTGTACCTATTCACCATTTTACCCCAATGGCAAAAGGTAGAACAGCAAACAAAAGAAAAACACAACAAAAAATGGCCTAAGAGAGTTCTTTCCAGCCCTTTTATAACTGGTATTAATCTACTGACGAAGAGCGAGCCCTCAACACTTACACACCTCCTATGAGGCCCTACCTCTCAACACCATGAGGCCCAAGGAATAAAGTTTGCTAAGACTTGTTTTTCCAAGGAGACATTCAAATTGCAACACATGTCAAAATCACTTGTTCAGAATGTTCCAGCCCTGCCTGCTTTTCGATGTTTGGAAACCAGTCTTAGTCACACATGATCAGAAAAGGCTGAAGGGCTGTTAGCTCTCTCTCTCTCTCTCAAAAAACAAAAACAAAACACAAACCCAGGAGCTAGCCCTATACAGTGCTGGCCCTCCTCCATCTGCCTCATTGGAACTCAGTCCTCATTGGGGGGTGGGGATGGTGGTGATTACTATCCACCATGCTCTTCCAGCATATCTCTGTCTCTCTGTCTCTGTCTCTCCCTCTCCTTCTCCCTCTCCCTTTCTGCCAGTCCTGGGGCTTGAACTCAGGGCCTGCGTGCTGTCCTTGAGCAATTTTCATTTTAGGCTAGTTAGTGCTCTACTACTTTGGGCCACAGTTCCACTTCTAGTTTCCTGGTGGTTAATTGGAGATAAGATCTCACACACTTTCCTGCCTGAGCTGGCTTTGAACTTCGAGCCTCAAATCTCAGCCTCCTGGGTATTACTAGAGACAGGGTCTTTCTTTGTAGCCCAGGAACTATGTCCTCAAAATTGTGATTCTCCTGCCTCAGCCCCATAAGACCAGGATTACAGATGTGTGCTATCATGCTTATTTCGGAGACTATCATTTTAGCATTGCAGCATGGAGAAGGCCTAGGACCAGCCTCTCTGCCCCAGAGCTCAGTTTTCCCTTACAAAGGATAAAGAGACCAGGCAGTGGGGTGTATAAGAGTTTTGCCAGCTCTAACATTCCAGATGTGGCTTTTATTCTCCAATCCTTTTATTTTTTAATTTATATTTAAAATTTATTTATGTTTTTTCTTTGCTAGTCTTGGGGCTTGAACTCAGGGCCTGGGCACTGTCCCTAAGCTTCTTTTGCTCAAGGCTTAGCATTCTAACATTTCAGTCACAGCATCACTTCTGGCTTTTTCTATTTATGTGGTACTGAGGAATCGAACCCAGGGCTTCATTTATGTTAGGCAAGTGCTCTACCACTAAGCCACATTCCTAGTCCTATTCTCCAATCCTTTTAACAGTATCAGTCCAATCTCCTAGATGGCAAAACAGGTCCAGAAAGAGAAGTCCTCCCCAGTGCCTGCTCTCTTCTAAAGCAGCTAACTCTACGGAACAAGATTTCTGGCCTGGCTGGGTACTGTTGGCTCAATACAAGCTACTTAGGTGGCTGAGATCAAAGTTCAAAGCTATTTGAGGCAGACAAGTTTGAAAGATTTCATATCCAAAATAACCAGCAAAAAGCAGAGTTGGAGGTGTGGCTCAAGTAGTAGAGCACCAGCAGTGAGCAAAAAGGTCCCTGAGTTCAAGGCCTAGTACAAAACAAAAACAAAACAACAGCAACAAAAAAAAAAAAAACTCCCCAAAGCAAACACACAGAACTGGAAATGCGGTTTTAGTAGTTCTCAATTAAGGACAAGGATAAAGCCTTCAATCTTGAGCCTGAAATGTAAAGTACTCCAGTCTCTTTTTTTGAACTTGGTCTGGGTGCTGCTCCTGAGGTTTTTGTTTTTCTCAAGGCCTAATATACTACCACTTGAGCTCAGCTCCATTTCTGGCTTTTAAGAGATTCAAAGATTTTCCTGCCTGGGGCTGGCTTCAAATTTTGATCCTCAGATCTCTGTTTCCTGAGTAGCTAGGATTACAGACCTGATTAGTGCCTGGCGTGTCTTCTACCACCTGAGCCCCAGTTTTACTTCTAGGGCTTTGGTAGTTAACTGGAGATTTAAAAAAAAAAAATCTTGTCGGGGCTGGGAAAGTGGCTCAGTGGTAGAGTGCTTGCCTTGCATGCATGAGGCCCTCGGTTCAATTCCTCAGCACCACATAAGCAGAAAAAGCCGGAAGTGGTGCTGTGGTTTAAGTGGTAGAGCGCTAGCCTTGAGCTGAAGAGCTGAGGGACAGTACCCAGGCCCAGAGTTCAGGCCCCATGACCAACAAAAAAAAAATCTTGTCTGCTTAGGCTTTGTACTGAGATCTCATCCTCCTTAAGTAGCTAGGATTACAGGTGTGGGCCACAAGTACCCAGCCTCTCACTTGTATTTAATATTAGTTAACTCAGAAGCTGGGCTGTGCATACAGGTTGCTCAAAAGCCCCTTCTCTAGTTCGCCCTGGGGCCATGTATTTGTCTGGGATTGGCCAGGCCTGTGGAGGTCTGGCCCAGGGATCCTCCCCAAGGAATGCCAGGAGCACGGTGACCTTCCGCATCCTTTTTGTCAGCCCAGGAAATCCAGGCCCAACGTGAACTTATATCTCCGTCACCCCCTCCACTCACAGGATGTTATAACCTTGAGCAGTCACCTCACTTTACATTTTTTGCTCTGAAAAAATGGGAGCCCAGCTTAGTGGGTTGTGAAAATTCAGTAGATTCATGTCCATACACGGCCCGCACTGGGCTTCCAAGCCTAGCAGATGCGTCCTGCGTGTTACTTGTCCCTGTCTGGAAGGCCGCTTCATCCAGTGTGTGTGTGTGTGTGTGTGTGTCTGTGTGTGTGTGTGTGTGTCTGTGTGTGTCTGTGTGTGTGTCTGTGTGTGTGTGCGCGCAGCGGGGCTGGCCCCAATGGCGGGGCGCGATCCTGCCCCTGGCCGGAGCTGGCCGTGGTGCAGGCGTGCAGTGTGTGTGTGTGGTGTGTGTTGTGTGTGTGTGTGTGTGCAGCGGGGCTGGCCACAATGGCGGGGCGCGATCCTGCCCCTGGCCGGAGCTGGCCGTGGTGCAGGCGTGCAGGGTGTGGCCCTGCGGTGCAGATCCTCAGGGCTGGACAGCAGGACGGACGGGGCGGGCCCGGCCACCGCGCCCCGGGGTGCACGCGGCCCCCCACCCCCCCGTTACTCTTCTCATGTGGGGGGTCTTTCTCAAGTCCCATTTCTACCGTAGATTCGGTGGTGACTTTTCAGGGTGGGGTCGTGACAACGCACAGCAAGGACAGAGCCGCCATCACCCCCCCCCAACCCCCCGCCCACCACGTTCTTACTCTCTCCCACCTCCACCTCTGCGGCGGCAAAACTGCAGCAAGCGCAGAGCGCAGGCGCAGCTTCCGGGCGCGGGGCGGCGGGAGCTATTTATAGTAGGTGACGTCACCTTGAAATAGACCGTTAGGGTGGGCCCGCCCTTCTCACCCCCCCCCTCCCACTGCCGCGGCTCCCCACCGCCCAGCCGGGCCTCTCCGACCGCGCAGGCGTCGTCCACCCCGATCCTCCCTCCCCTCTCCCCTCCCCGCGCCCTTCCCCGCCCCCACCCTCGCTCGCCAGTCCTCCCTGCGCGGCATCCTCGGAGCCACTGCGCGCCGGGCGAGCCAGCGAGAAAGGCGCGAGCGGCGCTGCCTGCAGCTGCGGCCAGCCTGCGAGCCAGTGCGCGTGCGCGGCCTGCCTCCGCGGAGCCCCGGGAGCGATCGCGAGCCGGGATCGCGAGCCGGGATCGGGATCGCAGCGGTGCCGAGCGCCCGGGGAGGCTGAGCGCACGACGACATGGGGGACCGAGAGCAGCTGCTGCAGCGGGCGCGGCTGGCCGAGCAGGCGGAGCGCTACGATGACATGGCCTCCGCCATGAAGGCGGTGAGAGAGAGAGGCTGCTTCGGAACGAGCCCGGGCGGATCGGGGGGGGGGTGATGGGGAGCCCGGCAGGAGAGCGAAAAGAAAAGATGGGGTGGCGGGGCGGCGTCCTCCAGCCCCGGGCCCGCGGCGACCCCGCGGGGCGCGCAGACCCGCGCTTCTTCCCGCGCCCAGCTGGGTCGCCCCGCCATTTCCTGAGGCCCGGATCCAGGGTGTGGGGCGGGGTCTCCGGGGGAGGCGGCACTTGGGGGGCTCGGGGTCACGATGGCAATTCTGCAGGGAAGGGAGTGACCCCAGGGGAGGGAGGGTCGCCGCATCCCAGCTCCGGGGCTGTGTGTGTGTGTGTACCCGGGAAAACACGAGGGAGCCACGTTCCTGCTTCTAGGTCGTTCTCCCCGACCCCGGGGTGGGGCGGGGTGGGGTTCACCCCTCACCTCGCCTTCCACCCTTCACCAACTTGTAATAAAGAACCGCCTGCTGGAGGAGTGCCCTGCCTCTCGCCTACTTTTCTCGACCTGAAACCTGTGTAATTCTCATCTCTTGCACCCTTGGTCTGGCTTTATGTGCAAAGACATCCCCCCCTCCCTCCATTCCTGCAGTCTTGGCGTTAAGAGGGCTGGAAGAAGAGGGTGTGGGGGTCCTTCTCCCCGGGGGGGGAAGCCCCAGGTTGGATGTCTGGAGGTGTCTGCCTGGAGGTTACCAGGAGAGGTGACCCCGGGGCAGGCCAGTGCCTTTGCGTTCCCTAGCCCCTCCTAGATGGATTCCGCAGCGTGACTTCCGGTGGAGGAGTCGGGGAGCCCAGCCACACCCTAATAAAACATCAGGGAGCGCTAGACACCACCTGCATTTTCTAAGGCACCAAGCACATTTCAGAGACTTGGAGATCGGGGTTACCACCTCCCTCCCTGGCCAGCCATCATCTCTGCCTGTTATCTTAGGCTTTTTCTAAATGACTATTAACTTTTCTCTGTGTCAAGGTCACTGGTACATCTACAACCGCGGCTGTCATCATCATCCTGACACCTGGGAAGACCCCCTTCTTCTCTCCCCCGGGACTCCACTGGAGACCTCCAGAAGATTTAGAGATTCCGGGGGAGGGAGGAAGGAATGGGGAAGGTGTTATGTGATACACTGAAGTCTGCATTTTGATTTGTAGGCAATTTGTTACAAATCTGAATGTTGATCTAAAGGTAGCCATCTCTTGAAGGGGGGAGGAGAAAACCTGCCTGTAATCTTAGCTAGTCAGGAGGCTGAGCTTTGAGAATTGAGGTTCGAAGCCAGCTCAGACAGGAAAGTCTGAGAGACTCTTATCTCCAATTAACTACTAAGAAGCTGGAAATGGAGCTGTGGCTCATTTGGTAGAACACTAGCCTAATTCAAGGACAGTGACCAGGCCCTGAGTTCAAGCTGTCAGACCAGCAAAATAAAACAGGCCAAACACCCCAAACCTGCAAACCAAATGATCCCTAATATTTTAGACTCACTTGAAAAATTCTTTTTAGAGGTTATGGTGTAAATAGTATATAGAAACAAAGTAGAAGCCCCTATTTAGATTATCTAAGTAAGAAAGATACTCATTTAGTTATCTTTCCTGAAGTTCTCTTGTTACAAATGACTGGCAACACTCAGGTCTATTTGGTGATTCATTGGTGATTCTGTTGTCAGCATTCTGGTGATTTTGGCTTGCAGATGCGGGTTTACTTAAAGCCTACTCATTTAAATCAGGAGTCAGTCTAGGTTTGGAGTCTGAACTTTTAAGAAATTCTGAGTTCTTTTTAAAAGACATGCATTTGGAATACCTATCTTTTTGTAAATTTTACAGAAACAGAACTGACCCTAGTCACACAACAAGTCAGTTGTGTGAGTCTCTTTAGCCTAGTAACTGCATTCTGGGATTATGCAAGTTGAGGCCGCCTCTGGACATTTTGGCCAGGACCTTGTTGACCCTGTGAGTGGAGCTTGAAGGCTGCAGTGTCCTGAGCCTTTTGGGGAATAAAGAAAGAAGAGATGGCTGGGTGCCAGTAGCTCAGGCCTATAATTCTAGCTACTCAGGAGGCTGAGATCTGAGGATCAAGGTTCAAAGGCAGCCTTGGCAGAAAGTCTTTTGAGGCTCTTATCTCTAATCAGCCAGCAAAAAGCCACAAATGAAGCTGTGGCTCAAGTAATAAATTGCCAGTCTTGAGCTAAAAAGCTAAGGGACAATTGCCCAGGCCCTGAGTTTAAGTCCTCTCCTCATCAACAAAAAAAGAATAGGGTTTAATGGAAGGTGATTTGAGATTAAGGGAAATGTCTAGAAAATGCTGGAGCCATTAGAAACCTGACACAACTTGAGATGGAAAATGAAAGGATGGACTGATATTCTCCAAATTTAGTGTGAACTGAAATAAAAAAAAACCTGTTTTTCAAAAACAGGTTTGAGAAAAATGCTTTTCCACAACTAGCTCCTTATGGCCACAGATTTTTCTGAGTCATTAAGGTAGCATGTTACAAACTAAAGAACCCTTCAGTACATTAGAAATTTAAAATAACATCAGAAATGCTTGGGGAAACCATTTAGTATTTAATATTCAGTTTAAGTACTGTTTTTCATTAGAATTATGACAAATTATTTAACTCTTATTTAAAACGATATTTTTAAAAATCACTATGCCATGGGGCTGGGAAGGTAGCTCAGTGGTAGAGCGCTTGCCTTGCAACCCTGAGGCCCTGGGTTCGATTCCTCAGCACCATATAAGCAAAAAAGCAAAAAGCAGGAAGTGGTGCTGTGGCTCAAGTGGTAGAGCGCTAGCCTTTAGCTGAAGAGCTGAGGGATAGCGCCCAGGCCCAGAGTTCAGGCCCCACAACCGGACCAAAAAAAAAAAAAATCACTATGTCAGTTTCTACTATCAAATTGAAAAAAAGTTTTTTTTGAGGTAAGGACATTTAACCCAGGCTGGACAGGAGGGACTCTCAGGAGGAATTTGAGACCCTGCCTCTGCTTCCTGAGTGCTGGAATTACAGGTGTGTATCACCACGTGTGACAAGTGTTTCATCTTTTATTTTCATTTACTTTTGTGCTGGTCCTGGGGCTTGAACTCAGGGCCTGAGCACTGTTCCTGAACTTTTTCTTGCCTTTTTTTTGTTTTTGCTCAAGGCTTACCACTCTACTGCTTGAGCCACAGTTCCACTTCTGGCTTTCTTTTTTGGTGCTTAATTGGAGCTGAATCTCATGAATTTTCCCACCTGGCTGGGTTTGAACAGGGATCCTCATATTTCAACCTCCTGAGTAGTTAGGATGACAGGCATGAGCCACCGGTGCCTGGTTCATCTTTTATTTATTTTTTTATTGTGTTTCTTTCAGTGCTGGGAGTCAAACCTGGGGCTTTGAACATTGCTGAAAGCAAGTACTCTTATCAATGACCCGTGTGTACTCCGGTCTCCTGAACAATATATTATCCAAGTTAATGGAACATATTTATTGATAAATGGAGAACAGTTTTTCACCCATTAAATTAGTATCTAGATTGTTATTTTTCTTTTTTAGCATTAGTAGGGTTTTGAACTCTGAGTGTGAGCTTGCTAGGAAGGTACTCTACTACTTGAACCATGCCCTTAACCCTTTTATTTTTTGGGTCTGGTCATGGGGCCTGAACTCTAGGCCTGGGCGCTGTCCCTCAGCTCTTCAGCTCAAGGCTAGCACTCTACCACTTGAGCTACAGCGCCACTTCCTGCTTTTTTCTTTTTGCTTATGTGGTGCTGAGGAATTGAACCCAGGGCCTCTGGCATGCAAGGCAAGCGCTCTACCACTGAGCCACCTTCGCAGCCCTTAACCCTTTTTATTATAGCTATTTCTACAGTAGAGCCTTGTTTTTGCCCTGGCTGACCTGGACTGTGGTTCTTCGGTTTATGCTTTCCTCATAACTGGGATGATAAGTGCTTGCTGCCAGACCCAGACTGTTTGTTGAGATGGGGTCTCCCTGATGGTGAACTACTGTCCTCCAGATTTCTGCCTCTCAAGTAGCTGGTGTTGTAGGCATGAGCCGCTGCACTTAACCTAGATTAAATTGTGTGTGTGTGTGTGTGTGTGTGTGTGTGTGTTTGGTGCTGGGGATTGAACCTAGGTTCTTGAGTCTCTAGGCAAGCACTCCACCCCTGAGATTAAATTTTTAACGAATGTTAGGCAGGGCCATCCAAGCCTCATTTTGTTAATATAAACCTTAACTAGAACTTTTGGGAAGTGAATGCTCTCCCTCTGAGTTTATATGGGCTTTTTTCCAGGGCAGTGGAAAGGCAGGTAAGTGGAGACTAGTGAGGGTGGAGCAGGGCACCTGGGGGTGTGTGTGGGGTGATGTGATGTCATTATTCTGACCTTGAAACTTGGTTCTCTTGGCCTTGGCCCCTCTGAGGTACAGTATACTAGGATATTGATATTAAGGAGGAGTCCATTTTCAGCTGTATTAGCTTGTTTCCTTTATAATGTAAATGCTGTGCTATTATCTGCATGTAATAATTAGTGTTCTTTAATCTGTTAGTGTCACCTGGAGGACAGTATTGGTAAGCTTTAAGAAAAATCACAAGGGCTGGGAATGTAGCTTAGTGGTAGAGTGCTTGTCTAGCATGCATGAAGCCCTGGGTTTGATTCCTCAGTACCACATCAACAGAAAAAAAATGGAAGTGGCACTGTGGCTCAAGTGGTAGAGTGTTAGCCTTGAGCAAAAGTAGCTCAGGGACAGTGCCTAGGCCCTGAGTTCAAGACCCATGACTGGCAAAAGAAAAGAAAGAAAAGAAAAATCACAAATATTCAAACACAATGATGTTGTTTCTGATTGTTTGAAATCTACTCTTTCCTGCCTCACACATAATTTGAAGAGGCAAGAAATGTTTCACATAGTTTGAAGAGCAAGGAGCTGGTGGCTTATGCCTGTAAGCCTAGCAGTCTAGGAGGCTGAGCTCTGAAGATAATGGTTGAAGCCAGCCAGGACAGATAAATCTGAGCGATTCTTAGCTCTAGTTAATGATCAAAAAGCCAGAGATGGAGCTGTGGCTCAAATGGTGAAAAAGCAGAGTCAGAACATCAGGCCCTGAGTTTAAGCCCCAGTACCAGCAGAGAGAATAAGAGAGAGACAGACAGACAGACACACACAGAGATGTTTCTAGAGTTTAATAAAAGTATCATCGGGGGCTGAGAATGTGGCTTAGTGGTAGAGTACTTGGCTAGCATTCATGAGTCCCTGGGTTCAATTCCTCAGTACCACATAAACAAAAGGCCAGAAGTGGTGCTGTGGCTCAAGTAGAAGAGTGCTGGCCTTGAGCAAAAGCAGCTCAGGGACAGTGCCCAGGTCCTGAGTTCAAGATCCAGGACTAGCAAAAAAAAAAAAAAATCATCAGGCTTTGACAGGCTATTAGCTTACAGGGAACGTAATTGTGTGAAGAAACATTGTAGGAGATTTTTATCAAGTGATTTACATAATCTATAACCTCCAATAAGTTATCCTCTGAGATGGCTAAATTTTATAAAGTGGGATTAAACTGCTAGTATGTAGATAAGGGGCTTTGAAAAGGAAAGGGAGTTTCCAGTGGGTACTCAGGAGTGGATAGAAATCAGTCTTGTCTTCAGCTGCCCTAAGTCACTCATGAAGCATACGGTTATTTGGCAGGCGGTTATGAAATGTACAATTTAGGGTAATATGAGGTAACGGAGGACTTGAGAAGATTAAGTGCAGGAAACACAAATCCAAGAGGAAGAGCCCTTTGGCCCCAGCCACTGGCAGAGGCTCTTATTCCAACAGCTGTGGGAAAGGAATGGAACGGAGCAGGTGCTGGGTACAAGAGCGCCACTGAGTGGCCCAGGGAAAGACATGCACGTGGAAGACATTAAGGAGTGTGTGTGTGTGTGTGTGTGTGTGTGTGTGTGTATGGGTATGTGTGTGTGTGTATGGGTATGTGGGAGAGAGTAAACTGGGACTTGCACTCAGGGTTCTGTGCTCTAACTTGGATTTTTTTCCCCCTTAAGGCTGGTGCTTTACCCCTTGAGACATGGCTCCATCCCTGGCTTTTTGATGGTTAACTGGAGCTAAGATTCTCACAAACCTTTCTGCCCTGGCTGGCTTTGTAACCTCGATCCTAGATCTCAGCCTCGTGAGTAGCTAGGATTATAAGCCTGAGTCAGCTGCGTGGAGCTAAGGATGATTAATGAGGTGTATCAAAACTGTGGTTAGACTGAAATCTTTGTTTGTTTGTTTTGGGTCCGGTCATGGGGCCTGAACTCTGGGCCTGGGCGCTGTCCCTCAACTCTTCAGCTCAAGGCTAGCGCTCTACCACTTGAGCCACAGCGCCACTTCCGGCTTTTTTCTTTTTTGCTTATGTGGTGCTGAGGAATCGAACCCAGGGCCTCTGGCATGCAAGGCATGCGCTCTACCACTGAGCCACCTTCCCAGCCCTAGCCTGAAATCTTAAAGTCTATTTGAAATACATAAAAACTAGGGAGCCCTCACCTGGTCATTTGAAATGCAATTACGTCTCTCAACTAAGGAAAGAATGGGGTCCTGGGTTGCTTTTTTTGTTTGTTTGTTTTTTTGGTTGGTGTTGGGACTGAACTCTGGGCCTGGGTGCTGTCCCTCAGCTCTTCTGCTCAAGGCTAGCACCCTACCACTTGAGCCATAGCGCCACTTTTTCTGCTTGTGGTGCTGAGGAATCGAACCCAGGGCCTCATGCATGCAAGGCAAGCACTCTACCACTGAGCCAACTTCCCAGCCCTGGGTTGCTTTTGTAATGGCTTGAGTTAAATGGTACTTCAGGGGTGATGGTGCAGCTCAGGGCTGTGTCTTCCTAGTTCATTCAAGGTCCTTGGTTCAGTCTCCTCTACATGAAAAAGAAAGCTACTTCAGGTGTCAGATGGCTTTACTTCCCGAAGTGGCAGCTGTTTCCTCCATCTGCATTTTGGTTCCACAGTCAGGAACCAAATTAATCGTTACCTTACAGAAACCCCAAATGGGTTATCTTTATCTTTTGGGATTTTATATTAGTGGTAGACTTTATTATGACACTGTCTGCTTTGGGACAGGGTATCCCCAAGGGCTTTTTATGTGACTTTCGACAAACTAATGGAATTGATCCCTTATTAGGCACCCAGAAAATGGTGGCTGTGGTTCTGTGTATACAATCTCATTGATTGATTGTGCCTGTTCTGGGGCTTGAACTCAGAGCCTGGACATTGACTTTTGGCATTTTCACTCAAGGCTTGTGCTCTACCGCTTGAGCCACAGCTCCACTTTTGGGTTATTGGTTAATTGAAGGTAAGAGTGTCACAGGCTTTCCTGCCTGGACTGGCTTTGAACCATGATCCTCAGAGCTCAGCCCTTCTGAGTAGCTAGGATTACAGGCCTAGCTATTTTCTTTTTTTTTGGGTTCGGTTGTGGGGCCTGAACTCTGGGCCTGGGCACTGTCCCTCAGCTCTTCAGCTCAAGGCTAGCACTCTACCACTTGAGCCACAACTCCACTTCCAGCTTTTTTTTTTTTCTTTTTGCTTATATGTGGTGCTGAGGAATCGAACCCAGGGCCTCATGCATGCAAAGCAAGCACTCTACCACTGAGCCACCTTCCCAGCCCCAGGCCTAGCTATTTTCATACAATTTTCATACAGTTGATGGAAGCTATCTGCCAAGTTTATTAAAAGCAGAATCTACCAGTTATGTCAGTTTTATTAGACTAACATAAGAGTAAAACTCACAGATCTGGATCTTGCTTGTTCTCTTGAAGGCCAGGAATATTTTTTAGCTGAGGTTAAATGTTGATTGAATTTGCATCGCTATTAAGAATTAAGTTGGAAACCTCTAGACTCCAAAATTTCAGTCTCCAGACCCTAGGAGGGGAACCACCCAGGGTCCTGGTGGACGCAGCCCCATCTAAAACCAGCATTGGAGATCTCCCTCTACTGGCATTCTCTTCTACAGCGGTGGGTGTCAGCCCTTGCCAGGATTAGAACCTGCCACAGCCTCTGAAACTGCCAATCCTGGTGCCTCTAGTGACAACTGAATGTTGCATGCAACATTCGGGTGTGATTGTGTTTAAAATACCTGCCAGTCCCTGTGAAAATGCTCTTTGATATCAAAAGCAAGGCAGATGTACCCATGGTGTACTGCAGGGAGTGGCCTGCTTACTTCTGCAGCAGTGACTTGACAAAGCTCCCCCTCCCTGCCTTAGAAGCATTCTGCTGTAGAAGCTTCAGGATTTTAGGATATAGTTGTATTCATCTAATGGTGAGAATTGCTTTGTGTAACCAACATGCATCAGAAGGAAGCCAATGGGCCGCCTGTGGGCGTGGCCACCTGGAGGGAGGGGACAGTGGGTGTTTGGCTCCAGGAGGTGGAGGGCTGTT
Source organism: Dipodomys ordii (assembly GCF_000151885.1). Classification (NCBI taxonomy): domain Eukaryota; kingdom Metazoa; phylum Chordata; class Mammalia; order Rodentia; family Heteromyidae; genus Dipodomys; species Dipodomys ordii. The sequence continues at coordinate 1,610,415 of NW_012267239.1, read as the reverse complement.
TAGAATACTTGATACTATGCCTCATTGACAGGACAGCCTGGTGGCAACTCAAGTGCGTTTTGTCTGTACGGTATTACTTGTGATGTTGGATGTCTCCCAGATGAAGAATTCCATTTTCCTAAATAGTCACTGTTCTATTTTTGGCAATGAATTTTTTTTTATTCACAACACATAGTGTATTGCCTTATGAGTAGTGGGAGGAGGCCCCTAGGGAATTTTGAGTAAGCGAATGGTGTCATAAGAAGATAAATGAATGAGCACCAGGCTGAGTTCTTTGTGGCTTTTTGTAATGCTGGGGCATCCCAGAGCAAAGGAAATGGGTAGTAGCCAGTCCCCTAGGGTTGAGAGTTGGTATTGTCTAGGTGGCAAAGACATTGATTAAATAGCTAGCAGTGAATCCATTTCTTTTTTTTTTTTTTTTGGCAGTTGTAGGGCTTGAACTCTGGGCCTGGGTACTATCCCTCAGCTCTTAAGCTCAAGGTGAGCACTCTACCACTTGAACCACAGCACCACTTCCAGTTTTCTGGTGGTTAATTGGAGATAAGAGTCTCACAAACTTTCCTGCCTAGGCTGGCTTTGAACCGAGATCTTCAGATCTTAGGCTCCTGAGTAAGTAGGATCACAAGTCTGAGCCATCAGTGCCTGGCTTTGTGAATCTGGTTCTTAAATGGAGACAGGGACCTTTCTAAATAGCTTGTGTCAGTCTACTTAAGGTTTTTCAGGAAAGAAGTAGGGAGGATTAAATGAGGTGGGAATATAGGTACTGATGGCTTATGCCTGTAATCCTAGCCACTCAGCCGGCTGAGATCTGAGAATCCTGGCTCAAAGCCAGGGAAGTTCGTGTGACTTTTATCTCCAACCAACTAGCCAAAAGTCCGGAGTGGAGGTGTGGCTCAAGTGGCAGAGCACCAGCTGTCATCCAGTAAAGCTAAGCAAGAACATGATGCTCTTGAGTTCAAACCCCATACCAGCACCAATAAAAGAAAGAAGACTAGCTGCAAATCTTTTTAAATGAGTCATCTAAAAAATTTTTTTCTTTTTGGTGGGGGGGACTTTTTTTTCTTTAGTTACTTGATCAAATAACCACATACCATAAGTTTCCTTTTCTTAACTGAATTCTGGTTGAGGAGTATTATGAACGCTATATCTGAATGTCCCCAGTTATTTCCTAGTTAGGCTGTGGCTTAGCTACGTTAGTCACTCTCAGCTGACGCTGATGGTGATTCATTCAGACAGGCAGGCAGCCAGATGATTGTTACATAAACACCAATACTCCTGGTCAATGATTTTCCCTGTGAAGGTGCCATCCTCAAGACTGCCCAGCAACCCTTTCTGACAGTTTATTCAGAGGAAGAAAGAATATGATTACATGAATTCCCAAGGCCCACATACATCATGTCTCAGCACCACACCTTTTTTTTTGTGCCAGTACTAGACTTGAACTTGAACTCAGTCTACGGCACTGTCCCTTAGCTTATTCTGCTTAAGACTACTACTCTACCACTTGAGATCCACTTCCACCTTTTTGGTGGTTAACTGGAGATAAGAGTCTCATGGACTTTCCAACCTGGGCTAGCTTTAAACCCTCAGGCCCCTGAATGGCAAGGATTATAAGTGTGAGCCGCTGGTGTCCAGTTTTTTAAAGAGACATGGATTGTCTCTATGGGCTAGGCTGCCCTTGAACCCTATTATTTGCCTTCTTCAGCCTCCTGGGGAGCTAGGGTTTGCAGGCATGGGCCACTGGCTGGCTCTGCTGTTTGTTTCTTTGTTTTTCAGTGTTAGTACTAGAGCTTGACCTCAAGGCCTCTTGCTCTTGCTTAGCTTTTTCTCTCAAGGCTAGTACTCTGCCACTTGAGCCACACTTCTACTTTAGGTTTTTTGATGGTTAATTGGAGATAAGTGTCTCTTGAGTTGGTCTTCCTGGGCTGGCTTTGAACCAGGATCCTCAAATCTCAGGCTCTTGAATAGCTGGGGTTACTCATGTGAGATACTGGTGTCTAGCCTTCTGTGACTTTTTTTTTTTTCCGGCTGGTCGTGGGCTTGAACTCAGGGACTGGGTGCTGTCTCTAACATTTTTTTTTTTTGTTGGTCATGGAGCTTGAACGCGGCCTGGGCATTGTCCCTTAGCTCTTCAGCTCAAGGCGAGCGCTCTACCATTTGAGGCACAGCGCCACTTCCAGTTTTCTGGTCGTTTATTGGAGATAAGAGTCTCATGGACTTTTCCTGCCTGGGCTGGCCTTGAACCGAGATCCTCAGATCTCGGCCTCTTGAGTAGCTAGGATGCAGAAGTGAGCCACTGGGGCCTGGCTTCTTTGACTTCTTTTTTGTCCCCCCCCCCCTTTGACTTTTGATGCCTCCAAAAGTTACATAGTTTGTAGTTACACAGATAGATCAGACATTGCCCCATCGACAAGCAGTGTCGATGATTATGCTTCAGATATTAATTTGCTTTGTTTTGATTTTTTTGGGGGGTCCGGTCGTGAACTGTGGGCCTGGGCGCTGTCCCTCAGCTCTTCAGCTCAAGGCTAGTGCTCTACCACTTGAGCCACAGCACCACTTCCGGCTTTTTTCTTTTTTGCTTATGTGGTGCTGAGGAATTGAACCTAGGGCCTCATGCATGCAAGGCAAGCGCTCTACCACTGAGCTACCTTCCCAGCCTTTTGATTTTTGTATGCTAGAAAATTACCTTGGTGTAGCTTCATAACATCTATCAGAAGCAGTTTTATTTGTCACAGGGTAGAGGATGCTATGGCTTCCATATGAATAGCATTTGTGTTTTAAAGTCAGATGCCTTAGCCAGATTTAATTACTGCAAGAACAAAAGAGTTCTTCCAGTTTTTTTTTTTTTTTGCCTTATGTTTTATTGAAACATGGGCTGGGAATGTGGCCTAGTGGTAGAATGCTTGCCCAACATGCATGAAGCTCTGGGTTTGATTCCTCAGTGTCACATACACAGAAAAAGCTGGAAGTGGCGCTGTGGCTTAAGTGGTAGAGTGCTCGCCTTGAGCTGAAAAGTCAGAGACAGCGCCCAGGCCCAGATGATCGACAAAAAAAAAAAAAAGAAAAGAAAAGTGAGTCATTCTGCAGCATTCCAGGCATTCAGAGGTGTGTCACAGGAATTTTGTTTTAGAAGAATTGCTTCTTTAAAGACTAAATGATTGCCAGGCATTGATGTCTCATGCTAGTAAACCTAACTATTCAGGAAAGCTGAGATCAGGAGACCACCCTTCAAAGCCAGACAGGCAGAGAAGTCTACCAGACTCTGTCTCTTAAGTAACAAGAAAAAAAAAAGAAAATAGCAAAAAGATGACTGGAGGGATTGCTCATATGGTGGAGCACCAGCCCAGTAAGCTATCTGAGCAAGTGGGATTGCCCCAGAACACCAAAAAAAGATTTAAAAAAGGGTGGGGGAGGGAGGGCGGGGAAAGGTGCTGGGAATGTGGCTTAGTCTTACCAAGCATGCTCGAAGCCCTGGGTTTGATTCCTTAGTACCACATAAACAGAAAAAGCCTTGAGTAAAAAGAAGCTGAGGGACAGTGCCTAGACTCTTGAGTTCAAGCCCCCAGGACTGGCAAAAAGAAAAAAGAAACAAAATTTAAAAAGCCCCTAAATTATTGAATAACGATATCTGCAAAGCCTCTCTGTATTCTCACTAAACAAATGTGTCTAAAAGGCACTTCCTTTAGGAAAACTGAAGATGGATGCTATGGGGGAGGGGGTCTCGCAGGTCTCTGACTGGATTTGAAGGGACTGTGGACTTTGAGCTCTGGGAGAAAATTGCCCCAGGTAGGGGCAGGTCTTGGGGGTGTATGTGAGGAGACCCAAGGACCTGGCATGGAGCGGCCTCTTCGGGAATGGTGGGCAGCTTGTAGCCAAAAACCACATGGAAGAGTGAAGTGGGGTTTGCTGATAGACATAATCTGGGGTTGGGGATTTGTGGTAGAACCAGAGAGCTGGGGAAAGGAAATGAGGAAATTAGAAGGTAGAGCTGATATTTTGTTAGGGATTTGGGGTTACAGAGTACTCAGTCAATTGCTTGTCTTACCTTGTGAGAACTAGCCCAAATGTCCTAATTTTTTCATATAACCACGTGACACATTCCCATTCCCCAAATAAGCCATTATTATTTAACATTGCTGATCCTCGTGCTCAGTCTTCTCTAGCCACGGCCACGTGTCTGTTTGAATGGTGCTGTTGGTAGCTCTCCATTGACTTGGGTTTCTCCCATCCATTGGGGGAGGTTTGTCCATAGGTTTCATTTACCTTTTATCAGAGCTGGATGCTGGTGGCTCACGCCTGTAATCCTAGCTGTCCTCCAAGAGGCTGAGATCTGGGAATCACGGTTCAAAGCCAGCCTGGACAGCAAAGTCTATGAGATTTTCATCTCCAATTAACCACTAGAAAACTGGAAGTGGCACTATAGCTCAAAGTGGTAGAATAGTAGCCTCAACGGAAAAGGAGCTCAGAGGCAGTGCCCACACCCTGAGATCAAGCCCCATAGAAACCAAAACAAAACCAGAAAAACTCCTTGTATTAAGGAATCTCCTTAGTTGTGAAGCTTTTGAGAGGGAATATGAAATGCCCTCAGGTACTTCAGTCAAGCTAGTGACATTGCTGGCCGCAGATTGGAGGGAGTTTCTCTAGAGTTTTCTAGGGATGTTGAACAAAATACTACAAATGGGATAGCTGAAGACAATATAAAGGAAGTTGAGTGCTTGTGGCTCACACCTGTAAACCTAGCTACTCAGGAGGCTGATACCTGAGGATTGTGGTTCAAAGCCATATTCCAGGCAGGAAAGTCCGTGAGATTCTTGTAAAGTGGAGCTGTGGCTCATGTGGTTGAGTGATTGCCTTGAGCGAAAAAGCTCTGAGACAGTGCCCAGGTCCTGAGTTCAAGCACCAGAAACAAACAACACACACATACACACACACACACACACACCCAGACAACAGAAAGGTATTCTCTAGTTCTGGAGGTTAGAACTCTGAAACCTAGGTGTTAACTCTCTGACAATCCTATGGAAGAGGTCTTTCTCACCTCTCAGCTTCTGGTGGCTTCTAACAACCCCTGTGCTTTTAGAGGTGCATCATTGCAGTCTCTGCCTCCAAAGTCCCATGGCATCCTGTGCTTTCCCATTCTTACTTTATTTTTAATATTGAGTTTTTATTAGTGATTCTAAATATATGTGTTTAATAAAACTGTGGTAAGTGAACTTAACATCTGTCCAGAAAAGATTATATACTATACAAACTATTCAAGTCATACAAAACCATTTTTCAGCACGCTTCTTCCCCTGAGGTGGTTCATATTGAGCAAGCTTTGCTTTCAGTTTTTTATTTTCTATAGTAGCTTCATATTTTTCTTTCATTTCTGCCAACTCTAGGTTAAGCAGCTCTATTTCTGCTTAGGAGCTGGTTGGCAGATCCTAAGCGATGCTTTAAAAAATCCAAAGCAGGGCTGGGAAGGTGGCTTAGTGGTAGAGCGCTTGTCTTGCATGCATGAGGCCTTGAGTTCGATTCCTCAGCACCACATAAGCAAAAAGAAAAAAGCCGGAAGTGGTGCTCTGGCTCAAATGGTAGAGTGCTAGCCTTGAGCTGAAGAGCTGAGGGACAGCACCCAGGTCCAGAGTTCAGGCCCCACGACCGGATCAAAATAATAATAATAATAAAAAAAAATCCAAAGCACTATTAGGTTTCTCTGGTTCTTCATATAAGGCTACCAACACCTTGGTCAGGGTGTCCAGCACCGCTGCCTTCCCCAAGTGTCTCAGGAACTGCTCATGCTTTGAGTTGGTGGCTTTGTAATGGACCGTAGTTACAGCGGCGTCGCTGGTGTGGGGACTCGGGCTGGCGGGCTCACTCTTCTTATAAGAACACCAGTCATTGGACTTGATTTCATCTTTTTTTTTTTTTTTTTGGTCGGTCGTGGGGCCTGAACTCTGGGCCTGGGCGCTGTCTCAGAGCTTTTTCGCTCAAGGCAATCACTCTACCACTTGAGCCACCGCGCCACTTCCGGTTTTCTGGTGGTTTATTGGAGATAAGAGTCTCACGGTCTTTCCTGCCCGGGCTGGCTTTGAACCACGATCCTCAGATCTCAGCCTCCTGAGTAGCTAGGATTACAGGCGTAAGCCACCAGCGCCCAGCGATTTCATCTTAATTATATCTGGGAAGTGCCTACTTCCAGATCAGGGCGCATTGGTAAGGATCAAAGGCTAGGACTTCAACAGAACTTTTTTTTTTTTTTTTTTTTGGGTCCGGTCGTGGGGCCTGAACTCTGGGCCTGGGCGCTGTCCCTCAGCTCTTCAGCTCAAGGCTAGCGCTCTACCACTTGAGCCACAGCCCACTTCTGGCTTTTTTCTTTTTGCTTATGTGATGCTGAGGAATCGAACCCAGGGCCTCAGGCATGCAAGGCAAGCACTCTACCACTGAGCCACATTCCCAGCCCAACAGAACTTTTTTGGGGGGATGGGGCACAGTTCAACCTACAACAAAATCCCTTAACTATTTTTTTAAATTCCTTTTTATTGTAAAGGTGGTGTACAGAGGGGTTACAGTTACATAAGTAAGGAAATGAGTACAATTTCTTGTCAAACATTGTTACCTCCTCTCCATTTTCACCTGCTATCCTGTCGTCCCCCCACCCAGGTTGCAAAGTTCATTTCCAACATATGTCTTGTGAGTATTGCTGCTGCATTGGTTCACCTTTTGTCCTTTATCTCACCATTTCTGTGAATTCCTCTTCCCACCCCCAAATCAGATAAACTTATGTACAATACAAAGGGTACTGAAATTAAAAACAGTGGCAACAGGGGGTAAACCAAAGGAAAAATAAAAATGAAAGAAAAGGGGCTGGGAAGGTGGCTCAGTGGTAGAGTGCTTGCCTTGCAATGTATGAGGCTCTGGGTTCGATTCCCCAGCACATAAGCAAAAA
>NW_012267239.1:1581859-1602483 GCF_000151885.1 Dipodomys ordii | reverse complement strand
TTCGATTCCCCAGCATCACATAAGCAAAAAGAAAAAAAGCTGGAAGTGGCGTTGTGGCTCAAGTGGTAGAGTGCTAGCCTTGAGCTGAAGAGCTGAGGGACAGCACCCAGGCCCAGAGTTCAGGCCCCACAACCGGACCCCCCAAAAAAAATGAAAGAAAAAAAATAACTGCAAACAGTAAACTAAGAAAAAAACAAACCCAGACCTCCTGTTTCCATATCTTGTAGGTCATATATACATAGCTATTGAGCCCTTGTGATCCTCTGCTGGATTGTCCTAGACATACACTGATCATTACATATGAGGGAAATGAGGCAGCCTATGTTTGTTTCGGTCTGGCTTACATCACTTACTATGCTTTTTTTCTAAGACTGCATTTCCTTACGTATGGGCCACGTCATTCTTTCTATATCTTGGCAATGGTAAACAATGTTGCACTGAACATGGTTGTGCTGGTAGCTTTAGTGTGGCTTTGTGGTCTATTTAAATGCCCAGGAGTGGGATTGCTGGGTCATAGGGAAGCTCTATGTTTACTCTTTTGAGAAACCTCCATACTGCTTTCCAGAGTGATTGAACAAGTTCACATTACCACCAGCAATGTAGTAATGTTCCCTTTTGGCCACATCCCTTCTGGTATATGTTATTATTATTTTTTTGGTCAGTTGTGGGGCTTGAACTCTGGGTCTAGGCGCTGTCCCTGAGCTCTTCAGCTCAAGGCGAGTACGCTCTACCACTTGAGCCACAGTGCCACTACTGGTTTTCTGGTGGTTAGTTGGAGATGAGTCTTATGGACTTTCCTTGCCTGGGCTGGCTTTGAACTGTGACCCTCAAATCTAAGCCTCCTGAGTAGTTAGGATTACAGATGTGAGCCACTGGTGCCCAGCTATTAGTTTTTTTTGGTAGTGGCTATTCTAACTGGGGTGAAGTAGAATTTCAAGGTTGTTTTGAAAACCCCTTAACTATTAATAGCTAGTTCAATTTGAACTGGCATGGAAAACTAAAGGAAGTCTGCACTGGTGAAATCGAACGCTTCCATTTAAAAGAATTAGGAATTCCATACTCCAGGACCAGTCTAGTTCCTGTCAGGTAGAGCAGAAGAAAGATGCTGCTAGATAGCTTTGCTTCCTTTGCAGAGGCTGCTGGGATTTACCAATGCTTTGTTCCTTTCTGGTGAGGGAGGGCAAGGAGCATTGTGGGGAAGGTGGGATACAGGTTGGAGGTTGTCCTTAATATGTACCACCACCCTTACACTCATCCCGTGATTATCTATTACTCTTCCAACATGAAAGGAACATCTTACAAAAGATTCAAATTAGAAATTTCTCAAGGTCCTATCACTTTTTAGTTCCAGACTACAAGCCTCCCTTCAGATAGGACCTATGGCTATATTTTTTTTTGAGTGTTTGCTAGTACTGGGGCTTGAACTTAGGGCTTCACACTCTGGCTTAGCTTTTTTCATTCAAGGCTGACACTCTTATCACTTGAGCTCCAGCTTCATTTTCAGCTTTTTGCTAGTTAATTGTAGATAAGAGGCTCATAGACTTCCCCACTTGGCTGGCTTCCAACCTGCATCCTCAGATCTTTGCCTCCTGAGTTGTTGGGACTACAGGTGTGAGCCACCTGCTTGCTCCTGGTTCTAACTGGTTTTATCTCCAAGAGGTTTTTATTCTTCATTATGGCTTGTCCAGACTCTTTGTTCTTGAGGAGGATCATCGATTGTGCTGGAGGGTTTGTACTAATTCCAGATGCTTCTCTCAGTGTTTCTGTTTCTTTGGGGTTTGCAGGTCACTGAGCTGAATGAACCTCTCTCCAATGAAGATCGAAATCTCCTCTCAGTGGCCTACAAGAATGTGGTTGGTGCTAGGCGATCTTCTTGGAGGGTCATTAGCAGCATTGAGCAGAAGACCATGGCTGATGGAAACGAAAAGAAACTGGAGAAAGTGAAGGCATACCGGGAGAAGATTGAGAAGGAGCTGGAGACAGTTTGCAATGATGTCCTCGCTCTGCTCGACAAGTTCCTCATCAAGAACTGCAACGATTTCCAGTATGAGAGCAAGGTGTTTTACCTGAAAATGAAGGGTGATTACTACCGCTACCTGGCTGAGGTGGCTTCCGGGGAGAAGAAAAACAGTGTGGTTGAAGCTTCAGAAGCGGCTTACAAGGAAGCCTTCGAGATCAGCAAAGCGCATATGCAACCTACACACCCCATCCGGCTGGGCCTGGCCCTCAACTTCTCTGTCTTCTACTATGAGATCCAGAATGCACCTGAGCAGGCCTGCCTCTTAGCCAAACAAGCCTTTGATGATGCCATAGCTGAGCTGGACACATTAAATGAGGATTCCTATAAGGACTCCACGCTCATCATGCAGCTACTGCGAGACAACCTGACCCTCTGGACAAGCGATCAGCAGGATGAAGAAGCAGGAGAAGGCAACTGAAGAGCCTTCTGGTCCCTTTCCTAGCCCTTCCCCCCCCCCCCCCCACCCCAACCAGCCTATCATCACCAATCCTTCTTTACCACCATCACAAAATAATCTAGTGCTAAACCTATCTGTATTGGAGCACAGCTACTCAGATCTGCTCTCCTGTCCCTTGGGAAGCAGCTTCAGATAAACCTTGGGCATTGCTGGACTGATGATTGCCTTGAGCCCACAGGAGCTCCCTTTTTTGAATTGTGCAGAAGCATGTGTTTTGAAGGAGGCATTTCCCATGCCTGTTGATGGATGGCAAAAGCAGGCAGAAGTAATCAAGTTTTGAGAGGAGAATTAGCCAACCCAGGAGATGGTTAATAGTTGAAAACAAGCTGATAGTGTTTGGTTAGACATCTTGTGCATGCAAAAATGAATTCAACCCTCCCGCGTCTTTCTTCAGCTAATGGAAAACTGTTAAGGGAAGCTGATCCAGAGAGATAATGTGCTCCTATCCATCAGCTTTATAATAAACTGTTTAATGTGAGGTTTCAGTAGCGCCTTGTTTTGCCTCTTTAAATTATGAAATGCACAAACCTTTCTTTTCAATGCAATGCATCTAAAGTTTTGATATGTGTAACTTTTTTTTTTTGTTTGCGATTGTTTAAGAATCATGGATTTATTTTTTGTAACTCTTTGGCTATTGTCCCTGTGTATCCTGAGCGCATCACGCGTGTCAGCCCATGTCAATCAAGATGGGTGATTATGAAATGCCAGACTTCTCAAATAAATGTTTTGGAATTCCAAGGGTAAATAAATGCTGCTTTGGGGATATCTTTGTGTCTTGCCTCGAGTTTTTTCCTTTCCCACAGGCTGTGTTGTTATTGCTTTTTTTTTGGTGCCAGTAATCAGGGCTTCATGCTTTCACTTAGGTTTTTCACTCAAGGATGGTGCTCTACCACTTGAGTCACAGCTCTACTTCTGGCTTTTTTTTTTTTTTTTTAGTGTGCTGGTCCTGGGGCTTGAGTCTAGGACCTGGGCATTGTCCCTGATCTTTTTTTGCTCAAGGCGAGTGTTCTACTTGAGCCACAGCTCTACTTCTGGTTAGGGGTTATAGGCATGAACCACTGGTGCCCAGCTACTCCTGGCTTTTTGCTTGTTAATTGGAGGTATGTCATATACTTTTCTGCTGGAGCTGACTTTGAACTGGGATCCTTCAATCTCGACACCCCTATCTTCCCCTCCAGAGTAGCTGGGATTATAGGTAGCCTGGCTCCTCTTCCTATTGAGCTGCTGGGTAACTTGGGTCAGTCTTTGTTCTTACTATTCTAAGTTACTGTGTCTCTTCACCTCTGTTGGCCTCTGTGGTACTTCCAAAATACTGGGTGAACTAAAGATGGAAGAAATCCATTGTCAAGTTCATGTCCAAAGTGTATCATTGTCCCTGCCATTCTGGGGTACAGAAACTGTCCCAAGAAGGGAAAGGACATTACTAACTTTTGTGGGCTATTCACTCTAAATGAGACTTAACATATATTAAAAAAATTGTTTAGTAGAGGTGTGGCTCAAATAGAGTGGTAGCCTTGAATGAAAAAACCAAGTGAGAGTGTGAGGCTCTGAGTTCAAGCTGAGCAGTACTGGCACACACACACCACAAAAAGTTTTAGTGTATTTGTTAAATAGGGAGGCGGAATTCATTGCTACATTTCTACCTGTTTACAATATATCCCAATCAATATCACCCCTTCTAATATTTTTATCCCATAACAATTTTAACAGGTTTCATTGTTCTTTTTACTTAATTATTTTTGTGCCAGTATTGAGGTTTGAACTCAGGGCTTGGGTGTTGTCCCTTTAGCTTGTTTGTTCAAGGCTGATGCTCTACCACTTGAGCCACATCCCTACTTCTGACTTTTTGGTGGTTAATTGGAGATGAGTCTCAGACTTTCCTCCCTGGGCTGGCTTTGAACCTCAATCCTCTCAATCCTCAGATCCCAGTCTCCTGAGTAGCCAGGATTACAGGCATGAGCCATTAGCAACCCAGCCATTATTCTCTTTTTCATAGTTGAAAATTTTTTTTAAATTTTTTTATTGTAATAAAAGAGATGTGCAGAGGGATAACAGAAAGTTCAGGTGATGAGTATATTTAGTTGGAAATCATTTTTATTTTTGTCAGTCATGGTGTTTGAACTCAGGGCCTAGGTACTGCCCCTGAACTTTTTCCACTCTACCACTTTGAGACACAGCTCCATTTCGGCTTTTTGGAGTTTCATTGGTGAGAAGAGTTGCAGATTTTCCTACCTGGGCTCACTGATTTTGAACCCCAATCCTCAGATCTCAGCCTTCTGAGTAGTTAGGATTACAGGTGTGTGTCACTAGCTTCCAGCTGGATATCTTATCTTGACCATATTCATCTTCCATCTACCTTGTTTGTCCAACTTCCTATTGCTAAATTCCATTCCCAACAGAGCCTATGCTTTACATACTTTGTGTGTGTGGCTGCTTTACAGAGGTGTGTGTGCACACATGCATGCACAACACACATATGCATGCACGTGTGCGCCCCCTTGCCTGTGTGCTCTGGTCCAGGAGCTAGGTATTCTGGAGCTTTTGTACTCAAGGCTCTTTTGTACTGTACTACTTGAGTCCTAGCTCTACTTCTAGCCTTTTGGTGGTTAATTGGAGGTAGTCTTGTGGATGTTCCTGCCCAGGCTGGCTTTGAATGGTGATCCTCAGATCTCAGCCTCCTGAGTGAGTAGCTAGGATTACAGATGTGAGCCACCATCACCAGGCAGCATACATATTCAAGTTCCAGGGCTGACGGTATAGCTCAATAGTAGAGTGCTTATCTTGTCTGTATGTGAGACCCTGGGTTCCATCCAAACCACTAGCTTGGTGAACTAAGCCATAGCTCCAGTTTTAAGGGTCAGAGAGAAATAAATGAACTTTACTCTGGTCATAGCTGGAAGGCAGCAGAGCTTATCTTTGTATAGGACATTAGGGCCTACTTCCTTTCTGGGTGTCACGTGGCTACACCTGCAGAGCAAGGCAAAGCCTGACAAACTTGGAGCAATTCGGAGGGAAGAGGAGATGCAGCACATCTCACCAGCCAACATTCTTTCATTGTCCTTAGCATCAGCTCCAGCCAGATTGGCTCTGCACTGCTCTCCTCCCACACCAGGCACAGCTTGCAGGGCCGACCTTAATGCTTTTCTTTCTCATAAGCATGGGAGCCCCAGAACCTCAGAAAGAGAGGTGCCTGGTCTACAGCACTACAGTGAACTGTAATCCCAGAGATAGAATGGTCATTGCTGGTTAAATTTGCTCTTTGCCTGCATTTAATTTGTTCAGCCTGCTGTCTTGTTTTTTTTTTTTATTTGAGCCCTTCCTCCTATCCAAATTCCAAGAGATACTTCTTCCCTGCCAGCAACCAAGGAGCCCCTTTGTAGGGATCCAGAATAGCGAGTCTATACCACCCAATGACATTCATTGCTGCCTCTTCATTTCTTCAAGAATTGCATTGAGGGCTGGGAAGGTGGCTCAGTGGTAGAGCGCTTGCCTTGCATGCCTAAGGCCCTGGGTTCGATTCCTCAGCACCACATAAGCAAAAAGAAAAAAGCCAGAAGTGGCGCTGTGGCTCAAGTGGTAGAGTGCTACCTTGAGCTGAAGAGCTGAGGGACAGTGCCCAGGCCCAGAGTTCAGGCCCCACGACCGGATCCCCGCCCCCCCAAAAAAGAATTGCATTGAAGCCAGGCACCAGTGGTTTATGTTGTAATCCTAGCTACTCAAGAGGCAGAGATCTGAGGATTGCAGTTCGAAACTGGTCCAGGCAGAAAAATCCATGAGACTCTTAATTTCAATTAACCAGCCAAAGGTTGAAACTGGAGCTGTGGCTCAAGTAATAGAGTACCAGTCTTGAGCAAAAAAAAAACAAAAACAACAACAAAAAACAACCCCCCCCCAAAAACAAAAAAAAAAAAACCTAAGCAAGAAGCTGGAGGTGTGGTTCAAGATGGCAAAGGGCCAGCCAATGAATTAAATGCATCGGATACGGAGGTTGAGTTTCTGTCTTAGACAAAGAAGAAGAAAGAAGTCAAGCTAAAGATTGAGACCCTGGCCGGGCGCTGGTGACTCACACCTGTAATCCTAGCTACTCAGGAGGCTGAGATCTGAGGATCGCGGTTCAAAGCCAGCCCGGGCAGGAAAGACCGTGAGACTCCTATCTCCAATAAACCACCAGAAAACCGGAAGTGGCGCTGTGGCTCAAATGGTAGAGTGCTACCTTGAGCTGAAGAGCTGAGGGACAGTGCCCAGGCCCAGAGTTCAAGCCCCATGACCGACAAAAAAAAAAAAAAAAGAAGATTGAGACCCTGAGTTCAAGGCTCACTACTGGCACACACACACACACACACACACACACACACACACACACACACATCCCATTGAGCTGCTACTATGTGATGCATGTTGGGAGGGTGGCTGTGATAGTTGGTGCACTAACACACATATGAGCTTTGTTCTCAAGGCTCACACTTCAGTGGCAGAAATACAATAGATAATGAGGTCACTGTGGAATTGGCATTCAGCTTCCTCTTCAGGCCTGGAACTCAAGTTACAGCAAGAATTGCTTGAATTCGTGAACTGATTGATTGGAAGTCAGAATTTAAACAAGCAAACAGAAACACGAAAAGGGACCAAGGACTCCTACCTGTAATCCTAGCTACTCAGGAGGCTGAGATCTAAGGCTCATGGTTCAAAGGCAGCCTTGACAGGAAAATCAGTGAGACTTCTATTTTCAATTAACCAGCAAAAAACCACAGGGGAGCTATGGCTCAAGTGTCAGTTGAATGAAAAAGCTAAGGGACAGTGCCTAGGCCCCGAATTCAAGCCCTAATATTGGCATACATGGACACACAGACACAATAGTGAAAAGGAGTAACTGTCCCACCCAAGTCTACAGATGAATCATGAAAGAACGCAGAAGGCTTGGAACTGGCTGCGTATTCTAGTCTAGTCCCTGAGTAGTTTCCTTCAAAATTAACTTGTTGGGGGTTGGGGTGTGGCTCAGTTGGTAGAGCACTGCCCAATGAGCAAAAGCATCAGGTACCTAGTTTGAGTCCTGGTCTTGGACTCCCTCTTCTCCCCCTAAAAAGCTTGTTGCTTTAGTTGGTCTCTGGGAACTTTCCCATTTCTGAGATGTCCTGTTAGTTTCTTGGGGATTAGTTGAAGTTGGTCTGGGATGGTCCTCATCTTCTTCTTGGCCTTTTTTTTGGGGCCAGCCCTAGAGTTTGAACTCAGGCCTTTTATGCTTAAGGCTAGCACTCTCCCACTTGAGCCACAGCTCCACTTCTGGCCTTTTTGTAATTAATTGGTAATAAGAGTCTCATGGACTTTGCTGCTCTGGCTGGCTTGGAACCTCAATCCTCAGAACTCAGCCTCCTGAGTAGCTAGGATTATAGACGTGAGCCACAGACATCAACCTTCCTGGCCCTCCCCATGGCCCCCTCCCTCCTTGCCTTTTCCTTCCTCTCTTTACAGCTGTCCCTTTTGCATCCGCCTTCCCCTCCCTTTCCTTTCCTGGCCACTTCAATTTCACTGAGATAGTTACTATGGGAATCATCTTCTGGAAGTGATATCATTCATCTCCTAGGCAACTGTTTCCAGGAGAGTGACATCATTTGATCACCATAGCAACCCTCCAAGAGGACATTTCTGCCCTGAAACAGGAAAACAGAATTCATGTATTTCTGGGGGGCTGGGGAGAATATTAAAAGAAGAAAAATATCCCAGGAATAAGAAGGTGTTTTTTCTCCTTTTGTCTCAGGAACATTGGTTCCTGTGTGCTGGAATCAACGTGGGGCTAATAATGAGCAGAACCTCTGGGCCCCCCCTTCTCCTTGCCTGAGACTAGGCTGCTCATATATGTTGCCCATTGGGACACTTGTTCATGAGCAGGGGTACCAACAGCATTAGGCAGGGTATTGGGTGAACACTAGGTCTCCCCAAGCATGTGGCCCCAAATCATGCAGGTGTCTGGCCTTATTCCTTACCTATGGCTCATCTGATAAGCAACAATTCAGCTCTTTCTTTATGTGTCTTTTGAGGATACCATAGTGGGTAAAACCAGCCAAGGTCCCTGCCTAATAGGGCTCACACTTGTGTGTGTGTGTGTGTGTGTGTGTGTGTGTGAGAGAGAGAGAGGGAATAAAATCCCACAGTCATCCAATATATGCTGTGTATAGACTGATTGCAGTGTTCAAAAGGGATGCCACCCAATTCCAGAAATAAGTCTAACATAAACGGTTCCAGAAAGAGCTTGGACAGGAAGGTCTGGAAGCCCTTTTGGTGGAGGGAAGGTTACTAAAGGGTAGAGAGGAGTGGACAGGATACTACTGGCAGAGGAGTATCAAGAATGGGATAGAAGCTGGGCACCAGTGGCTCACGCCTGTCATCCTAGCTCCTCAGAAGGCTGAGACCTGAGGATTGCAGCTCAAAGCCATCCCAGGCAGGAAGGTCTGTGAGACTCTGATCTCCAGTTAAACTACTCAGAAAATGCAAAAAGTAGAGCTGTGGTTCCAGTGGAGTAGAGTGGTAGCCGTGAGAAAAACAAGCTCAAGGACAGAGCCCAAGTCCTTAGCTCCTAAGGATAGGCGCGCGCGCGCGCACACACACACACACAGAGTGAGATGGAGACAGGTGGGGAGTCAGAGGGCATAGAATTCTAGATGAAGCTTGAAAGGGCAGGTCAGCAGTGACTAAGTCTTGTAAAGCTCTGGAAATAAGGGCTTTAGCCTTTATTTCTCCAGCAATAAGAAGCCCCATGCAGCTGGGCACCAGTGGCTCACACCTGTAATCCTAGCTACTCAGGAGGCTGAGATCTGAGGATTGAGGTTCAAAGCCAGCCTGGGCAGGAAAATCCATGAGAGACTTGTTGCCAACTAACCAGTACAAAGCCAGAAGTGGAGCTATGGCTCAAGTGATAGGGGGCCAGCCTTGAGCAAGAAAAGCTACGGGACAACAGCCAGGCCTTGAATTCAAGCCTCAGGACTAGCACACACAATCCACACACAAAAATGCCCCAAACCATGGAAAGGCTTTGAGCTGCAGGATCCAGTGTGCATATTTCTAATCTCACCCTTGTTGTGGAACTGTCAGTGTAGAGAGAGAGAGAGAGAGAGAGAGAGAGCAGTTTATCCTGGAGGTGGCTTGGAGATTTGGGGAGTGGCTTGGAATGGAAAGGCTTGGGTTATGTAGGTGGGAAGCAGATCCAGCAGGAGTTGCTGAAAGTCTGGATGAGGGCTGTTCAGGCAAGGGAAAAGGGGGAGTGACAGGGTTTTTCTCTCAATTAAGGAAGGTGGTGGACAGACCTAGCAATAAGTTGAAGTTGAATTGTCTGGAGGTAATATTTAAGAAGTTGGGGCTATTCACTCTCATCCCTCCCTCCCTCCCTCCCTCCCTCCTTCCCTCCCTTCTTCCTTCCTTCCTTCCTTCCTTCCTTCCTTCCTTCTTTCCTATTTTTTGTGTCATGGGGCTTGAACCGATTCCTAGGCACTGTCCCTGAGCTTCTTTTGCTCAAGGCTAGCACTCTGCCAGTTGAACCTCAGCACCACTTTCAAATTTTTCTGTTTATGTGGTACTGAGGAATCAAACCCAGTGTTTCTTGCATGCACTCTACCACTACCACTTAGCCACATTCCCAGACCAGAGACTTTCTTTCTTTCTCTCTGTCTGTCTCTGTCTATCTGTCTCTCCTTTCAGCTTGACCTCAGGGCCTTGGTGCTATCCCTGAGCTTTTGTGCTCAAGGCTAACACTCTACCACCTGGAGTCACAGCTCCACTTCTGCTTTTCTGGTGGTTAATTGGAGATGAGAGTCTCACAAACTTCCCTGCCCAGGCTGCCTTGAACTGTGATCCTCAGATCTCAAGTCTCCTAAGTAGCTAGGATAACAGGTGTGAGCCACCAGTGTCTGCTCCTACCCACTCATTTGGAAGCCTCAAGTGTTTGTGCCTTTTGGAACCCAGTAATTGGAGGCTGTAACAAAACTGAGGTCATGTATCAGTAGGCCTGGGCGTAAGGCTTTAATATCCTAGGGACATACACCTTTCCCAAGGACACCAGGCTCATCCTCTTCTCCAGTCCTGGCATAGGACTGGGGAAGAGGACTGCAATCCTGCTCTCTCCCTGGCTACCAGCTGGTGAAGAGGAGGCTTCTCCTGCCCCAGCCAGCTGGTCCACATATCTCTCTACCCTGCCTTTCTCACCTCCATCCCACAGACCCAGTGCGTCACGCACAAACCCATACCTCTTGCCTTCCCATCTTAATTCTAAAAGTCTCTCCCCATCATCAGTTACATTCTGCACCAGAGGACCAAAGCTCCTGTGCCTCTCATTTGGCCTCATCATAAAACTATGGGCAAGGTGTGCTGAGCACTGGCAGCTCACTCCTGTAATCCTAGCTACTCGGAAGCCTAGCTATTTAGAAGATCATAGTTTGAAGCCAGCTTGGGAAAAAAAAGTCCACAAGACACTATCTCCAAATAACCAGAAAAGTGCTGGACTGGAGGCATGGCTCAAGAGCTCTAGCCATAAACAGAATCATTGAGTGACAGTTTGAGCCCCTGAGTTCAAGCCCCAGGGCTAGCCAACGCACAAAAGTAAGTGGATAAGACAGAAAGATTAGTTCCTGTCACACCCCCACACCCACACCCCCCAACACAGTTTCTGCCCCCCATCTTGCCAGTCCTGGGGCTTGAACTCAGGGGCTGGGCACTGTTCCTGAGCTTCTTTTTTGCTCAAGGCTAGCACTCTACTATTTAACCACAGCACCACATCTGACTTTTTCTGTTTATGTGGTACTGAGGAATCAAACCCAGGGATTCATGCATGCAAGGCAAGCACTCTACCACTAAGCCACATTCCCAACCCCCACCGTTCGTTCGTTCGTTCCTTCCTTCCTCCCTTCTTCTCTCTCTCTCTCTTTCTTTTTTTTTGGGGGGGGTCCGGTTGTAGGGCTTGAACTCTGGGCCTGGGCGCTGTCCCTCAGCTCTTCAGCTCAAGGCTAGCACTCTACCACTTGAGCCACAGTGCCACTTCTGGCTTTTTTCTTTTTGCTTATGTGGTGTTGAAGAATTGAACCCAGGGCCTCGTGCATGCAAAGCAAGTGCTCTACCACTGAGCCATCTTCCCAGCCTCTCTCTCTCTCTCTCTCTCTTTCTGTTCAGAGTCTCAGAGAAACAGTACTAATAGGGAATATATAGTTCCGTCTTCCTTAGCCTTTCTCCCTGGGGAGGGGTGGGGGCGCCCTGGCTTTGGGTAGCACTTTCTTAGGCATCTACTGCCATCTAGTGACTCACTGCTTTTCAACACGTTCCAGTTGCCATCAGAAAAGCAGGTGAGTCTGCAGGTCTAAGGCCCAGGGTGAGCAGGAGTGGAGAGGGGTTGAGGAGGTGTAATTCTGGGCGCAGTTATACAAACAATGCAAATTCCATTGACTTTTCGTAGCGTCTTCGGGAGCCCTTCAGGTGGATGCCCAGTGGTTCTAGAGCAAAGCTGAAGACTTCTCTCATCCACTGGACAGGACTCAGATTCCTGAGTGGATCCACCCGCTGACAGGGGATGAGCAAAGATGATGAGTGGATAAAGAGGGGCAGCATCTCTGGATGTCTGCCCTGGCCCTCCCTGCTGGACACCAGCCGCGCCCACCACCAAACCATGCACCCACAAAGCTCCTCCAACCAATCATGCCCTTTCCTCTCACCAGCCGCACCCCCTTATTCCAGACAGGACCGCTAGGTGGCGCCTGGAGTAGGAGCCTCCACGGAGCTCTGAGGCCTTTGGTGATTGGTGTGAAGTGGGTGGAAGGCCAAGAGGCTGACAGTCATGTTATACTGTGACGGCAGCCAGCCTGCCAAGTAATATGATGAGACACCCTGAGGGGCAAAGCTCCTCCCTCTTTTTACCCTCCCTGCATGTCCCAGTGAGGGGCGGGGAGGGAGGAGGCTGTAGCTCCAGGAAGCCAGAGGAGACATGGGCAAGGTGGTCTTCCTGCAGGGGGTTGCAAGGATTCTCTCCACTCCAGGGGGATTATTTTCCTGGGCAGGGCTGGAAGGTACCAGAAGAACTGGTGATTCATTCATTCATCTAGTGATTAATTGATACCCACCACGTGCTGGGCTGTGTACAGCAGTCTTTACCCTGTTTATGGTGTCCAGAGTCTGAAAATGGGAAAAAAGGAAAAAAAAAAGGTGTTGGTCAAAGTCAAGATTATGGTATGTACTGGGAAAATACCAAAGAGAATGTTGACTTAAAGAATACAGCAGGGCTGAGAAGATGGCTCAGTGGTAGAGTGCTTGTCCACATGCATGAGGTCCTGGGTTTGATTCCTCAGTATCACATAAATAGAAAAAGCGTAAGTGGCGCTGTGGCTCAAGTGGTAGAGTGCTAGCCTTGAGCGGAAGAGCTCAGGGACAGCGCCCAGGCCCCGAATTTAAGCCTTCATACTGGCACCAAAATAAATACAAAAAAGCAGGGCAGACCTGGGAGATGTATTTATTTATTTATTTTGATGCCAGTATGAAGGGTTAAATTCAGGGCCTGGGCCCTGTCCCTGAGCTTTTTCACTCAAGACTGGCACTGTATCACTTGAGCCACAGTTCTACTTCTGGATTTTTAAACATTATTATTATTATCTTTAGTTGTACAAATAAGTTCCCATTATACAAAACAGTATGTGAACACAAGGGTCTGACAACATTGTTACCCATCCCTCCTAACCCATCCCTTCTCTCACTTTTCTTTTCTTTTTTAAATTAAGATTAGGTGATTACATAAATTTCACAGTATTGTGGAATAATGATTTTTAAAGTCACAAGCACATTTTAACCTTCACAAGGCACATTGTCATTATCATGATCTATAAAGTTTGTGAATTCTATGAGCTTTGACAATACAATGATTTCTTCCACATGTGGTGTTTACATTTCTTTTTTTTTTTTTTTGTCGGTCGTGGGGCCTGAACTCTGGGCCTGGGCGCTGTCCCTCAGCTCTTCAGCTCAAGGCTAGTGCTCTACCACTTGAGCCACAGCACCACTTCCGGCTTTTTTCTATTTGATTATGTGGTACTGAGGAATCGAACCCAGGGCCTTATGCGTATAAGGCAAGCGCTCTATAACTGAGCCACCTTCCCAGCCCCTGGTTGCTATTTCTTTATCTGTGCAGAAACTTTTTATTTTAAGCTAGTCTCATTTATCAGGAGTCTCTCCAATTTGTTGTGACCCGGGGACTCTGGAAGTTCCTGCCTATGTCTATAAGTTCTAGTGTCTCTCCTACTCTGTCCTGCAGTAGTTTCAGAGTTTCGGGTTTGATGTTAAGAACTTGAATCCATTTTGAGTTGATGTTGGTGCATGGTGATAGGCTGGGGTCCACTGTTAATCTTCTGCATGTGGCTGCCTGGTTTTCCCAGCACCAATAGTTGAAGAGGCTGTGTTTCTTCCACTGTGTCTTTGGTTCCTTTGCCAAATACCAACTGACTGTACCTATGCGGTTTTATTTCTGGGTCCTCTAATCTGTTCCATTGGTTTTTGGGTCTCTTTTTGTGCCAGTACCATGCTGTCTTTGTTATTATGACTTTGTACTAGAGCTTGAAATCCGGTATCATGATCCCTCCTGCATTCTTTCTTTGTCTAGAATTGCACTGTTTTCTCTATTTCAGTAAAGTACGTCATTGGGATTTTAATGGGAATTGCATTGAATGCATATATCAATTTTGGCAGTATGGCCATTTTCACTATATTAATTCTGCCTATCCAGGAACATGGGAGGTCTTTTAATTTCCTGGTGTCCTCTCTGATTCATTTTTTAAAGGCTTTTATAGTTTTCATGAAATAGATGATTTACATCTTTGGTTAGGTTAATTCCTAGATTTTTTTTTTTTTGAGGTTAGTGTGAATGGGGTTGTTTCCTTGATTTCCCTTTCTGCTTGTACATTGTTGGTGTACAGAAAGGCGACTGATTTTTGGGGTTAAATTTGTATCCTGCTACTCTGCCAAAGTGGTTTATAAGCTCTAAGAGTTTGGGGATGGAGCTTTTGGGATTATTAAGATATAGAAACATGTCATCTGCAAAGAGAGATAGTTCAACTTCTTCCTCCCCTATGAGGATCCCTTTAATGTCTTTTTCTTGCCTTATTGCTCTGGGTAAGAATTCCAGAACAATATTGAAGAGGAGGGGCTGGAAAGGTGGCTCAGTGGTAGAGCACTTGCCTTACATGCCTGAGGCCCTGGGTGTTTGATTCCTCAGCACCACATAACCAAAAAGAAAAAAGCCGGAAGTGGCTCTGTGGCTCAAGTAATAGAGTACTAGCCTTGAGCTGAAGAGCTGAGGGACAGCGCCCAGGCCCAGAGTTCAGGCCCCACGACCGGACCCAAAAAAAAAAAAAATATTGAAGAGGAGTGGAGTGAATGGGCATCCTTGCCATGTTTCTGTTTTTAGGGGAATTGGTTGTAGTTTTCCCCCATTAAGTATAATATTGGCTATTGGTCTGTTTTTATAAGGCTTTTATTGTTTTAAGCAATGTTCCTTCTATTCCTATTTTTTTCAGAGCTTTTAACATGAATGAGTATTGTATTTTATCAGAAGCCTTTTCTGCGTCAATGGAAATAATCATGTGGTTCTTGACCTTGGATCTGTTGATGCGATGGATTACATTTATTGATTTATGTATGATAAACCATCCCTGCATCTCTGGGATGAAGCATACTTGGTTATAATGTATGATTTTTTTGACATATGTCTGGATTCTGTTGGCTAGAATTTTATTGAGGAGCTTTGCATCTGTGTTCATCAAAGAGATTGGTCTATAGTTCGCTTTTTTTTTTGGGTGGGGGTCTTTGCCTGGTTTGGGGATGAGTGTGATATTGGCTTCATAGAATGAGCTGGGGATTGCTCCCTCTGTTTGTATTTCTCTGAAGAGCTTGAGAAGCACGGGTATTAGTTCCTCTTTAAAGGTCTTATATAATTGCATAGTGAATCCATCTGGTCCTGGGCTTTTCCTTGTTGGGAGGCTTCTGATTGCTTCCTCTATCTCATTGTAGGTTATTGGTGTATTTAATTGATTTATTTCTTCTTGGTTGGGCAATTTGAATTTCTCTAGAAATTTATCCATTTCTGCTAGGTTTTCCTTCCTTAGTGAGTATAGAGTCTGGAAATAGTTCTTCATAATTGTTTGGATGCTTGTTGTAATTTTTCCTGTGGCATCCCTGATCTTATTGATTTGGGTCTCCTCTCTCTCTCTCTCTTTCTTCCTTCCTTCCTTCCTTCCTTTCTTTCTCTTTCCTTTCTTTCTTTCTTGTCTCTCTCTCTCTAGCTAATCTTGTCTGTGGTCTGTCAATTTCATTGATTTTTTAAACCAGCCTTTTGTTTTATTAATTTTATTTATAGTTTTCTTAGTTTCTATCTTGTTAATTCCAGCTCTTATTTTGGTTATCTTGCTCCGTCTAGCAACTTTAGGTTCAACTTTTTCTTGTTTCTTTAGCAGTTTTAGTTGCATCATGAGAGTGTTTACTTGGTCTGTCTTGTTTTCTTGATGTGTGCACTGAGAGCAATAGATTTGCCCCTCAAGACTGCTTTCACCATGTCCCATAGGCTTCTTTATGATGTATCTTCATTTTCATTGAATTATAGGAACCTTTTAATTTCTTCTTTAATTTCTTCCGTGACCCAGGTGTTCCTCAGCAGTGTGCTATTTAATTTCCATGTGTTAGAGTTTTTTTTAATACTGTATGCCTTGTTATTGAGAACTAATTTGATTCCACTATGGTCAGATAGAATACAGGGGGTTATGTCGATCCTCTTGTATTTGCTTAAATTCCTTTTATGAACTAAGATATGATCTACTTTAGAAAAAGTTCCAGGGCTGCTGAGAAGAATGTGTACTGGGTTGTTGTTGGGTGGAAAACTCAGTATATGTCAATTAAGTCTGCTTGAGATATGGCCTCATTTAATTCGGAGATGTCTTTGCCAATTCTTTGGTGGTAGAACTTGTCCTTTGGTGAGAGTGGAGTATTAAAGTCTCCTAGTATTATTGTATTTGGATCCATCTTTTCCTGTAAATCTGAGAGTATTTGCTTAACGTATTTGGGAACACCGATGTTTGGGGCATATAGATCGACAATGGTGATATTCTCTTCTTGGATTGTTCCCTGTATTAATACGTAGCGAACTTCTTTGTTTTTTCACGATTTTAATGTAAAGTTTATTTTTATTAGATATCAGGTTGGCAACTCCTGCCTTCTTGCTGGGGGCATTTGCCTGGTAGATCTTCCTCCATCTTTTCACTCAGAGTTTGCTTTTATTTTGGGCCGTGAGGTGGATCTCTTGAAGACAGCAAATTGATGAGTCAATCTGCAGATCTTTTTCTTTTGCTTTGTGAATTGAGTCCATTAATGTTTATGGTTATTATAGAGAGGTATATTGTGCTTCCTGTCATTTTCCTACTTTCCTAAGTTTTTTCTTCTTTCCTTTCCTCCTGTGTTTACTAGGTTGGTTCCTAACAATATCTATCTGGTATGGATCCCTGATCTTGATTGTTTTCTTTGGATTGTAATCCCCCCTCTTAATATTCTTTGTAGTGCTGGCTTATTGTTATGAATTCATTTAGTTTTTCTTTACTATTACAAATTTTAGTTTCTTCATCAAATACGAATGCTAACTCTGCTGGATGTACCAGTCTAGGCTGCAGTTATTGGTTCTCAGGGCTCTGATGGTACTTTCCCAGGTTTACCTTGCATTTAGTGTCTGTGTGGAGAGATCTGCAGTCATTCTAATTTTTTCTCATTGTAGTAGAGCTCCTTTTTTGCTTTTGCTGCATGCAAGATTGTTTCTTTAGGGGCTGGGAAGGTGGCTCAGTGGTAGAGTGCTTGCCTTGCATGCTCGAGGCCTGGGGTTCGATTCCTCATCCCCACATAAGCAAAAAGAAAAAAGCCGGAAGTGGCGCTGTGGCTCAAGTGGTAGAGTGCTAGCCTTGAGCTGAAGAGCTGAGGGACAGTGTCCAGGCCCAGAGTTCAGGCCCCAAGACCGGACCAAAAAAAAAATATTGTTTCTTTATTGCTAAAAATCTCGCATTTTTACTATAATGTGCCTAGCAGTGTTCCTCCTGGGATCTTGCTTGTTAAGTGTTCTGTAAGCCTCTGTTATATAGGTAAGATTTTCTCTTTTAAGACTGGGGAAATTTTTGGTGATGATCTTATTGACTAAGTGTTGCATTCCTTTATTCTGGTATTCCTCCCCTTCGCCCACCCCAATTATATGAAGGTTAAATTTCTTGGCACAGTCTGCTTGTTCTTGGACTTCCCTTTGGCATTTTTTGGGTTTCTATATCTGAGACTTTTTTTTTTCCAGTGCCTGCATTTTTTTTTTTTTGTCGGTCGTGGGGCTTGAACTCTGGGCCTGGGCGCTGTCCCTCAGCTCTTCAGCTCAAGGCCAGCGCTCTACCACTTGAGCTGCAGCGCCACTTCCGGTTTTCTGGTGGTTTATTGGAGATAGGAGTCTCACGGTCTCTCCTGCCCGGGCTGGCTTTGAACCTCGATCCTCAGATCTCAGCCTCCTGAGTAGCTAGGATTACAGGCATGAGCCACCAGCGCCTGGCCTCTAGTGCCTGCATTTTGTCTTCAGTATCTGATATTCTGTTTTCCATTTCATTCACTCTATTAACTGTAGCTTCCACTGTGGTTTGCATGGAGGATATTGAATTTTGCATGGAGGAAATTGAGCCATTTATAATTTCTGTGTTGTTTCTTCGAGTATTAATCTCACCTTTTAGCGCGGTGTGTACTGCCTCTATTTTTGAGTGCATTTCTTGTTTGAAGGCCTGGATCTCATTTGATAACTCATTCCTTTGTTCTTTAAATTTCTGATCTATTTCTCACTTTAATTCTGGAGTCATTGCCTCTATCATCTCTTGGATGTAGCATTTGTCTTTCATTTCTTTTGCACTTCTACTGGCGTTCTTCCCTGTGTGATTGCTGGCCTTTGGGTCTGGTTTGCTATCTTGGCCGTTGATGAATCTTGTAATTTTTCACTGTGATTTTCGCATGTGGATTCAGGGACTATTGGGGACCAGTTACAGACTCTGACTGTTTTGGCCACTAGGTGGCTGCCTTTGTTTGGGTCTGGATTTGTTCTTGGATCAATTGATGTAGCTTGCTCTAGGTGCTGGGCTGGTTGAGAGTACTTTACCTGGTCCCAGTTCTGTTGTGGGACGGGCTGCTTTCCAGCTGCTGGTCTAAGCCACATAGGGCTTACTCTTGTTAGATGGTGGTGGGCAGACACACTGTCCTGGGCTGTGCTGGGTGGTGGTACAGGCTGGGTCTGTGTTTCACAATCTTTGCCACACTGTTTGTGCTGTCTGGGTCGGTGCTGTGCTTCTGGGGTTCCTTGCTGCTGCCGGTTCCACCCCAGGCTGGACGGCTTCCGCAGGCTGGAGCAGAGAGGTACTGCACCCCGAGTTTGGGGTTGTTTGCTGCCGCTGTGGGCCAGAGCAGAGAGGCGCTGTGTTGCAAGTCTGGGATTTCTCACCACCGCTGCTGCTGCCTCCCTGGGCTGGGCTGCATGCTTCTGCGGGCCATAGAAAGACATTGCACCGCGAGTCTGGGGTTGTTTGCTGCCTCACCGCCACGGGGGCTGGGCTAGGCTGCTTCCCTGGGCTGGAGCAGAGTACTTCTGGATTTTTGATGGTTAACTGGAGATAAGAGTCTCATGAGGTTTCTTTCTTGGGCTGGTTTTGAACCATTGTCCTCAGATCTGACTCTGAGGACAATGAGCTAAGGTAATGGGCACCTGGCTATTAAAAATTTTTTTTGGGGGGGGACAGTTCTATGCTTTAATTCAGGGCCTGGGTAATGTCCCTGAGCCTTTTCAGCTCAAAGCTAGTGCTCTATCACTTGAGCCACAGTTCTGCTTCCAGCTTTTAAAATTTTTTTTTGTGTGATTAATTGAAGATAAGAATCTCATGAATTTTCCTGCCTGGGATGGCTTTGAACCATGATCCTCAGATCTTAGCCTGCTAAGTAGCTAGGATTACAGGAGTGAGCCACCAGTGCACAGCTATTTCAACCTTTTTAAGTGTGACTACTAGAGTATTAAAAGTTACAGTTGTGGCTCCCTGCGTTTTATTTTATTTTATTAAAAACTTTTTTTTTTTTTTTTTGCCGATCATGGGGCCCGAACTCTAGGCCTGGGCGCTGTCCCTCAGCAATTCAGCTCAAGGCTAGCACTCTACCACTTGAGCCACAGCGCCACTTCTGGCTTTTTCTGCTTATGTGGTACTGAGGAATCGAACCCAGGGCCTCATGCATGCAAGGCAAGTGCTCTACCACCGAGCCACCTTCCCAGGCCCGCTCCCTTTATTTTTTAATTTTTATTTTGTATGATACTAGGTCCTGCACTCAAGGCCTCAAGTGAGTCTTTCCCCATGCCTGGTGATCTATAACTTGAACCACACTTCCAGTCTAGCTTCTTGTGGGTTAATAACTAGATAAAAGTGTTGAGGATTTATCTGTCCAGGCTGGTTTTGACTGAGCATTCTCAGATTTTAGCCTCCTGAGTAGCTAGAATTAGTAGCATGAGCCACCCATATCCTATAGTGGTTTGCTTAGTAGTTGTGTTGTTTTGGGCTGTAGAGCTGGTGGGATTTGACACTAGGGGGCAGTAGTGGTCAGGAAATTGAAGGCCTGGCTCTTCTTGTCAGCTCTTAATTGGGTCTTTTCAAAATACATCAGTGACCCCATCACCCAGTTCTCCCCATTTTTTCTTTTTTTTGCTAATATAGTAGTAGTTGAGGAAGAGTCAGGAGGAGTCCCAATAAAATCACAGTATGAATGACATAGATGCTGGCTCCAAGCAGCTTTGTTTCTTGCCCTTCATATCACTCCTGCCTGATGTCATAGTGCCTGGGGAACATTTTGACCCCTTGGGCTGAGCATAGTGTGCCAAGCAACAGCTGGGTAGTCAAGGTAAACAGGGCAATAAAGCCACAGAGGTTAGTTTCTATGAAATAAATGTGGCTATAGCTCATTTTCAGCCATTAGCATTTGAAACGACTTGCTCAACTGCCCGGAGTGTGTTAGTTGGCAGAAAAACTGCCATTAAGGGGAAAAGACCAATGAGATGATGGGGTAGGGGGAGTTGAGAGTGAATTCACTCCAGTTTATAGAGTAGGA
>NW_012267239.1:1576410-1580949 GCF_000151885.1 Dipodomys ordii | reverse complement strand
TTTTTGCTCAAGGCTAGCACTCCACCAGTTGAGCCACAGCTCCACTTCTGGATTTCATTATTGGTGTTTAATTGGAGCTAAGAGTTTCATGGAGTGTTCTTCCAGGGCTGGATTTGAACCAGCATCCTCAGATCTCATCATTCTGAGTAGTTAGGATTATAAGTATGAGTCATGGATGTCTAGCTTCATTATCAATTATTAATTTTAATATTTAATCAATTTTATTTAATTAATTTTAATCATTTAGCTGTCTCAGTAGTGTTTATTGAAGGCATTGTTCTTTGTGCATTGAATTGTGTTGGCAACCTTGTCTAAAATCAATTGGCTATAAACATATTCCTATAATTTTTATTTTAGTGGTACTGAGATTTGAACTCAGAGCTACACACTTGCCAAGCTGGCATACTACTGCTAGAGACACTTCTCTAGCACTAATCTACCATGTTTAGCTCTGTAATTTAAAACTCAGTTTTCACATTTGTGAAACAATGATAATACCTAGAGCCAATTTATCCACTAAGCATATGATGTACAATGAGAACAAAGTTCTCCCAGGAGAACTTTTAGATTTCTGTTTCTTTTCAAATAGGAAGAGAAGATAAAGGAACTTTTAGGCCAAAGAAAATGTCTTAATTATATATATTAAGATGATATTACTTTTTTTTGTGTGCCACTTCTGGGGTTTGAACTCAGGGCCTGGGCACTGTCTCTGAGCATTTTTGCTCAAGGCAAGAGCTCTGCAACTTGAGCCACAGCTTCACTTCTGGCTGTGTGTGTGTGTGTGTGTGTGTGTGTGTGGTTAATTGGAGGTAAAGAGGCTTGTGACTTTTCCTGCCTGGGCTGGCTTTGAACTGTAAAATTTCAGCCTCCTGAATAGCTAAGATTAGAGGCATGAGCTACCAGGCACCCAACAATATTACTATGATACCAGTGCAGTATCTATCTATCTATCTATCTATCTATCTATCTATCTATCTATCTATCTATCTATCTATGTATCTATGTATCTATCTATCTATCTATCTATCTATCTATCTATCTATCTATCTATCTATCTATCTATCTATCCATATACCCTTTTTGTGGAATTAGGGGGTTCATGAAGGCCACAGTGCCAAGGACCCATAGAAATCTTATTACAGTCCTGAAAATACCTGTCTCTTGGGCTTGAACTCAGGGCCTGGGTGCTATCCCTGAGCTTCTTTTGCTCAAGGCTAGGGCTGTAGCACTTTGAGCCACAGTGCCACTTTCGGTTTTCTGGTGGTTAACTGCAGATAAAAGTCTCACAGACTTTTCTACCGGATCTGGCTTTGAACCACAATCCTCAGAACTCAGACTCTGGAGTAGCTAGGATGACAGGCGTGAGCCTCAGTTCCTGGCAGAAAAAATATTTTTATCAGGGGAGCTATAGGACTCTTCTGCCTGGCAGGGCCTTGGCAGGCTAGTGAATGATTGATTGTGGCAGCTCACTAAGAAACGAGGTCAGAATTAAGGCACTACCTTACAGCCCTCATTTCCTGCTCTGACACCTCTGTGGGCTCCAGGAAGGCCTCTGGCCTTCCTGGAGAGTTGCTGAGGTAGATGGATATGAAGAAGGCCTGTTCTACCTCAGTGATTGGTGGGTTGGCAAAGGTCTCCAGTCTGTGCTCGAACCTTCTTTGTTAGGCCCTATGTCCACCTTCATGGAGAACACAATGACTGTGCTGAGTGACTTAAATGGCCCTGATAGCCAACGACCTCTTTGGCTTTCTATTTTTTTTTATCTTTTCAATATTGATTTATTTATTTAGTGTTACTTGTCATGCTGATTCCACTTGCTTGTTTGGGTGGCACTCTACCACCTGAGCCATGCCTCCAGCCCAGCTTTTTGGTGATTATTTTGGCAATGAAATCTAGTGAACTTTTCTGTCCTGGCTGATATTGAAACTTGAACTTATGGATCAGCTTCTGAATAGCTGGGATTACAAGATGGGGCACTGGCATGAAGCCCTTTTTGGCTTAAAAAACTGATATAAAATTCACACAACAAAATGAGCCACGTGAAAGTCTATAATTCTATAGCATTTGATGCATTTATGATAAGGTTGCATCCATCACCTCTGTCTAGTTCCAAAATGTTTTTTTATAAATCACTCCTCAAAGAAATACCATAATCTTTTTTTTTTATTTTTATTTTTTATCAGTCCTGGAGCTTGAACTCAGGGCCTGGGCACTGTCCCTGAACTTTTGTGCTGAAAGCTCTACCACTTTGAGCCACAGCTCCCTGTCTGTTTTTTTTTTTTTAAGGTTGGTAGAGATAAGAGTCTCATTGACTTTCCTGCCTGGGCTGGCTTTGAACTGTGATCCTCAGATCTCAGCTTCCTGAGTATCTAGATTTACAAACATGAGCCACTAGCACTTGGTTTGAAACCTCATAATTCAAGCAGTCATGCTCTATTACCATCATACTCTATGCTGTAAACCACAAATCTGCTTTTGCTCTGGACATTTCATGATAATATGTGATCATTTGTGTCTAGATTCTCTTATCCATCTGGTCTTATTGGTTCTTCCATGGTTTAGCATGTAATAGCACTTCATTGCCATGTGTGTGTGTGTGTGTGTGTGTGTGTGTGTATTGGATTTGAACTTAGGGCTTCAAACTCTCACTTTTTTTTTTTTTTTTGCTCAAGGCTGGCACTCCACCACTTGATCCATACTTCTACAGGTTGACATTGAACCTTGATCCTTTGTAGTTCAGTCTCCTGTGTAGCAAGGATTATAGATGTGACACCAGAGCCCTGCAAGAAGACACTCTGTGTGTGTGTGTGTGTGTGTGTGTGTGTGTGTGTGTGTGTGTATGCGTGCACGTGTGCACCAGTCCTGGGGTTTGAACATAGTGCCTGGTCACTGTCCCTGATCTTTTTTGCTTAAGGCTAGTGCTCTACCACGTGAACCACAGCGCCACCTCTGGAGTTTTCTGTTTATGTGGTACTGAGGAATCAAGCCAGGGCTTCATGCCTGCTAGGCAAGCACTCTACCACTAAGCCACATTTCCAGCCCCTACACTGGCTTTGAATTGTGATCCTCAGATCTCAGCCTCCTGAGTAGCCAGGGTTACAGGCGTGAGCCACTTGGTTAAAAAGACACTTTCAAAAGAACATTTGGGAGGAAACCTGTGTACAGGCAGTGTACAAGGTTCCGGGGATGGACAAGAGAAGAGGGTGTGAATGGATGTGCACCATTCATAACCAATAGGCATGGTTTTCACTATCTATAAGATGTATATATGTACAGGTCAGACCTCATGCCGAATGTATTTTCTGATTGCATCTGAGCACATATCTTTTGTTAATGCTAAGAGAAGGTACTATGGTCTCTCCTCCCAGCCCCTAGGAGGAGGAGATTCAAACTGCTCTTTGTAGGCCTATGCTAGTGGCTCATGCTGGTAATTCTAGCTACTCAGGAGGCTGAGATCTGAGAATCCTGCTTCAAAGCCAGACTGGGTGGGAAGGTTGCAAAATCCTTTTTTTCTAAATATGTTTTTTTATTATAAAAATACGGTACAGAGGGGTTACAGTCACGAGTAGGATAATGAGTACATTTTTTTAAATCGAGGATTGTTGTCTCCCCCTTTGTTTTTCCCCTACCATCCTTTCCTTCCCTACCTCCCTAACTCCCCCTCCCCCACCAAAGTTGTAAAGTTCATTTTCAACATAGTGTCTTGTATGTCTCATTGTTACAATGGGTCAACCTGTATCCCTATTTAAGCATTTTGTTTTTTCCCTTCTCCTCCCCAAATTAAGAAAATGTATATACAAGATGCAGGGCACTGGAATCAAATACAGTGAAAACAGGAGTTATACCATGGGGGAGGAACATACCAAAAAACAAAAAAAAATCACATAGCACATTATAAATACATTAAAAAACAATAGCAAGAAATAAAAAACCATTTGTGTCCTTATCTTGGTTTATTTCACTTAGCATCATCTTATATGGTCATATGTACTTAGCTTTTGACCTTTTATGCTTGTCCTAAACTTATACTAGTTATTGCGAATGAGGGAAACCATGGGACCTATGGTTTTTTGGGCCTGGCTTACTTCACTTAATATAATTTTCCCATTTCCTAACAAATGGGGTGTTGTCATTCTTTCTGATGGAGACAGAGTTCCAGTGTGTGTGTGTGTGTGTGTGTGTGTGTGTGTGTGTGTATCACATTTTCTTGATCCATTCATCTACTGAGGGGCATCTGGGTTGGTTCCGTATCTTAGCTATGGTAAATAATGCTGTGATAAACATAGTTGTGCTGGTAGCTTTAGTATGGTCTTGTTTGGCTATAATCAATAAATCTAATAAGAACAGATGCTGGAGGGGGTATGGCCAAAAGGGAACTTTACTGCAGTGGTGGTGGGAATGTAAGCTTATTCAACCACTTTGGAAAGCAGTATGGAGGTCCCTCAAAAGACTCCACATAGAGCTCCCCTATGACCCAGCAATCTCACTTTTGGGCATTTACCCAAATGCAAAATTCTTTTTTTTTTTTTTTTTGGTCGG
>NW_012267239.1:1564734-1572902 GCF_000151885.1 Dipodomys ordii | reverse complement strand
AAAAAAAAAAAAAGAACATTTCCTAGTAGCCAGGGCTTATTTTGTTTGGAAAAATGTCAAATGTTCAAGCCAGGGCGTTTGTGGCTCATGTCTATAATCCCAGCTACTCAGGAGGCTAAACTCTGAAGATAATGGTTCAAAGCCAGTCTGGACAGGAAAGTCCATTGGATCCTTATCTCAAATTCACCACCAAGAAGCCAGAAGTGGAGCTGTGGCTCAAGTGGCAGAGTGCTAACCTTGAGCACAAAAGCCCAAGTCATGAGTTCAAGCTTCAAGACTGGCACACACATAGAAATTCAAATGTTTAATAATGGGCCTGTGCTAAGTACAGGGTTATGGAACAAAGGTTTGACCACAGCATGGGCATAACCAGGCAAGAAGAAATCCACAGGAGAGGAGATGGGCACTGGAGATGCAAGACAGTCAACTTTGTTAAGTGTTACTAGGATTTGAACTCTGTGCTTCATGATTGCTAAGCAGTTACTCTACCACTTGAGACATACCCCACCCTTTTTGTTTTAGCTATTATTTATTATTATGACTACTACTACTACTACTACTACTACTACTACTACTACTGTACTGGACTTGAACTTAGTGCTTTGCTCTCAAGGTTGGTGCTCTACACACCTCTACTTCCAGCTTTTTGCTTGTTAATTGGAGACAAGAATCTTTTGGACTTGTGTTCCCAGGACAACATTTGAACTGAGCTCTTCGGATCTCAGTTTCCTGAGTAGCTAGGATTACAGGTGTGACCCACTGGCACTTGGTGTACTTTAGTTATTTTTTTTAAACAAAAAGTTTCATGTTCATGCCCAAGCTGGTATGAACTATAATCCTTTTATACTCAAACTTCCTGCAAAGCTGGGATGACAGGTATAACCACCATGCTCAGATTTTTATTGATTGAGATAGGGATTTGTAATCTTTACACTTGGGCTGGCCTCAATTAGTGATCCTCACCATCTGAGATTCCTGTGTAGGATTACAAATGTGGGCCACTGCACAAAGCTAGGTAGCTGGCTTTTGTGATCATGGGGTCTTTGGGAGTCAAGAAAAAATTCCAAACAGCAAGCAAGGGTTAGGTAGAATTTAATCTGGGTAGCTGAGGTTGCTAGTGGCTAGTGCCTGTAATCCTAGTTACTCAGGAGGCTGAAATCTGAGGATCATGGTTCAAAGGCCAGCCCAGGAAAGAAAGAGACTTTTATCTCTAATTAAGCACCAGAAAATGAAGTGGAGCTGTGGTTCAACATGGTAGACTTGTACCCTTGAAAGACAAAGCTCAGAGACAGTGCCCAGGCCCTCAGTTCAACCTCACCACCGACAAAAATATAAATAAATAAATAAATAAATAAATAAATAAATAAATAAAGAAAGAAAGAAAGAAAGAAAGAAAGAAAGAGTTTAATCTGGGGGACAGGGAAATGGGGGTGGGTGGGGAGTGGAGTACGGAGTTGGGAAGGTAGGGATTGGCACCTGGATCAGTTTCTGCATGGTAAAGATTAAAAGAGAATACGAATAACCAGGTTAATTTTTGAATCTTTCCTGGAACTGACCCCGGCCAATAGTTAATCCACTTGACCCTGTTTGGAATTGCTTGGACTCTGTGCCAGGCATACATAATACAACCTGGCCTTCCAGAACAACCAAGAAAAGAGCTGAGGGAGGACTTTGGAGGTCACCTTGCCCAACCCGACCCTTTGCCAGAGGCAGAACGGAGGTCAGGAGAAGACAGAGAGCAACTGAGGTTTCACAGGAATTGAGTGGTCAATCTTGAACTCAGGTTTCCAGAGTTAGAGGCTGGGTTTTGGAGGCTGAAGTTGGGTGAGGCTGAGAGTCTCTATTCTGCCTGTACATGTAGCCATGGAATTTGCTGTTTCTGGTACAGAAGCTAGCCTTTCATTTTTTTCTAGGTTTTTTGCAAGTCTCTGAGGTCAGCAATTCATAGGCCTAGGAAAGTTAGGGGTAACCAGAAAGTTCTCTGAGTTTTCATTTGGCTAACTGGTAGCTAGCATCCTACCTGAAAAACTTCACCAAGCTTACAGATCAAGCTGTAGGCCACCTTGTTGTTGTTCTTTTCTTTCTCCTTCTCCTTCCCCTTCCTCCTCTCCACCTCTTCTTCATCCTCCCCTCCC
The DNA here is from genome assembly GCF_000151885.1 of Dipodomys ordii. Taxonomy (NCBI): domain Eukaryota; kingdom Metazoa; phylum Chordata; class Mammalia; order Rodentia; family Heteromyidae; genus Dipodomys; species Dipodomys ordii. Next base: position 1,570,767 of record NW_012267239.1, on the reverse strand, counting down.
CTCCTCTGCTTGGGGCTTGAACTCAGGGCCTGGGCACTGTCCCTGAGCTCTTTCACTCAAAGCTAATGTTCTAACACTTTGAGCTAGAGTTCCACTTCTGGATTTCTGGTGGTTAATTGGAGATAAGAGTCTCATGGAGAGGCTGGGAAGGTGGCTCAGTGGTAGAGCACTTGCCTGAGGCCCTGGGTTCGATTCCTCAGCACCACATAAGCAAAAAGAAAAAAGCCGGAAGTGGTGCTGTGGCTCAAGTGATAGAGCACTAGCCTTGAGCTGAAGAGCTGAGGGACAGCGCCCAGGCCCAGAGTTCAGGCCCCACGACCAGACCCCCCCCCCAAAAAAAAGGGTCTCATGGATTTTCTTTCCCAGGCTGGCTTTGAACCACGATCCTCAGGTTTCAGCCCACTAAGTAGCTAGGATTACAGGGCCCAGCCTTCATCTTTTTTCCCCCTTCCAAATACTGTTCTGCTATGCTTTGTGAGAAGAAAGATGGGTAGTAAACTGTGGATTAGTAGCTGCTAACTCAATGGAAATGGAATAGGCAGGTCTTCTGAGAATCATGCTCGCTTAAACCGGCTGCCAGTGGCTAATGCCTGCAAACCTAGGCACTCAGGAGGCCGAGATGGGAAGATTGTAGTTCAAAGCCAGTCCAGGTAGGAAAGTCCGTCAGACTCGTATCTTCAATTAGCCACCCAAAAAGCTGGAAGTAGAGCTATGGCTCAAGTGGTAGAGCACTAAACTTGAGTGGATAAAGATCAGGGACTGCCCAGGCCCTGAGTTCAAGATCCAGGACTAGCACCAAAAAAAGAAAAAGAAAAACGAAAAAGAACTATGTTCTCACTTGGCTTTTCCACTTAAGTCTAGCACTCTACCACTTGAGCCACACTTCCAATATCAGCTATTTAGTGGTTAATTGGAGATAAGAGTCTCATGGACTTTCCTGCTTAGGCTGGTTTAGAACCATAATCCTCAGATCTCAACCTTCTGAGTAGCTAGGATTACAGGCGTGAGCCAAACCCAGATAAATGAACTCATTGCACTCCTTATCTTCTACTCTGCGTTTCTCTCTGTATTTCTTTGTGAATTCCTCACAATGGTCCATCTTCAGCCCCAGATGCTTATGTCTTCATAAATGCATTATTCTTTATCTAAAAAACATAAAAAAATTGTTTTGCCCCTTACACTGGCTAGCATTATCTTGTAGATAACTCCGTGTATCTAAGATTAATGTGACTTGCTTTCCTCTTCTTTTTTGACAAGGTTTCCCTGCCCTTCCCACCTTTTGGCCCATCCTGGAGCTTGAATTCAGGGCCTGGGCACTGTCCCTGGGCTTTTCTTTTCTTTTCCTCAAGGTTAGTGCTCTATCACTTGAACCACAGCTCTACTTCTGGCTTTTTGCTGGAGTCTCATAGACTTCCCTGCCTGGGCTGACTTTGAACTGTGATCCTCAGATTTCAGCCTCCTGTGTAGTTAGGATTATAGGTGTGAGCCACTGGCACCCAGCTACTCTTCTCTTTTTCATTTGCTTTGTGTTACTTTTCTTCTTGCAGCTAACAAATGGAACTAGAATGGAATGTACAGGAGGCTTCTCCTTCTTTTGCATAAGTCTGTCTATAAATACAAAGTATCACCTTCTTGAGTTCACTCATACGTGTGAAGGATGTTGAGCCATAGACTGTGTAGCTCATGACTTTAGATGCTGCAAAGCAGGCCCCTCTTGTGCAAATGTGCTCCCATTTTCTTTTGCCACTTTTCATTATCCATAGGCGGAGTCTGCAAGTCTTTCTTGTAGTGGTTCAGGTAGTAAATATTTTGTTTCTATGTAATAACGTTACTCCTTAGCACCAGGTGCTTATAGATGGTATGCCAATAAACATAACTGGATGTGTTCCAATAAAATTTTGCTTAGACAGCCAGGTGAAGGAGGCTTGTGCTTATAATCCTAGCTACTTTGGGAGGCTGAAATCAGAAGACTGTGGATTGAGACCAGCCCTGGTAGAAAATTCTGCTAGGTTCTGTTTCAATTTAACCAGCAAAAAGCTGGGGCAGCTGGGCTGTTGGTGGCTGACGTTTGTAATTCTAGTTACTCAGGAAGCTGAGATCTGAGGATTGTGGTTCCAAACCAACCCAGGCAGGAAAGTCTATGAGACTCCAATTAACCAGTGAAAATCCAAAAGTGGAGGTGTTACTCAAGAGGTAGAGCTCTAGCCTTAACTGAAAACGCTAAGGGAGAGCATAACCCTGTACCAGCCCCTCCCAAAACAAAACAAAACAGAACTGGGCTGGGAAGGTGGCTCAGTGGTAGAGCATTTGCCTTGCATGCATGAGGCCCTGGGTTCAATTCCTCAGCACCACATAAGCAAAAAGAAAAAAGCCGGAAGTGGCGCTGTGGCTCAAGTGGTAGAGCGTGAACAAAAACATGGCAAAAGGAGTTTGGAGATGCTTTTTTTGTTCATACTACTTTGCAAATATAAAACTACAAGAGCTGGGTGCCAGTGGCTCAGACCTGTTATCCTAGCTACTCAGGAGGCTGAGATCTGAGGATCACAGTTTGAAGCCAACCAGGCAGGAAAGTCCAGGAGACTCTTATCACCATTTAACCACCAAAAAGAAGCCAGAAGTGGAGCTGTGACTCCAGTGGTAGAGCACTAGCCCTGAGCACAAAAACTGAGGGACAATTCAAGCCTTGAGTTCAAGCCCCAGGACTGCTCCTTCAAGCCCCTAAAAATAGCTGGCATATAGCTCAAGTAGCAGAGTGCCAACCGTGAGCAGGAAAGCCAAGGAAATTTGAGGCCCTAAGTTCAAGCCCCTGTATTTTCTCTCTAACCCCAAATAGAGCTCAAATCAGTTAGCAAGAAAATTAAAATCAAATCACGATCCTCTGGATTTCAGCCTCCGGAGTTGCTAGGATTACAGATGTGGGCCACCAGGATCCTGTGCCCTTCATTTTTACCACTTTGTATCTGGCTTGCACTGTGTATCTTGGAGTGGTGGTGTGAGAAAGAGAATGGCTACAGAGTCTGGTCAGGACTAGGGAGCCAGGTTAGCCCCGCTGAAGACCTGTGTGGAAGGGCAGCAGAAAGCACATCACATGACCAAGGGCCCTCGAAGATCAAACTTTCTTCTCCCCACCAGCTAAGCAGGAGATCTGGTAATGCGCCTGGTCTGCTTATCCACACCAACCTATAGACCAGAACTTTTCTGACTAGTCATCACATTTTGCTTCCATATCAACAAAGTTTGAGTAGGATAAGACTCCCGTGGAAGCAAAATTTTTCTCTTGGAGCAATTAATCTTTATCTTGTACTTCGAAACCTTGCTTGATAAGCAAGAGGAAATGACCTTTGAACCCAACCATTGATGGCAATCTTGGAAGGAAACTGGATTTTAAACATGTGCAGATGTGCGTGCCCACATTATCTCAGTTACCTCAAATGGTATCACTTTCCACAGGCCTGTGTATTTTTTTTTTTGAGAATGCAAGGATTTGAACGCATGTGCCAGGATTTTTATCTACTCAACTGTGCACATACAGCAAAAACAAAAATAACCACAAATACAGAAAAGCCAAAATCCTAAAACTCAAACCCACTACACTTTCAGGTGACTCTTGAATTTGTAAAGACAAATTCCACCTTAAAAATAACCACAGAGGCTCATGCCTGTAATCTCAGCTACTCAGGAGGCTGAGCTCTGAGAACTGCAGTTTGAAGCTAACTGGCAGCAGGAAAGTCCATGAAACTCTTATTTCCAATAAACCACCAAAAAGTTGATAGTGGAGTATATGGCTCAAGTGGTAGAGCGTGAGCCTTGAGCAAAAAAGCTCAGGGATGTATCCAGGCCTTGAGATCAAGCCCCATAACTGACAAAAAAAAAAAAAAAAAGGTTTTCCCCTGAGCATTCCCATTTCCCACAACGCACTCTACTAAAATGATGTTAATAATATGCAGTGCATAAACATAATAATTGGTTTATTTTCCCCACTGAAAAGGTTAGACAGCCAATTGTAGTGTCTCACATGTGCCATTTAATGGTGTTTCCTTCCTCTTTAAAAAGACATCTTGGGGCTGGGAAGGTGGCTCAGTGGTAGAACACTTGCCTTGCATGCATGAGGTCCTGGGTTCGATTCCCCAGCACCACATAAGCAAGAAGAAAAAAGCCGAAAGTGGCGCTATGGCTTCAGCCTCGAGCTGAAGAGCTGAGGGACAGCGCCCAGGCCCAGAGTTCAGGCACCACTACTGGACCCAAAAAACAAAACAAATAAAAAGACTTCTTTTGCAGGTTTTTTTTTCTTTCTTTCTTTTTTGCCAGTCTTGGGGCTTGAACTCAGAACCTGGGAGCTGTTGCTGAGCTTTTTTGCTCAAGGCTACCACTTTGAGCCATAGGGCCACTTCTGTTTTTGGTGGTTAATTGGAGATAAGAGACTCACAGACATTCTTGCCCAGCCTGGCTTTGAATTGTGATTTTACAATCTCAGCCCCCTAAGTAGCTAGGATGATAGACAGGACCTACCAGCACTGGCTTACCAAGATGTTTTGATGGCAAAATCATCCACCTAGGGAGGGGCTAGGTGAATTTGGGGTTGGGCCTTGGGCAATAGGGGTGGACGTTAGGCTTGGTTTCAGGAAATAGATCTCCATTTTCTTCTGTCATCTCTACCCTACTTTCCTGCCTCATTATGTAACAACAGATCGTTGTGGAACAACAGAAAGATTGCCAGGCTTTGCACTGTTCGGAGGTGGTGGTGGTATGAACAGAATGTGGGATTTACTAGAAGGGAGTTGGGTCATTGTGGGAGGGGGTGCCGGTGATGAGGATATTGGGAGCTCAGATTCTTCCTCTTTTCTCTCTCTCTGCTTCCCTTCACCATGGGATTCTGCCAGGAGATACTGCCTTGGTTTAAGGTCCCAAGCAACAGGGTTGAGTGACTATGGAGTGCTAATTTAGAGTAAAGGGACTGTGTTCTTCCTTTACAGGAATTTGCATTTAAACCCAGGGCAGGGCAGTGAGGCCAGAGCAAGGAAGAGATTATGGTGAACCTTAGCTGTCCTCAGAGTCAGGGTGAGTTTCTTCTCTGTCAATGCATCCTAGGAAAGTACAACTAAGGTGGGGCCTGAAATCAACTCCTGAAACTTGCCAGCGTGCCAAGCCTGACTCATCTTCAAGGAAGGAACTAAGCTGCTTGTCAGGGATTCTGTGGTGGGCAGGTCCCTGGGAACATGGCCTCTGGCCTGATGTGTAAAGTCCTGTGGATAGTTGGGCTGAATGAAGCCAGATTCCTAGACATTCCCCCAAGACTTTGCTAAGGATGAGGAAGTCCTCTGGGTCACAGGAAGAGGGAAAAATTTGGTCATTAATTGGCAAGATGTTTGGGGTTTAGTCCCAAGTCTCACTTGTTAGTTGTGTGACTTGAGCAAGTTTTTTTCTCATTCTGGGCAGCATTTCCCCATCTATCTTATTAGGGAGTTGTTTTTTTTTTTGTTGTTGTTGTTGGTTATAGGGCTTGAACTGGGCCTGGGTGCTGTCCTTGAGCTTTTGTGCACAAGGCTGGTGCTCTACCACTTTGAGCCACAGTGCTACTTTGGGTTTTCTGGTGGTTCACTGGAGATAAGCATCTCACAACTTCCCTGCCCAGGCCGGCTTTGAACCGTGATCCTCAGATCTCAGCCTCCTGAGTAGTTAGGATTACAGGCGTGAGCCACCAGCAAGTGGCTGGGAGTTGGATTTTTATGGCCTCTCTTTCCATGTTTTAGCTACTTGGGCTCTTCTAGTTCCTCAGATAAACAGCAATCTTGCTTATTCTGGTTGTTTGTCTGCAACACTCCATCACCCCAACAGTTAGCTCACTTTCCTGGCTTGTTACTTTAAGTGTGTCCTTCAGTATTTAGGCGTCTTCCACGAGACAGAGTACCCAGTGGGCTATACTATGGAATGGTGGAGATAGAGGAAAATTATAGAGCGCATATTTTACTGAGGCTTATCAAGTACTTTAAATATTTCTTCCTCTTCCTCCTCCTCTTCCTCCTCTTCTTCTTC
>NW_012267239.1:1561849-1564289 GCF_000151885.1 Dipodomys ordii | reverse complement strand
TCCTCCTCCTCCTCCTCCTCCTCTCCTTCTTCCTCTCCTCCTTCCCCTCCTCCTCCTCCTCCTCTTCTTTCTGGCTAGGTACCATGGCTCATATCTGTAATCTCAGCTATACTGATGAGGAGATTCACAGTTCAAAGCCAGTCTAAGCAAAAAGTTACTGAGACTCTTCATCACAAACAATAAGCTAGGTAAGCTGGTGAGTACCCATCATCCCAGCTACTTGTGAGGCAACAGGTAAAAGGATTATGGTCTGAGGCTGTTTGTCAGCCAAAATATGAGTTCCTACCTGAAAAATAAATACGGCAGGACAGGGAAGAGTGGGAGTCAGGGTGGCCAGGGGGGAGAAATAGCTTAAGTGCCCCCCAAGCAAACATGAGGCCTTGAATTCAAAATCCTAGTATTGCAAAAAATTATTGTTCTGGGACTGGGAAGGTGGCTCAGTGGTGGAGCACTTGCCTTGCATGCATGAGGCCCTGGGTTCAATTCCTCAACACCACATAAGCAAAAAAGAAAAAAGCCAGAAGTGGGGCTGTGGCTTAAGTGGTAGAGCACTAGCCTTGAGCTGAAGAGCTGAGGGACAGTGCCCAGGCCTGGAGTTCAGGCCCCATGACCACCACCACCACCACCACCACCAACAACAAAAGAGTTCTGAAGGAAGCCAGGTGCCAGTGGCTCACACCTGTAATCCTTGCTACTCAGGATGCTGAGATCTGAGAATTGTGTTTTAAAGCCAGCCAGGGCAGAAACGTTCCTGTGAGACTCTAATCTCCAATTAACTACTAAAAAATCCAAAGTGGTAGAGAGGTATCCTTGAACACAAAGTCTTCCCTAACACAGGTGTATTATATCCCTCCTATCTCTGTGACAGATGTTATGATCATTTATGACCTACCTCTTTTTTTTTTTTTTACCGAGTTCATGCTCAGCCTAAGAATCCTACTTAATTCAATGTCCTAGTTCATTACTGCCAATTAGTTGGAGTTGACACTTGAGCCGGAAAATGATTTGCCATCTGGAGCTAGTGACTCCTCCTTTGGATTGAGCAGTTTTATATTAAAATAAGGCTAGAGCCAGGTGCGGTGTGGCTCACGCCTGTAATCCTAAACTACTCAGGAGACTGAGATCTGAGGATTGAGGTTCAAAGGAAGTCTGTGCAGGAAAGACCATGAGTCTCTTATCTCCAATTAACCACTAAAACAGTTGGAAGTGGGACTGTGGCTCAGGTGGTAGAACACTAACCTTGAACACAAAAGCTCAGGGACAACACTCCAGCCCTGAGTTCAAACCCCAGGACTAGCGCCAAAAAATAAAAAAAATATATAAAAAGTTTAGTCACATGTGGTGGTGAATGTTCGGAATTCCCAAACTTGGGAAACAGAGGCAGGAGATTATGAGTTCAAGCCAGTCTGGACTATAAGTTAGCAAGCTCAAAGATGTCTCTAAAACTCAGAAACGAGCAAAAAGCTATTTTTTTGTTTCAAGAAGACCCGAAAGTTGTCATCATTAATACAACTTTGTTTTCCTTACCTGGGCACACCTTCCCGTATTCTCTCATTTAATTTACTTTTTACAGTTTCTGATGTTGGTTCTCTGGATTTCCTTTGATGTATCTGAGGAAGGAGTATATAGCCTCTAGTGTTTCAAGGGATCCTGGACTTACGGGTGGTTTTGTCCTTAGTTTAACTTCTGCTGGTCCCTCTCCATACAATCGCTCAGACCCAGACATGGCGAACCACAACTGAAGTGCAGTGCTGAACCTCACCACCAGGTGGCGTTGCAAGTGTCTGCGTTGTTTCTATCTTGAACATTTCTATAGTTGCATTTTTTTTTTTTTTCACCAGACGGGTGACTCACATGTCGCTTTACAATTTAAATACATGGCGTCATAGATGGTCCGGTTTTGGAGCTCTAACCATGGTTCAGGTTAGTTGTCAATAATTTTGTGTCCTTGGAGTGCTCTGAAGATAATAGCAAGCATGCTGGGCATGGTGGCTCATATCTGAAATCCTAGCTACTCAGGAGGCTGAGATCTGAGAATTGCCGTTCAAAGCCAGCCCGGGCAGGAAAGGCCGTGAGACTCTGATCTCCAATAAACCACCAAAAAACCAGAAGTGGCACTGTGGTTCAAGTGGTAGAGCATTGGCTTTGAGCTGAAGAGCTGAGGGACAGCGCCCAGGCCCAGACTTCAAGACCCAAGACCAACAAAAACAAACAAACAAACAAACAAGATAATAGCAGGCTGGGGAGGTGGCTCAGTGGTAGGGTGCTTGCCTAGCATGCATGAAGCCCTGGGTTCAATTCCTCAGTACCACATAAATAGAAAAAGCTGGAAGTGGTGCTATGACTCAAGTGGTAGAGTGCTAGCCTTGAACAAAAGAAATTCAGGGACAGTGTCCAGGACCTGAGTTCAACACCCAGGACTGGCAAAAAAAAAAAAAAA
>NW_012267239.1:1529806-1559835 GCF_000151885.1 Dipodomys ordii | reverse complement strand
TTTTCTTTTTGCTTATGTGGTGCTGAGGAATCGAATCCAGGGCCTCAGGCATGCAAGGCAAGAGCTCTACCACTGAGCCACCTTCCCAGCCCCAAGTCTGTAAGACTCTTATTGAAGGGGAATGGGTGAGAGAGGAAGGGGCAAGATAGAGAGGTGAAGAAATTGAAATATACTTATATATGTATATGCATATATGAACAATTCTGATATATATGCATTTATATCTGTCTGTCCACTAATCCATCTATCTATCTATCTATCTATCTATCTATCTATCTATCTATCTGGAAAGGGGGAAGAAGAGCCAGGTGCTAATGACTGACACTGGTAATCTTAGCTACTCGGGAAGCTGAGACCTGGAGGATCACAGTTCAAGGCCAGCCCTGGCAGAAATGTTTGTTAGACTCCATCTCCAAAATAACAAACAGAAAACAGACCTGGAGGTGTGGCTCAAGAATGTCAACCTAGCAAGCCATGCCCTGTGTTCAAATACCAGCACTGTCAAGACAAGGGAAGGGGGGAAGGACAGTGGAACAAGGGCATAGAACGGAAGGGCTGAGCTGGCTTTGAGTATACGGTATAGATCTAGTGATACCCCCGATGCTATTCATATGTGCTCATTTAAAAACTAAAATCAAATAAAAAGAAAAAAAAAGTATCTGAGGCCAGGCAGCTCCCTAGAGTCTCCAGGGACCCTGGCACCATTGCCCCCAAGTTGAGAAGAGGAAAATGAGCCTCTAGATTTCCCAGAGAGAGGGTGTGACAATTCGAGCAAGGTGCTTAGTGTTTTTTTTTACTTCAGAGTTAGGTGTGGCGGAAGGAGGGTGGCACCAGCCTCTGAGGCCAAACTCCTCCAGACCTGGGCAGGCACCAACTCGCCCCTCCCTGAGTCAGCTGGAGGAATGAAGATCAACTCAAAAAGGCTGAGTATTGATCTTCCATATCTCCCTTCATGGGAGTGGAACCAACTTCACAGATCATATAAGGACACAGAGCCCTGGGCAGAGGTTAGACTTTTTCTAGGGCCCATGGGACCATGGCGCACAGTCCCTATTTCCTCTTCTGCTCTCCATCCTTGGTTTTCTCTCACATGGGAAGCATATATGGGGCACCAGCGGTTTGCAGGGGGACAGTGATGCTTGCATTTGCCTCTGCTCTTTATCTTAGCATTGCACTACGAACCGCCGTATGTGACCTTGCTAATCCTCACAATTCATTTGTGAAATAGGAATTGTGATCAATCTTTAGCAGAAGAGAAAATTTTGAGTCTTGGAATGGTTAAGTAATTGGCTGAAGGTTCTAATACAGATAGTAGTAGGACTTGGAGATCTATCTATCTATCTATCTATCTATCTATCTATCTATCTATCTATCTATCTATCTATCTATCTATCTATCTGTTTATGTATTCTTAAGGTCCGTTGGACTCTCAAGTACTAGTCTATAAGTTTTTAACCAGTGAATGAATGAAGGAATCAGTTGGGTGCTGGTGCTCAAGCCTTTAATCCTAGCAATTTAGGAGGCCAAGATCTGAGGATCATGGTTCAAAGACAGCTGGGCAGGGAAGTCTGTGAGACTCTTATCTCCAAATAATTAGCAAAAAGCCGGAAGTGGAGCTGTGGTTTTCAAATGGCGTAATGCTATACTTGGCCAAAAAAGTTCAGTAATAAGCACCCAGGCCCTGTGTTCAGTTCATGCCCGGGTACTGGCACACACACACATACACACACACACTCAATCAATCAATCAATCAATGCAAAAAACACTATACTGGGCTTGTGGAAAGCCAACAGACCAATTTATTATGTGTTCTGCTTTTGAGGTATGTATCCTGCTAGGAGGGAAAACAGACCATCAATAATTAGGCCTCAGAGCCCCCAGGTGTAGGGTTTCATCTTTTCTTCCTCCTTCTCTTTCCTCTTCTTCCCTTTTCCTGTCTCTTTCTCCTTCCCCTTTCTTTTTTCCCCCGCCTTGCATTCTTGCTCAGCTCGCTTGCTCATAGGTGATGCTCTGCCATTTGAGTCATGCCTCCAGTCCAGCATTTTGCTGGTTGATCAGAGATGGAGACTCACAGCCTTTTCTTGCCTGAACTGGCTTAGAACCTCAATTCACCAGGTCTTGAGTAACTAAGATTACAGGCATGAGCTACTGGTGTCCAACTCTCCACTCCTGCCCCTGTTTTTGTAGTAATTTTGTTTTTGTTTTTTGGTCTGTTAAAAACTTTATTGTTAAAAAAAATTTTCTTGGGAATGGGTATGAGGAGATTCCTGGGATGAATGTATTTGTAAGACAGGGTTTTGACAGACAGGTGACAAATGGGGCCGCCCGTAGGCAGGGTGGGCCTCAACTTGCTGGAGGAGACAGCCTTGACCAATCGCAGAAGCAGGGGGAGGTAAGGGGCGTGGCAACTAGAGCCATGGGGCTAGACTTAGGATGCTTGAGGAAAGGAGGCAGGCAGTGGTAGGGGGACAGGAACAGGTTTCTGGATGGTGACTGACCTGACATCCAGAGCCTGACAAGGTTGGGCAGAATGGATTGGCAGAAGGAGACCACCAGGGTCTGTTGCAATCAACCAGGGGAGAGTTAAGGTAGCCTGGTTTATGAGGAACTCTGGGTGAGGCAAGCGATGAAGAAAACTCTAGAAAAAGCATTGCAAAGGAAGATTCCCTGGGGCTCAAAAGTGGAGGAATGGGATGAAAGTGGGGGACAAGTATCAAAGGAAGCAGCTTGAAGTCCTTGTGGGGAAGGGACTCAAGTTCTGGTTCCCATGGAGTCACATGACTTCACCTAGCATCCTCATTCCATTCAGGAGAGGTAGGGAAGGGGCTGGGCTGTCTCTAGGACACTTTGGGCAGTGTTAGCATTCAAGATGCTTTTTAATTTTCAGATCTTCAAAAGATTGGGCACTGGTGACTCACACCTGTAATCCTAGTGACTCAGGGAGGCTGAGTTCTGAGCATCACCGTTCAGAGCCAGCCCAGGCAGAGAAAAGTCCTTGAGACTCTATTCTCCAATGAACCAGAAAAAAGCTGGAAGTGGCACTGTGGCTCAAGTGGTAGAGTGCGTGTGGAAAAATATGAAGGGACAACAGGCAGGCCCTGAGTTCAAGCCCCAGGACCAGCACACACACACACACACACACACACACAGATCTGGAGTGACTGCAGATCTTCTGGAAATGGGGATCACTGGCTTTCTCAGGTGGGGTGCTGACTTTGCTAGGATCTTAAGCTGCTTCCTTTGATACTTGTCCCCCACTTTTAGCCCATTCCTCCACTTCTGAACCCCAAGGAATCTTCTTTTGCAATGCTTTTTCTAGAGTTTTCTTCACCCAGAGTTCCCCAGAAACCAGCTGTCTAGTGAGGGCAATGAGGAGTACCTTCAGCCCCACATGTATAAGATTAGATATTCTGTTCTCTGGGAAGAAGCATTTTCTCAGTAGGAGTACCTGGACCCGGCTGGGCTATCATCTAAATTGTGTTCCTTCTTAGGGAGGAGAGAGGGCTTGCCTCCTTCTCTGGAAGTACTGAACTCATTAGGTGATAAGATTCACGTGTTGGGATTGGCTGAAGGTCACAGAAGAAAATGTCCAAGGGCCTGAGCTGAATCTATCTCCTCCACAAGGCCATCCAGACTTTAGGGCTGCAGTCACAGGCCTGATTCTGGTACAGCGGAAGCACAAGGAGGAATTGGTGGTGTGCTACCCGGACTCCTGAAAGGGGACCCAGGGGCTGAGGAACAGGGGCGGCTCACAGAGGTGCACTGCAGAGAAGATCATGGATGGGAGAGAGGAGGGTGACAATGAGGGAGGGTAGGACACGGGCTCGAAGCCATATTTTCATATTTTTTCCAGAGGGATTTTTTTCCTCTCCTTCCTTCCTTCTTTCCTTCCTTCCTCCTTTCCTCCTCCTCTTCCCAGTCCCCCTCCGCCTCCATTTTATTTGTTGGTTGTGGGGCTTGAACTCAGGGCCTGGGAGCTGTCCATGAGCTCTTTTGCTCAACACTAGCGTTCTACCACTTGAGCCTCAGTCCCACTTTGGGTGGAGCTGGCTTCCCATCACAATCCTCAGCTCTCCTGATGAGCCTGGTGGCGTGAGCCACCAGCACCTGGCCCTTCCTCTCACCTTCCCTCCTCTCTCTCTGTCTCTCTCTCTCACTTTTCTTTCTGCTAGGGCCCATTCTCTGGGCACATGAACTTATGCACTTCAGAGCAATAGGGTTCAAATTCTAGTACATTAGCTGGATAACCTGGTTTGCTTACTTAATCTTTGTTTCCTTACTTATAAACTGGGGAGACTAGAGATACCAATTTCCCTGGTCCTCAGGGTGTTGTGAAAATTCAGAATGACAATATCTCTTGTGCATTGACTTCATCAGCCCTGACTGGAGTGCTCCATAAACAAAGCAAGTGATTGGTGACTGATAATGCCATCACTGTGATAACAGCGGTTGTAGAGAATCCTTGCTCTCTCTCTCCTCCCCACCCCCCATGGCTCAGTCCTTGTTTGGCTCTCCTTGCTCACCCTTCCTCTCCCTGGCTGTCTTTATCGGATATATTCCATTTTATTTTTCTTCTTGGCATATGCTGTACAGTTAAGTCTCCCTGTCTGCAGGTTCTGCATCTGTGGATTCAATCAACCGTGGAGGAAAACAATTAACAAGATTACACTTGTACTGTACACTTTCCTTTGTCATGATTCTCCAATAGTTTTTTTTTTTTGGGGGGGGGTCCAGTCATGGGACTTGAACTCTGGACCTGGGTGCTGTCCCTCAGTTCTTCAGCTCAAGGCTAGCGCTCTACCACTTGAGCCACAGCGCCACTTCCGGCTTTTTTCTTTTTGCTTATGTGGTGCTGAGGAATTGAACCCAGGGCCTTAGGCATGCAAGGCAAGCGCTCTACCACTGAGCTACCTTCCCAGCCCCTCCAATTGTATTTATATGGTGGTCATGTTGTATTAGATATTATAAATCTAGAGCTAAGTGAATGAATGAAGAATGGGTATAGGCTATCTATATGCAAATACCATGCTATTTTACATACAGAAGTGGAGCTTTTTTTTTTTTTTTTTTTTTACAGGTACTATGACTTGAACTCAAGGTCTGGGCTCTGTCATTAAGCCTTTTCCCTAAAGTCCATCCCCCATACTCTTTAGTCACAGCTTGACTTCCAGATTTTGTTTTTGGTGATTATTTGGAGATAAGAGTCTGACGGACTTTTCAGCCTAGGCTGGCTTCCAGTAGTGATCCTCAGATCTTAGCCTCCTGAGTAGCTAGGATTATGGGCTTGAGCCTGGCACCTGGCTGGAACCTTTTCATTTTCACAAATGGAAACTGCACCCATTGAACAGCAACTACGCACTCCTTTTCAGATTAAGTGAGATAGACAGCATTGGTTCCTTTGAGTATGACTTAGTTCACTCTTTGGCAGGCCCTTAAGTTTCAAGTAGGCTGTAGTATGCATCAGCATTTCTTTCCTTTTTGTAACCACAGGATAATATTCCAACATGTGTATATACAGCTGCTACTTACAATGACATCAAATTCTCATAAACTCATTGTAACTTGCACAGATTGCCAAAAATGCATCTAATCAACCTAACTTACCAAACACTACAGCTTGGATTACCTTCCTTTTTTTCCCCCCAAGCCTTGGATTTGAGGTCTTCTTATTCTGCCTCCACCACATCATCTGGTTTATCTTATCTTAAATGTACTCAGAACTCTTACATTAGCCAATGATTAGACAAGGCAATCTAGCACAAATCCTATTTTGTAATAAAGCATTGAACATGTCATAGATTTTATTGGAAACCTGTATTGAAAAATCTCTGGCAAAGCAGCACACTGTAGGATATGGGTTGTTTATCAAAGGCTTGATGCATACGAAGCCATTCTAAGCTGGGGATTGTCTGTGGTCATTTTGTTTCTATCTCCTAGTTAGATATTCTGAATAATGCAGGTAGGACATACAAATATCTATTTCAGTTATACATTCAGTTGTTGGGTAAATACCTAGAAGTAGAATTGTTGGATTATACTTTAGTTCTATTTTTATTTATTTTGTTGGTGGTAGGGCTTGAACTCATGGCTTGAGCTCTATCCCTGAGCTTTTTGCTCAAGGCTATTGCTACTTTGAGCCACAGTGCCACTTCTGGTTTTCTGGTGGTTAATTGGAGATAACAGTCTCATGGACTTTACTGCCTCAGCTGGTTTTGAACCTATCTCAGATCTCAGCCTCCTGAGTAGCTAGGATTACAGTTGTGATCCACAGGTGCCCAGCTGGAATTATTTTTTAGCATTAATGGATCTGATACTGGCTCACAGTTCACTTTGGTTCAGTTCAGTTCACAGCAATTTAATAAAAAAATATTTTTTCACTCTTTTTTTCAAGAGGTGGCTCTCATTTAAAACAAAAACTGTCTAGAGCCAGTCACCTGCCATCCTAACTACTTAAGAGACTGAGATATGGAGGATTAGGCTTCAAGTCTGCTGGGGTAGAAAAGATTGCAAGACTCCATCTCCAATAAACCGGCAAAATGTTAGAACTCAAAGTATGGCTCAAGTGACAGAGTGCAAACCGAGCAAGCCCAAGGACCTGAGTTCAAATCTACCCCCATCCAAACCAAAAAACCCAATATCCATTTATGGGTGAATGGGCCAATCAATGACCACATATAGCCTTGAGCACAGAAGCTTAGGGTTGATACCCAGACTCTAAGTTCCAGCCCCAGGGCCAGCACCGCTGAATACTTCCTTAATATCTTGTTTTATGAAAAAAAGCTACACAGGATTCCATATTCTAACCTACCTTCCATAGAGGAGATTTAAATTGCTCTAGTTCTTCACTGTAATGAAAAATGAATATTGAATGTGTTTTTGGTGAATACTTATGCAAGCTAGTCACTGAGAAGTTGAAATTGCTGGATCAGAGTCTACGTGCTTAAAACGTGAGCTACAGGTGCCAGACTTGATATGCACTTAAGAGTAGAATTGTTGGATCTCATGGGAAAATGTGGGTTTGTTTGGAACAAGGGTTTTAGAGGTGGAAGCACATTGAATGTGTTGCTCAGAGGGCAGGCCATGAGTTTTGCCACTCTTTGGGTGGCCATTTTCTCACAGTTGAACAGGAGCTAGGATGGATGATCTTAACCCATGACAGAATGAGGAGGCTCTTCATTCTCAGAGCTTGTAGAAATTGAAAATATGGCTGGGGACTGGTGGCTTATGCCTATAATCCTAGCTATTCAGAAGGCTGCGATCTGAAGATCATGGTTCAAAGCCAGCCCTGGTAAGAAAGTCTGTGAGACTCTTATCTCTCCTTAACCATCAGAAACAAAACTGGAGCTATGGCTCAAAGTGGTAGAGAACTAGCCTTGAGCAAATGAGCTCAGGGACAGTGTCTAGGCCCTGAGTTCGATTGGACTCACAACCAACATTCAAAAAAAAAAAAAAAGAAAAAGAAAGAAATTGAAAAAAAATGTGTGATGCTGGTGGCTTATACCTGTAAGCCTAGCCACTCAGAAGGCTGAAATCTGAGGCTTGTGGTTCAAAGCCAGCCCAGAGAGGAAAATCCATGGACTCTTAATCTCCAATGAAGAAGAAAAAAAGAAAGCAAGCTGGAAGTGGGGCTGGGACTCAAAGTGGTAGAGCTCTAGTCCTTAAGCAAAAATGCTCAAGGACAGCATCCAGGGCCTGAGTTCAAGCCCCATGATCACCAGCAGCAACAACAACAACAAAAAAGAAGTTGAAAAGGTGACACGTGTCTTATTCAGGCTTTGAGGATCTCTCTCCAGGCCATTCCTCAGAAGTTCTTCACGTCACGAAGGCCTTGCATTCCTCTGCTATCAAGGCTATTTGAGCTAATCATCTCATTAATAACCGCTGTAGTCTCAAGAGGCCTTTGCCCCAGAGATCACAGTGCTTTCACATGGAACGGTGACTTTGGCATACACTTTGCACTGAAGGAAACTGTCCCAGCCCTAGCGCCTTTCTTTTCTTTTCTTTTTTATCTTTTCTGTCAAAAAGTATCTTTTGCCAGGTGCCAGTGGCTCACGCCTGTAATCCTAGCTACTCAGGAGGCTGAGATCTGAGGATTGCGGTTCAAAGCCAGCCCAGGCAGAAAGTCTGTGAGACTCTTATCTCCAATACTTTTTTTTTTTTGGTTGGTTGTGGGGCTTGAACTCTGGGCTTGGGCACTGTCCCTGCGCTCTTCAGCTTAAGGCAAGCGCTCTACTGCTTGAGCCACAGTGCTACTTCTGGTTTTCTAGTGGTTTATTGGAGGTAAGAGTCTCACGGATTTTCCTGCCCGGGCTGGCTTTGAACTGCGATCCTCAGATCTCAGCCTCCTAAGTAGCTAGGATTACAGGTGTGAGCCACCAATGCCCAGCTATCTTTTTTTAAAAATATATTTTTTATTGTAAAAATACTGTATAGAGGGGTTACAGTTACATGAGGAAGGTAATGAGTACATAATTGTTACCTCCTCCTTTGTTTTTTCCCTACTCTCCCTTCCCTCCCACCTCCACAACTACACTCCCCACCCCACCTAAATTGTAAAGTTTGTTTTTCAACAGTGTCTTGTACATCTCATTGTTACAATGGGTCAAACTGTATCCCTATTTAAGCATTTTGTTTTTCCCCTTCCCCTCCCCCAGCTAGAAAAGTGTATATATAAGATGCAGGGCACCAACATCAAATACAGTGAAAACAAGGGTTATACCTTGGGGGAGAAATATACAAAGAAACAAAAAAATCACATGATACATTATGCATATGTTAGGAACAATAGCAAGAAAGAAAAAACCACTTGTGTCCCTATCTTGGGGTTCATTTCACTTATCATCTTATCTGGTCATATGTACATAGCTTTTGACCTTTTCTGCTTGTCCCAGAAATATACTAGTTATTGCAAATAAGGGAAACCATAGGACCTATGTTTCTTTGGGCCTGGCTTACTTCACTTAATATAATTTTTTTTGGGTCTGGTCGTGGGGCCTGAACTCTGGGCCTGGGCGTTGTCCCTCAGCTCTTCAGCTCAAGGCTAGCACTCTACCATTTGAGCCACAGCACCACTTCCGGCTTTTTTTTGTTTTTGCTTATGTGGTGATGAGGAATCGAACCCAGGGCCTCAGGCATGCAAGGCAAGCGCTCTACCACTGAGCCACCTTCCCAGCCCATTAATATAAAAATTTCTCCCATTAACCATGCTATTTACAGTGACCTACATACTAGTTTCTATAGATAGAGGTGGGGCTGAAGGTAATGGTAAGCAGTATTGGTCGATCTTTCCATTGGCTCCCAGTGTCTGTCACCACTAGAAAGCCCTTGGAGGAGAGGGAGTCTTCTCTGAGAAGCCAGGTTTGTGGTTCAGTTATGGTTATTTTTGAACAAGTTCATGATACATCCATTTCCATTTCCTTCACCGTACTTTAAGCTTAATGGTGGGCCATAAAACCAAACAAGAAAGATCCACAGGTCAGCTCTTGCTCTCCCACCAACCCTCTGCATGATTTGACCAAGGCCCGTTCTTTCAAATGACTTTCACTTCTGATAAACTGTAAGACCTTTCCTCATTTGATAGCTGTACTTGCTCATATCTCTACATCTTGCTACCTGTAGGGGACTTGAGATATGCTGTGAGTCAGGGGGTAGGTTTGGGAGTCAGGTTGTGAGCAGTCCTGTGCGTGCTTCTTTGCTTCCTTATTATGCTCACTTTTACCTTCATTTCTCCTACCTTCTATTATCTATCTGGTGACTAATATGGTCGGATGATTCCTATGGCACACAGCTTGTATCTCTCAAGACAAACTTCACACTAATTCAAATTTTCTCCCTGAAAGCAATTTAATCCTGGTGTATCCTAGAGGTAAAACAAAACATGTTTATATAAACAATATGTACCTGCCCTTCTTAGAGCAGATTATATGTTGTCTTCTATACTTTGTTTCTGGTTTTATTTATTTTCCTTTGGTAGTTCTGGGATTTGAACTCAGCCTTTTGCATCATTTCCATACATGCATACAGTCTTTATCACTCAATTGTTCTGGTTGTTGTTTTTGGTGTCAGTACTGGGGCTTGAAAGGCACTGTCCCTGAGATCTTGTGCTCAAGGCTCGTGCTCTACCACTTGAGCCATGGCTTCACTTCTGGCTTTTTTTTTTTTTTGGTGATTCATTGGAGATAACAGTCTCATGGACTTTCCTACCTGGGCTGGCTTTGAACTGAGATCCTCAGATCCCAGTCTCCTGACCACAAAGAACCTATAGGATTATAGATGTGAGCCACTGGTACCTGATTATTGTTGTTTTTTTTAAATGTTTTTATTATTATATCTTTAAGTAGTTGTACAAAGAAGTTCCCATTCTACAAAACAGTATATGAATACAAGGTGTCTGACAACATTGTCACCCATTGCTCCTAACCCAGCTGATTATTGTTTTTATAATGCAAAGAAAGTACTTGGATTATACTCCCCCTTATTCTCCTTCTCCATTTTCCCTCCTCTTCCCACTGGTTCCTGCTCTCTTAGAGAGCCTGTTCTACTTTTCTGTTACTGATTTTTTTTAGAGTATATTAAGTGTACCATAGGGTTTCACTATGGTATTTCACACATGCATATGTTACCACATTTTAACCATATGAACTCCCTGTGTTGCTCTTTCTCTTCCTGTCCCCTACCCTGTTTGTTCAACAGCTTTCAGATTGAATGTACGATTCCTTATGCCATCTTCATACCTAGACATCTTGTATTTTGATATTGTCCACTTCTTCACTTGTTAATTTTCAGATTGTTGATTTTTATGAATCCTTTGCAATTTTGTACAGGTATTTGTCACATGCATCTTATATGTGTGCATGTGTGTGTTTATGTTTGTGTGTGTGTCAGTAGTGACTTGAACTGTGCACTTTAGCTTTTTCCATTCAAGGTTGGCGCTGTACCACTTGAACCACATCTCCACTTCCACCTTTTTGGTGGTTAACTGGCAATAAGAGTCTCATAGACTTTTCTGCTCTAGGCTGGTATGAACCAAGATGCTTAAAGTTTTAGCTTCCTAGGTAGCTAGGATTACCAGCATGAAGCACTAGCTCCCAGCTAGATACATTTTTTTTTCCAGTATTCCCTACCCCAGCTTATCTTCTCATTGATATAACTTTGATAGACCTTCTAGAATGACTGTTGGGGTGGGATCGTCACCTGTCTTCTTTACCCTGGCCTAGAGCAGACATTCAGCTACCTACACCAGGGTTCTTTGTAGGAAGCAACCCTACCCACCAGCCCAGAGCAGCTTAGAGCAGCCTGTCTTCCCTCCAACACTCAGCATTCCAGAAAGATCTACCCACTGGCCTGAGCCTGCCTCATAATGATCTCCAATCCTCAGAACCTCCCTAGCAATATCAAAGAGGCATGATGCCTCAGGACACCGCTGCTCACCCTGTGGGGACCCACAGAGTTGATGGGAGAGGCCAGGTCCATTTTATTTTCTTGAGGGAGTCCTGTTTCTCATTTTATTTACATTAAAGATTACAAAGAAAACCTGATTTATACTCCTGCCAGTTTAAATTCACATTGATTGTTTGATAGATTGATTGATTGTATGTGTGTGTGTGTGTGTGGGCCCTTCCTGACGCTGTCTCTAAGCTTTTTTGCTTAAGACTAGTGCCCTATTACTTGAGCCACAGCTCTACTTCCAGCTTGTTGTTGATTAATTGGAGATAAGAGTCTCATGGTCTTTGCTACCTGGGCTGGCTTCAAGCCATGATCCTCAGATCTCAGCCTTCTGAGTAGTTAGGATTACAAGTGTGAGCCACCAGCACCTGGTGCGCCTCTCTCTCTCTCTGTCTCTTTGTCTCTTTGTCTGTCTGTCTCTGTCTGTCTATCTGTCTGTCTGTCTGTCTGTCTGTCTGTCTCTTTCTCTCTTTCTCTCTCTCTCTTTTACTCTTTCTCCTTGGCATGCCCTCCACCTCAGGTCCTCATCCCCTCCCATAATTGATTTGGCCAAAGCCTAATTGTAACTGGTCTTCAGCCCTGGCTGTTCCTCCCATTTCACATCCTGGAGCCCCATGTTACCCCTAGCTTCCAGCTACATCAGTGGAATGCTATAACTGTTACAATCAGAAAACCCCACCCTAGCTATGTGCAATCTTTAGTGTTCAGTTGTCCTTGCTTATAAAGGACTTCCCTTACTTCTGCCCCTAACCCCCCTGACTATAAATTTAACCTGAACAAAGGACGGGCACCATTTCTCCTTCTCCCATGGGAGAGGTGGCCTTGTCAGCCTCGGCTGGCAATAAACTCCTTTTTCTGTATGTGACTGTGTCTGTGTGGTCTTCTGGGATGGGTGCTTCTATCTATCTATCTGTCTGTCTATCTGTCTGTCTATCTATCTATCTATCTATCTATCTATCTATCTATCTATCTATCTATCTATCTGTCTGTCTGTCTGTCTGTCTGTCTGTCTGTCTGTCTGTCTGTCTGTCTGTCTGTCTGTCTATCTATCTATCTATCTATCTATCTACCTACCTACCTACCTACCTATCTATCTCTATCATTTTTGTTATATAGTCCATATTGGTCTCAAACTCACTGTGTAGCCCAGGCTGGTTCTCAATCCTCCTACCTTTACTCTCTGAGTGCTAGAATTACAGGTAGCCGTTATCACGCATGACTATATTTATTTTCTTAAAGAAATTTGATGACATTTACTTATTTAGGATTGGGGCTTGAACTCGGTGACTTGCAGTCTTGCTCAGTGTTCTTACTCATGGTTGGTATTCTTTCTACCACTGGAGTCATGCTTCTAGTCCAGCTTTTTTTGCTGGTTAATTAGAGATGGAGACTTGCAGCCTTTCATGCCCAGGCTGGCTTTGAATTGTGATGCTGTGCTATCAGCATCCTGAGTAGTTAGGATTACAGGTACTGGCTTCTGATGGTTCTTTAAATGTTTATGTACCATTTCCATTTCCTGTTATGTGAACTAACTGTATAATTTTCTTGTTCTTTTTTTCTCTTTCAGTGGGGATTGATTTTTATTATGGATGCAAAGTATGTATGCATAAAAATCTGTTGGACAGTTCAGAGCAGACCTTAATATTTTCCAAATCTCTTTCTTTCTCCTTCTTCCCTTTCTTCCTCCCTCCCTTCCTCCACCCCTCCCTTCCTCCCTCCTTCCCCCTTCCTTCCTTCCTTCCATCCTTCCTTCCTTTCTTTTTCTTTCTTTCTTTCTCTTTCTTTCTTTCTTTCTTTCTTTCTTTCTTCCCTCTCTTTCTCTCTCTCTCTCTCTCTCTCTCTCTCGCTCACTCTCTCCCTCCCTCCCTCCCTTCCCCCCTCCCTCCCTCCCTCCCTTCTTTCTACTGAGTTTGAACTCGGGGCTCAGTGCTTGTTAGACAGGCCATACTTTCAGCCCTTTTTACACTGGTTATTTTTGAGATAGAGTCTCACTTTTTGCCTGGGCTTCCCTGGCTCATGATCCCTTTATTTATGCTTCTCTACGAAGCTAGAATGATAGACAGATGACACCTTACTTTTTCTGTTGAGTTGTAGTCTGTGATATTTATGCTTCTCTACGAAGCTAGAATGATAGACAGATGACACCTTACTTTTTCTGTTGAGTTGTAGTCTGTGAATCTCTTTTTTTCCCTGGCTGGAATCATGAACCCTCCTGATCTCAGTCCCTTGAGTAGCTGGGATGCCAGCCTGCGTGGTCACTGCTAGCGATCCCTCACTCTTAGCTTACACACATGACTTTGGCATTTGCACCCACTCACTGCCAGAATCCTTTGTGTTCCAAGTTCTTGAATTTTCATTCATCACAGTTTTGCCATTTTGATTGATGTTTTGGTTGTGCCACCTCAGGTTGATTTCACTCAATGTAAATTGCTTCCTTCTTGGCTGGGGTTATCATTCAGGGAAAGCCCATTCTCCTTAGTCAGCAGCACCTTCAGTGATGGTGCATGCCAACTGTGATCTTAAACAAGCAGTTACTCATCTTTGTATTATTTCAAACTCCTTTTAATTCAATGCTCATCATTGTCTGATGGCATTGCTATTACCTCACAGTATCTCTGATGACTGGAGTGTCACACAGGCAGAAAATTTCAAAGCCATACTAGAGACCAGTTCTCTTTCCAGTTCTGAGTGCTTCCCTTTGTCTATGTCCCTCCCTGCCGCCCCCCATCAACCTCCATTCATAGATTTCCCCCCTCCTCCCAGGACTCTTCCATCTATGTGTTATCTAGCATTTCTCATATATACATTTATTATATTATATATACCAATGTTTTTAACATGATTATTTTATACATTATACATTATTTTAACATGATTAACATTTATTATATTATAGATTATCTCCATTTATTATCTAGGTATTCACTTACCCGTTTTTGTTACTATTTTTGTTTTCTTTAATGCTTGGAATTTAACTCAGAAGTTCATATACACTGAACATATGCTGAACCACCGAGCTACATCTCCAGCTCCAGTGACTAGTCTTTATTTAAAAAAAATATTGTCAGCCGGGCGCTGGTGGCTCACGCCTGTAATCCTAGCTACTCAAGAGGCTGAGATCTGAGGATCGCAGTTCAAAGCCAGCCGGGGCAAGAGAGACCGTGAGACTCCTATCTCCAATAAACCACCAGAAAACCGGAAGTGGCGCTGTAGCTCAAGTGGTAGAGCGCTCGACTTGAGCTGAAGAGCTGAGGGACAGCGCCCAGGCCCAGAGTTCAAGCCCCACGACCGACCAAAAAAAAAAACCAGTTAAAAAAATATTGTCAACACTTGAATCCTATATTCATAGTAGTAATTTTCTCTTTTTCCCCCAGTCTAGGGCCTGGGTCCCTGAGCCTCTTTCTGCTCAAGGCTAGCTCTCTACCACTTGAGCCACAGGGCTACTTCCAGCTTTTTCTGAGTAGTTTATTGATAAGAGTCTCTCAGACTTTTCTGCCTGGACTAGCCTTGAACGGTGATCCTTCTGAGTAGCTAGAAGTACTGGCATGAGTCAACAATGCCCAGCTTAAATATTTTTATTTTCAGTCATGAGGCTTGAACTCAGGGCCTGGATGCTCTCCCCTGAGTTTTTGTGCTCAGGGCTAGCACTCTGTATAGTAGTAACTTTTAACCATCAAAAAGCATATTGACATAATCTGGATACAGTCTAAATATGGGTAAATGAACAACAGATATTATTCAGTCTCAAAAACAAAGATAGTGCTGGGTGCTGGTGGATTATGCCTGTAATCCTAACTACTCAGGACACTGAGATCTGAACAACATGATTTGAAGCCAGCCTGGAAATGAAAGTCTGTGAGATTTTTAGCCCTAATTAACCACCGAAAAGTAGGAAGTGGAGCTGTGGCTCAAGGGGTAAGATGTTAGCTCGCAGGGAAAAAAAAAACAAAACACCTCAGGGATAGCTTAGTTCAAGTCCCAGGACCAGCACAAAACCAAAACCAAAGGAAAAAAAAACCTGGGAGAATATTCTTTTTATTTTTTATTTTTTTTTTTATATTTCTTTTTTTTTTGGGTCCAGTTGTTGGGCTTGAACTCTGGGCCTGGGTGCTGTCCCTCAGCTCTTCAGCTCAAGGCTAGCACTCTATCACTTGAGCCACAGCGCCACCCCTGGCTTTTTTCTTATGTGGTGCTGAGGAATCGAACCCAGGGCCTCGGGCATGCAAGGCAAGCGCTCTACCACTGAGCTACCTTCCCAGCCCATTGGGAGAATATTCTTACAGATGCTATCTATAACATGAATGATATTTGTGGTCATTATGCTGAATGGAAGAAAAAAGCCAGTCACAAAATAACAAACCCAATCTGCCTCAATTTCTGTAAGGTGTCAAACTCAGTCAAGTTCAAAGGGACAGAAAATAAAGGGTAGTTGCCAGGGGGAACTGACGTGGGGTGTGGGTGATAGGAATGAAGGCTATTGTTTTCATAGGAATTGTAACAATGGCCTTCCTATTAAATTACAGGGAGTTTCAAAATATTTATAAGGAAGAGTGTGCTAGCTCACACCATAGTTGGCATATACCAGCAAAAGAACTGTGTACTGAAATTTAAGGTGTTGCTGATTAGAGAGAACGGGGTTTCTCCGAATGATAATCCTAGGAAAGAAGTATTTACGTAGTTGTTCAAAGAATTACCCAGGAGTGTTATTCAGGACAGGGATCAGGAGGATCATTGTTTGAGGCGAGTCCAGGCAAAAAGTAAGACCTCATCTCAATCGAAAAGCTGTGTATGTTGGCTCATGGAGGTCGGCTCAGAGGTGTTATACCAGAGGAGGTAGAAGTATTGTTGTGTGAAGTTAGACTGGGCAAAAATTCAAGACCCTACCTGAGAAAATAACTAAAGTAAAAAAAAAAGTTTTGGAGTGTGTCTTTGGTAACAGATGTCTGCCTAGTAAGCCAGAGGCCCTGAATGCACATCACAGTATCAAACAAACAAACGCAGGAACTGTTTGTCTTGTTTACTTTGCACCTATAATGCTTAGACTAATGCTGGGATTTTTTTTTTTTTTTCTGTGAGGACCCGTACTGGGGCTTGAACTTGGCCTAGGGGCTATCTCTTAGTATTTTCACCCAAGGCTGGCATTCTACCATTTGAACCACACCTCCACTTCCAGTTTTTTGGTGGTTAATTGTAGATAAGAGTCTCATGGACTTTTCCTGCCCAGGCTGGCTTTGAACCAAAATCTTTAAATCTTAGCCACCTGTGTAGCTAAGATTACAAATGTGAACCACTGGTACATGGCAGGCTTCACTTCTTGATTGATCCCTTCCTTTCTCATCTCCTTGCATTGTATCACAGCCACATGCTGTTTCGAGTACAAGCTTTGCCATTTACCAGTTGAGGGATCAAGGGAACGATATCCCTTACTTTTACAGTCTCAATGTTCTCTTACACAAAATGGGGACAACAATAAGGCACCTAGTGACAACTTGCTAAAAAACACATATTTCTTTTTCTTTTTTTGTTGGTCATGGGGCTTGAACTCAGGGCCTGGGTGCTGTCCCTGAGCTTATCTTCTCCAGGCTAGCTCTCTACCACTTTGAGCCACTGCTCCACTTCTGATTTTCTGATGATTAATTAGAGATAAGAGTTTTGCACACTTTTCTACCTGGGCTGGCTCTGACCTGTGATCTTCCGAACTCAGCCTCCTGAGTAGCTAGGATTACAGGTGTGAGCTATCATTGCCTGGTGCCATGTATTCTTTTTGTGTGTGTCTGGCTTCTGCTCTTGGAGGGCAGGTCCTCTTTAAGTCCAGATAATGTGACTTTAATGAAGATGATAGGGGTGGGAGGGGGGAGGAGAGGGGGAGGATGGGAAGGAATGGGAAGGGGAAACAAAGGAGGAGGCTACAATGCTTGATAAGAAATGTCCTCATTATCTTGCCCATGTAATTGTAACCCCTCTGTACAGTATTTTCACAATAAAAAATTAAAAAAATTAAAAAATGAAGATGATAACCATTTTGTCGAGCACTAAGTATGTGCTTGGTAGAATGCTGACATATTTTCCATAGGTTATCTGAATCATCTTAGATATTATTACCTTCTTTATATAAGTGAGGAAAATGAAATCTTCTCAAACTTAGGTACCTTGTTCTAAGGTTCTCTCTAGCAGAGATGGAGATCATCTGGCCCTTGGGCCTTTGTACATGATAGGACAGACACATATTCTGTGTGTGTGTGTGTGTGTGTGTGTGTGTGTGTTCTGGTCCTGGGGCTTGAATTAAGGGCCTGGGTACTATCACTGAGCTTTTGTGCTCAAGGCTAATGTTCTAGCACTTGAACTACAGTGTTACTTTTGATTTTAGCGGTTAATTGGAGATGAGAGTCTCACAGATTTTCCTGTCCAGGCTGGCTTTGAACCGTGATCTTTGGATATCCGCCTCTTGAGCAGCTAGGATTATAGATGTGAGCCATCAGTGCCTGGCAATGAGTACATTTCTTTTTTCTTTTTTTTTTTTGGGTCCAGTCGTGGGGCCTGAACTCTGAGCCTAGGCGCTGTCCCTCAGCTCTTCAGCTCAAGGCTAGCGCTCTACCACTTGAGCCACAGTGCCACTTCGGGCTTTTTTATTCTTTTTGCTTATGTGGTGCTGAGGAATCGAACCCAGGGCCTCATGCATGCAAGGCAAGCGCTCTACCACTGAGCCACCTTCCCAGCCCCTGAGTACATTTCTTTCTGGACAATGTTCCCCCTTCCCTTGCTCTCTGCCAGGTTTTCCCTCCCACCCCCACCCACAAGTTGTATAGTTCATTTTCAACAAGCATCTAGTGAGTCCCACTGCTGTATTTGTTTACCCTGTGTCCCTCCATTTCTGTGCTCCCCTTGCCCCCCCAAAAGACAGCTAAATGATCAAACAATACAAAAAGAGACAAAGGGTTTTTAATTTAACATGTCCGTTTATGAGTTCGCTCATCTTGATACATGTCGACCTTTCATCATTCTCCTATCGTTCCCCTATCCCTTCAAGTTCCCTAGTTACATTTTCACAAATATATCTAATATTGTGACTGTATTGGCCCATCGTTCCTCTCTCCATTCACGGACTACCCCTTCCTTTGACCTCACCCTCTTTACCCTCAACCAGGATACCAAGATACAAGTGCCTGCTTCCTCATATTCATTTTGTTAAACTGTTAGTTGTCCAAAGGAGTCACACCACTGGAATTCTGTGCTGCAAATCCTGTACTTTAGTGAATACATTCATGTTTATATGCATACGAACCTATATGTTCACTTATTTATTTATTCTTTCATTTATTTATTTTTTCATTTTATGTTGATCCTAGGGCTTGAACTCAGGGCCTGAACAACTGTCCTTAAGCTTTTTTTTTTTGCTCAAGGCTAATGCTTTGCCATGGAGCCACAGTTTTTTTTTTTTTTTTGTCGGTTGTGGGGCTTGAACTCTGGATCTGGGTGCTGTCCCTGTGCTCTTCAGCTCAAGGCGAGTGCTCTACCGCTTGAGCCACAGCGCCACTTCAAGTTTTCTAGTGGTTAATTGGAGATAAGAGTCTCATGGACTTTCCTGCCTGGGCTGACTTTGAACCATGATCCTCAGATCTCAGCCTCCTGAGTAGCTAGATTACAGGCATGAGCTACTGGCGCCTGGCTGGAACCACAGTTTTTTGGGTGGTTAAATAGAACTAAGAATCTCGTGGAAGCTGGGTGCTGGTGACACACACCTGTAATCCTAGCTACCCTGCAGGCTGAGATCTGAAGATCATGGTTTGAAGCCAGCCTGGCCAAGAAAGTCCATGTAACTCTTATCCATTTAACTACAGAAAACTGGAAGTGGTGTTGTGGCTCAAGCAGTAGAGTGCTAACCTTGAGCAGAAAAGCTCAGGGGCAGTACTCAGGCCTTGAGTCCAAGCCCTACAGCAGACCACCACCACTACCAACAACAAAGAAACACTGTTTGGTTCTTTCCTGGCAGGTTGGATGCTGGTCCTGGGGAATGAGAGAGGGAAGAGGAAAGCTTACATGGTTGCTGTTGGAATGACTCTTTGCAGCCTCAGTGGAAGAGCCGAGGGTTAATGATGGACTGGGGAAGCTGACTTCAGAGGCAGCGAGGGGAAGGCATGCTCCCGTCTGGACCATGGCTGTTGTTGGTGAGGGGTAGGAGGGGCCCAAGGCAGGGTTTATCTCATCCCATCCCTCCCTGCACCTCATCAAAGCAAGGATCTCCTGTCCCAGAACTCTGTAACCTCCAGACCCTGAGAACATCCCCTCAATCCTAGCCTGAAGACTGCTGTGGCTAGAGATCCAGGGCCAATGCCGTCACTTGCTTACTGTGTGACCTTGGGTGGAGTCACGCCTCCCCCATCACCTGAGAGCCTGGCTTCTGGCACAGATATGTGTTTCCAGATGGGTAGGATAAGTGAGAAGAAAGCATTGGAATATGATAAACTCCTTGGAAGAAATCCTCAAGTGTCTCCCCCGCTTTTTTTAACATGCTCTATTTTTAAAATTAAAATTTAATCTTTATTTGTTTTGGTTTTAAAGTTTTTATTTTGAAAAATAGTAGAATTTTAATTATTAAGTAGTTGTACAAAGCACTTTTGGTTTTTGAGACAAGGTCTTGTCATGTATCCCAGGCTGGCTCTGAAGTCCTGTCTCAGCCTTCAGAGTGCTGGAATTATAATCACAAACTACCATGCCCATGTTTCCTATGTGTTTTAGAAGGAACTCAAAGATCAGTTATCTCTTGGTATATAAAGGAGATTGGTTTTTCAGATGTTCAAATCTCTTATATAGAAAATAATATTCACATATAAATGCACATAACTCCTGTATACTTCCCTGTATTTTTTCAGTCATCTTTAGGTTGCTTAAACTAACTAATACAATGTAGAGGGCATGGAAATAGCTGTTGTACTATATTGTTTTAGGAATAACAAAGAAAAAACTCTATATTTGTTCAGGACAGATAGAAGTTATTTCCCCCCTCTGTGTGAATATTTTCCATTAATTATTGTGAAAGCAGCACCCACAGATATGGAAACGTGAAAGATCTGGAAGGGGGTAGGGTTTTCTGTAGTCTCCGAATGAGCCCCCATTTCTCCTAGTCCCAGTTTCTTCCTCTGCCTTCCAGAGTGTGGTGTGAAGTGGGTAACAATCCTCTGGTGGGTGGGGGGCGCTGTGGCTTTAGGCTGGGATAAGATTGTAGGTAGATGGGTGGCTACAAGATTGTGCTGAGGGCTGGGAAGGTGGCTCAGTGGTAGAGCACTTGCCTTGCATGCTCGAGGCCCTGGGTTCGATTCCTCTGCACCACATAAGCAAAAAGAAAAAAAGCCAGAAGTGGCACTGTGGCTCAAGTGGTAGAGCGCTAGCCTTGAGCTGAAGAGCTGAGGGACAGTGCCCAGGCCCAGAGTTCAGCCTCCACGACCGGACCCAGAAAAAAAAAAAAGATTGTGCTGAATTATTTACTATAGCTAAGGTATGCAATCAACCCATATACCCCTCAGTGGACAAAGGGATCAAGAAAAGATGGTATCATACACAATGGACTTCCATGCTTCCATCAGAAAAAATGGCATTGCTGCATTCATAAGGAAATGGAAAGCCATATTAAGCAAAGTAAGCGGACCCAAAGAAACATAAGCTGTATGGTTTCCCTCATTTATAATAACCAGAACATGTCTATAAATCTGCAAGTTAATCCAATGGATAGTAAAAGACAAATACACTTGGCCATGATTAATTAAACAGCACTCTAAGCATTTGCACAGTGAGAACAAAGGAGGATATTCTTAGGAGAGGATCATAGTGGCTCAATAGCTATGTGCATATGACCATATCAAACGATGCTTATTGAAATGAATTCCAAAAAATGGAAATAAGAGGCTTTTTTATTGCACTCTTTGCAGTTATTTCTTTGTCCCTCTTTTTGTTTCCTTTGGCTTATTCCCTGTTGTCACTGTTTTTGATTTCTGTACCCTTTGTCTTATATATCAGCCTGACTTGGGGGAATGGAATGGGAATCAGAGAAATGGTAGAATAAAAGGGTGAACCAATTCAACAGTGACGCTCACTAGACACTATGTTGGAAATGAACTTTACAACTTGGGGAAGGAAGGGTGTGTGTGTGTGTGGAAGCCGGAAAAAATGAAGGAGGAGGTAAGACTGTTCAAAAAGAAATGTACTCATTACCTAACTTACATAAAACAAATGAAATAAAACAAATTAAAAAAGATAGAAAAAAAGAGATCATGCTGAATTTCGTTTCTGCATCAGAGATCAAGAACATGGGCCGTTTACTCCTTTTAGAGGTCCTGGAACTTGGTCCCAAGACAGATGACAAGTGACTGACAACTGTCTGGGCCCCTGGGGGGGCCTCTCTTTAAAGGGCTATTCCCTCTCTGCCCCAGGTGGGAGCCTTTGACAGGGCTTTGGGAGCACAGCGGGGCCTTTGTGCCAGGTCGGCACCACCCCCTGGCAGGCCCCTCCCCGCTGGCAGGCTCAGCCTTTACCTGCCCGGCCCCTGCCACCTCTCACCACTCCGCCTGGCTGCCGGTAGCTCTGCCTGGCTCCTCATTCTGCTCCTGAAGCAGCAGCTGCAGCGCAGCCTTGCAGCGCTTACCTGTTGTCCTGGAGTTCCCTCCTTCTTTTCCCCCGGGCTGGGGGGCTTATCATTAGCCCCACCTGTTGTCCTGGGGTCCCCTCCTACCCTTCCCCCCCGGGGAGGCTGTATAAGGAGCTTGTTTGTCGGGGTGGACGGACCGGGAGGGACCTATCTCCACCATCTCCGCCATGGACAGCAGCACCTGGAGCCCCACGGCCACCCCTGCACCTATCCCGACCCACGAGCGCATCCGCAATGCCGCCGACATCTCTGTGATCGTCATCTACTTCTTGGTGGTGATGGCTGTGGGAATATGGGTATGTGCGGCGTGAGGGTCCCCGGGTGGGATGAGGGGAGGGGGGCAGCCGGGAGAAGCTGTGGCCTGGCTGAGCTGTAAGGCATTAATGGCTTGTGCAGAGAGGGGGTGTGGGAATGCTTTGGGAAAGGGGAGAGGAGGCTAAGGGTATAGGGTGAAGGAATGGTTGTTGTTGTTGCTATTATTATTATTTGTGGGGTTTCAACCCAGGGCCTGGACACTTGCTGTCCTTGAGCTTTTTTTTTTGGCTCAAGGCTAGAGCTCTACCACTTTGAGTTAATTGGAGATAAGAATCTTCTGGACATTCCTGCCTAGGCTGGCTTTGAACCGGATCCTCAGATCTCAGCCTCCTGAATAGCTAGGATTACAGGCATGAGCCACCAGCACTGGGCCAGAAGTGTTATTATTTTTGGAGGGGGACAAGCAAAGGTGAACAGAAGATTTAAGGGTGCTGAGGGGAGCCTGCCAGGAAGGCCCCAGGAGATCTGGAGAGCAGGAGGGGGCTGACCGGCAGGCAGAAGATTGCATGCAAGGGGAGAAAAAGGAAGGGCTGGGGGCAGATTTGAGCTGCAGGGGTGGTCCCTTTGGGAGCCCTCATAGAAAGCCCATTTCCCATGGGAGAGAAGGAGCTCTGGAGCCACAAAGTCCCAGCCTCAGCCAGTTTATGGAGAATGCGGATCACGCATCCAGCTACTGCTGAAGGCTGACCCATCCACTGGAGTTAAAAGATGGGGAAACTGGGTGGAGTATTAGGAGAAGGAAGACTTGAGGATGGCCAGGTGCTGGGAAGGGTGGGGAAGGAAAGAGGGGGGAGGGCAGAGAGGAGAGGAGAGGAAAATGTCTATGTCTTCCTTGAGACTTGGGACATAACAAACCTGAGAAACTTGTTCTCAGTTACTGGGGACTTGGAACGCTCATTAATGACAGATAGTGGCACACCCAACCACTAGAAAACAGGTGTGAATATTCCAGGGGTTGTCCTGAAGGGGAGAATGGCAGGCAGACAGGTTGCTGGCACAGCCGGCTGGTGCATTGAACTCTACGCTTAGAGCAGAGGATGGTGGACTTTAACCCTTCCATGGCCTGGAGCTTGTTTTCAAGGATAAAATGATGTGGAAGTATTGAAGTATTTCACCAATTCCATCAGTATTCTCAGCTTTCCTGACACGGAGGAAAATGTCCATCTAGGAACAAGACTACTTTCCTTCTCTCTCCCTCCCTCTTTTTTGTGCTCTCTCTCTCTCTCTCTCTTTCTGGTCTTGAGCTCAAGGCCTGGGTACTTACTGTCTCTGAGATTTGTGCTCAAGGCTGGTACTCTGCCACTTGAGCCACAGTTCTACTTCTGGCCTTTTGCTGGTTCATGGGAGATAAGAGTCTCACAAACTTTCCTGCCTGGGCTGGCTTTGAACTGTGATCCTTAGAGCTCAGCCTTTTGACTAGCTGGGATTACAGGTGTGAGCTAACATGGCCGCTGGCAAGACAACTTACATTTAATAACAGCTTTCACATAGTTTAAACCAAGAGATGTAGAGTCACTTTCTGCAGCCTCAGTTTACCCAATTGTGAATTAGGTTGGGCACCATCACTTCTATTCTTAGGACTTGCCAAGGATGTTATGAGAATTTTCAGAGATGGATTAAACAAGTCTTTTGTGAACTCTAGGAATGAAAACTCACAAACAAACAAGCAGCAGCAGCAACAACAACAAAAACTATTGCTGCCTGGTTCTGGGGGCTCAGGTCTGTCTTCAGTCTTAGCTACTTAGGAGGCTGAGATCTGAAGATCACAGTTTAAAGCTATCCTGAACAGAAAAGTCTGAGACTCTTATCTCCAATTAAACAGCAAAAGTTGATGTGGCTAAAGTGTTAGACTGCCTACCTTGAGAAAAAAATAAAGCAAGAATGTGGGGCCCTGAGTTCAAGTCCCAGTACTGACACAAAAATACAAAACAATGAACAGGTATGATATAGAGTCTGAATAATTGTCATTTTAAGTAAAATGGGCAAAAGCAATAAGCAGTCAGCATCTTCACACAATGCCACAAGACAGGGAAGACAGGAATGCAAGTCTCTATTTAATAGATGAAAAAATTAAACCCCTGAGTGGTTGGGATTTGCTTTAGATTTTGCAATAGATATCCTGGTACTAGAGTCCAGGGAATTTGACCCCCGGTTTTCTTTCTTTTTCTTTTATTTTGTCAGTTGTGGGGCTTGAACTCAGGGCCTGGGCACTCTTCCTGAGCTCGTTTGATGAAGGCTAGCGCTCTACCACTTTGAGCCACAGCTTCACTTTCAGTTTTTAAGTGTTAATTGGAGATAATCCCACGGGAACTTTTCTGCCTGGGTTAGCTTTGAATGGTGATCCCTAGATCTCAGTCTCCTGAGTAGCTAGGATTACAGGCATGAGCCACCAGCAACTGGCAACAGTCATCCTTTTTGCCTTTTTTGGGGGTTGTGTGGTTTTGAACTAAGGGCCTTGTGCTTTCACTTGGCTTTTTACTCAAGGTTGGTGCTCTACTACTTGAGCTCTACTTCTGGATTTTTGCTGGCTAATTGGAGATAAGAGTCTCTCACATTTGTCTGCCCAGGCTGGCTTCAAACTGCAATCCTCAGATCTCAGCCTCCTGAGTAGCTAGGATTACAGGTGTGTACTACTAGCTGCCGCCGCCGCCTCCTCCTCTTCTTCCTCTTCTTCTTCTTCTTCCTCCTCCTCTTCATCTTCTTCTCCTTCTTCTCCTCCTCTTCTTTCTTTCTCTCTCTCTTTCTTTGGAAAGCATTCTCTTTTGCTTTTTTCCTACCCCTGCCTTCAAGTTACTGTTTAAGTCATGTCAGATTCCTTCTTTCCTTACCTATCTTCATAAAGATGGAGGCTTGAAGTTTTATTGACTTTAACTCTCTTCATCCTGCACTTACACTTATTTATTTTTATATTTTTAAAATTTAGCATCAATTAGTTTTATTAATTAATTTCATTTTGGTATGTCTATATATATGCACAATGAACCTTGACCAGGCTCAACTCTTTCTGTCACTGCCTTTCTCCTCCCTTCCACATTCCCTAAATCAAACATCTCTTTTGTGAACCATGTGACAAAGTCATTTTACTCAGTTATGAACAGACTTCACATGAGTATATCTAGCAGAAATTTTCTTCAGTGGCACAATTCCCATTTTCAGGCGGCAGTGACTGACAGGAAGTCCTTCCTAGCACTCAACTCAGACCTGACCTTTATTTTTTATTTTATTTTATTTTTTTGGGTCCTGTCGTGGGCCTGAACTCTGGGCCTGGGTACTGTCCCTCAGCTCTTCAGCTCAAGGCTAGCGCTCTACCACTTGAGCCACAGTGCCACTTCCGGCCTTTTTTTTCTGCTTATGTGGTGCTGAGGAATCGAACCCAGGGCCTTGAGCGTGCAAGGCAAGCGCTCTACCACTGAGCTACCTTCCCAGCCCATGACCTTTATTGTTATTCATTCATTCATTCGTTCATTCATTCATTCATGCTGGTCCTGGACCTTGAACTATGAGCCTGGGTGCTACCCCTAAGCTCCTTTTGCTCAAGGCTAGCCCTCTACCACTTCGGCTACAACAGCACTACTGCTAGCTTTTTCTGTGATTCATTGGAGATACGAGTCTCACAGACTTTCCTTCCCAGGCTGGCTTTGAATGGTGATCATCTGATCTCAGCCTCTAGCTAGATTACAGATGTGAGCCTCTGGTACCTGGCTCTCTCACTTTATATATTGGAAGAAAACAGCTATACGCAAGTCTTCTTCAGGCGCAATTTCTTTATTTTCTTCACTGGTTCTTCATTTAAACAGAAGTTTGAGATTTCTTCCTTTAGCTCCATGATTTTGTTATTTCACTGAGGAAAAAAAATAACCTCCAAAAACATCGTGAGTCAATAGTTCTGCAAAAGAAGAGCACAGGAAGCCTTTACTCTTTGCGATTGTGATTTCCTTCTCACCCAGCTCAAGGGTGGATAAGTGAATCTCCTGTCTTGATTTACAGAGGGAGATTTGGAATCTCCTTTGTACCACTCTTGATCATGAGACAACATCTTTCTGGGTGCATTTACTGGGTCTTTTTTTTGTTGTTATTGTCAGTCGTGGGGCTTGAACTCTGGGCTTGGGTGCTAACCTTGTACTCTTCAGCTCAAGGTGAGCACTCTACCGCTTGAGCCACAGCATCACTTCCGGTTTTCTAGTGGTTAATTGGAGATATGAGTCTCATGGACTTTTCTGCCTGGCTGGCTTTGAACCATGATCCTCAGATCTCAGCCTCCTGAGTAGCTAGGATTACAAGCATGAGCCACCGGCACCCAGCATTTTCTGGGTCTTATTAGAGATTAAAAATATAGTAATATGGTTACACAAAGTAAAACAACAACAATAAAGAACTAAAGGCTTTGAAGGTAGAAATGGAGTTCTCAGGGTGTTCAGAGGAGGGAGGTTATTTGTGCTTGGAGGACACAGAGGAGATTTCCCTGGGAGAATTCAGGTAACTGTTCACAAGGAAGGTGGCATTTCAGGGTAGGGAGGACCTGGACTTGGAGAGATGATAAGATGATCATTCTACAGAATCCTCACATCTCCTTACTTTTGTCCAGCTCTAAGACTTTTTTTTTTGGATCAATTGTGAGGCTTGAACTTAGAGCCTGGATTCTGTCCTGGAACTTTCCTAGCACTCTACCATTTTGAGCCACAGTACCACTTCTGGTTTTCGGATGGTTAATTGGAGAGAAGAGTCTAATGGACTTTCCTAACCAAGCTGGCTTCAAACCTTGACTCCTCAGATCTCAGCCTCCTGAGTACCTAGGTTATAGACATGAGCCACCAGCACCTGACCCTAAGCTCTTTCCTGAATTATTCCAGCTTCACACTCTAAACTCTGTTCTCACATCTTTTTCCAAGTTTTACATTACCAAGACCAGCTGAGAAATATTTGCATATGGGTCCCAAGCCCACTTTTTCCGTCTTTCCAACCATGACTGGTATTAATCAACCTTCTTGGACTTTAGACCTTTCCCCTGCCAACTGCTGGAGGGTGAGTTTTTAAGGTTTATTTCTGTTTCTTCTCTAGATGCCTTTTCTACTTCTTAGATATTTTGTTCATCTTGCTATTCCCAGGAAAACTACTACAAGCTTTCAGAATATACACTGAGGAAGGGACAACCCTGCCAGATGTTGAGAAAGTCTTGAGACATGCTCTTCCTGCTTTCTAGGATGCAGTGGTACCCAGAATATCTGTTGACTGATTGCATGTAGAAAGCTCCTGCTTTGTGTCCTTCAATCTGAACTCTAGCAGATCTGCCACCTGTTGCAGGCATGTTTGCTGTGTTTATAATTGCCTGAAATGTCACCATCAGAGGTGAATTCCTTTGGATCAGTGATGTTCTTTAGCTTCTGTGATCCCTTTGGAAGATACAAACACAACTGATACAGTCAAATTACCAATCCATGATTTTCATGAGCCTTCTTGAATGCCTGCTATTGACCGGTGTAGTCAATTGCTAAAGATTAGCTAGCATCAAAAAGAGAGGAAGGGTGAAGAAGGCTAGAGACCTAAGGTAGAGGCACTGCCCCTATTTTGTTCTGGAACACTAGGTCTGGGCCTGAGTATGACTTGGATCAGGAATAAACCACAGGCTGATAGACAACAATTCCATGACAGGCAAAACTACCATGAGAAGTTTTGGTCATCATGTATTAATGATATAAGCCATTTTTTTCTTACTTCCAAATTTCAGTGGCTCCCTGTGGCATGTGAAAAAATCCTTCCTTTGCTTCCCCCCCCTCCTTCCCTCCCTCCCTCCTTTCTTCCTTCCTTCCTTTCTTCCTTCCTTCCTTCCTTCCTTCCTTCCTCTCTCTCTCTCTCTTTCTTTCTTTCTCGTAGCATTAGAGATCCTATGTGTAGTGTCACTTCTCTGCCTCTCCTCCACTCTTGTGTGACAGCCAGTTCCAGCGGCTGACATTCTGCCAACACTCTTATACTAGTTACAATCAGTTGCAGAGTAAGGATTCCTGAAAGTTCCTACCATCTCTCAGGGTAAAAGCTTTGAATTGGGTTTGAATGTCTGGTCCTCTAGGTTATATTTATATGAGCCCTTTGCATTCTTATGGCATTTTTCACTTTTTTTTTTGTACTGGGGTTTGAACTCAGGGCTTTTGTGCTGTCCCTTATCCTTTTCTTCTCAAGGCTAGTGCTCACTATAACTTAAGCTACAGCTCCTCTTACAGATTTTTGCTGGCTAATTGGAGATAAGAGTCTCACCAATTTTTCCTGCCTGGGCTAGCTTTAACCTCAATCTTCAGAGCTTGGCCTCTTAAGTAGCTAGGATTACAGGCATGAGAAAAATA
Organism: Dipodomys ordii; assembly: GCF_000151885.1. Lineage (NCBI taxonomy): Eukaryota > Metazoa > Chordata > Mammalia > Rodentia > Heteromyidae > Dipodomys > Dipodomys ordii. The sequence continues at coordinate 1,531,101 of NW_012267239.1, read as the reverse complement.
GCACTTGGCCATTTTCATGTTTTTGATGTCAGCTTTGTAGAGACATAATTAATATACCAAATAGTATTTTTTTGAGGTGGTGGTACTGGATATTGAACCCAGGGCCTCATCTATGGTAGGCAAATAATCATTTGAGCTATGCTACCAGCCTCTGTTTTGTTCTTTTGCTGCTTAGCTAGACTTTTGCTCATGTACCTGGGATTGGCTTCAGATTCTCAAACCTCCTGGCTCTGCCTTTCAGTAGCTGGGATTACAGGTGATACATACCACCACATGCAGCCCCATCTAGTACTTTTTAAAAGGGTGATAGTTTATTAGGTACTTTGATATGCTTGTAAGAATGCATATAAAAATATTTTATCCCTTGTTTCACACATGAGCAAATAGATCTAGGTGGAGTGATTGGCTTGAAGCCCCATGGTAAGCTAATTGCAGTGCTAGCTGTCCAGCAAATTGTTCAAGACTTTTGAATCTCAGTTTCCTTGTAGGCCCCTGCCTCTTAGAGCTGACTGTGGTTGAGTCTCCAGAAAAATGAGGAATGTGCAAATGTTTCAGAAAACAGAGTGGGTTACAGGAAGTACCAGCGTGTGGGGAGGTATGTCCTTTTGCAGGACAAGGTCACTCTTCTGGTTTTCTATTAAAATTTTGATTCTTTCTTCCTCAGGCTATGGTTTCTTCTAACCGAGGAACTGTTGGAGGTTTCTTCTTGGCAGGCCGCAGTATGGTTTGGTGGCCGGTAAGTTTTTTTTTTTTTTTTCCCCTGAGATGTTTGACTATAAGACTTCCTTTACAGACCCATTTTCTTGTTGGCATTGGGTGATGGTTATTCTTTCTTCTCATCTGGACACTTGATAATGGGTCTTCTGCTCAGCAGATCTCTAGTACATCCTTAATTTCTTTTTTTCTTTTAGTACTTTAAATATACTCTTCTTGAGGTAAAGATTTTTTTGTTTTGCTTTATTTAACCTATTTTACTTGGCATAATTTCTGACATGTAACTAGAGACATTTTATTAAAAATGAATAAAACACTTAAAAATAAGATAAATCATTTGAAAATTTCTAAACTCTTAGAAAATGAAAAATATAGTTTTGAATAACCCATGACTTGGAGAGTAAATTTCTTTTCTTCCTTTCATTTGCCAATCCTGATGCTTGAACTCAGGGCCTGGGCACTGTCCTTGAGCTTCTTTTGCTCAAGGCTAGCACTCTACCACTTGAGCCACAGCACCACTTCCAGCTTTTTCTGTGTATGTGGTACTGAGGAATTGAACCCAGGGCTTCATGCATGCTAGG
>NW_012267239.1:1524166-1529756 GCF_000151885.1 Dipodomys ordii | reverse complement strand
TGAGCATTTCTTCATGTGTCTATTGGCCATCCTCTTTCCTCTTCAGAGAAGTTTCTCTAAGTCTTTAGCCCACTTATTTATTGGGCAGTTGTGAGAAGTTTATTTACTGAACTGCTGCCCCCACCATGCATGGTGGAGAAGCATGGCTGAAAAGGAAAGGGGGGGAAGGGGGGGCACCCGGGGACCCACCCCTGGGCCAGAACTTATCTAGGCCAGGGACAGGAAGAGGTGTGGCCACACTGGATCCGGATGTGACCTTAGGGTCTGGGACCCTTCTAAGGTCAGATGGGAGGCATGTGACCAGAAGTGGCCCAGGATGTGACCTAGCAGGAGGGGAAGGTGACTGCTTCCAGTCCTGCCAGTTACCTAGGTAACAGATACTGGGTGGAGACTTAGCCAAGACATAAGGAGGTGTCCCTGTGCAGACCTTACACTACCAGCAAGAATCTTGAAGAAATAATGGACCAAGTGAGGTTGAGCATACCTGTAATCCTGGCACTCAGGATGCTGAAGCAGGAGGATCAGTAGTGAGCTACATAGTGTCAAAGAAAACAAAACAAAAATAATACAACAAAGCATAACACCAGAGCAAACAAAACTGTAGGTCTTTCAACAGCAAGACATAATTTCTTTTCCTTATTACCAAACCATTGTCTGAAAACACTATGTTGCGGTGTTTTAGGGTATGGGTTGAGAAGCGTTTTTGCGTAAGTCCAGATAGTAAAAGCTTCTATCTTTGTAGCTGTGTGATCTTTATGTTCTGTATTCAACTGTGCTGATAAGGCATGAAAACACTCACAACAAGTAGATGAATATAGTTTGTATTCTAATAAAATGTTATTAAAAAGTTTTTTTTTTTTTTTTTGTCCATCGAGGGGCTTCAACTCTGGACCTGGGCACTGGCCCTGAGCTCTTCAGCTCAAGACTAGTGTTCTACTACTGAGCCACAGCACCACTTCCAGCTTTTTCTGTGTATGTGGTACTGAGGAATTGAACCCAGGGCTTCATGCATGCTAGGCAAGCACTCTACCACCAAGCCACATTCCCAGCCTTGTAGAGAAAATTTCTTAAAAGGCACTGGAGAAATTCACTGAGCTGAATAAACATGAATGTGTACACAGATTAAAAATGTTGTCATGTGCAGCTACAATAGTACTAAGAGAGCAATTTGTAGCAATAGATGCTTATATTAGAAAATGAAGTTGAAATGATGGAAAATAAAAAAGAAGTTGTTTTCCTTGAGCACATAGCCACATTCCAAGTGCTTACTAGCTATTTGTGGATAGTGACACTGCAGATCTTAGATATTGGGCAGGGAAGATCTAGAACATTCCTTTATTGTAGCACATTCTATTGTATGGGGCCACTGTATGCAAGGGAGATTTGATGAATTAGAGTGGAACAGGACTTTGTCATTAAGTTGCAGTTTTTAAGATTTACATTAATTAATTAATTATTATTTTGTGCTTGTACTGAGCTTGAACTCAGGGCCTGATCACTGTTCTTTAGCTTTTTCCCTCAAGGCTAGTGCTTTATCACTTGAGCCACACCTCCACTTCTAACTTTTTGCTTGTTAATTGGAGATAAGAGTTTCACAATCTTTCCTAGATGGCTGGCTTTGAACTATGATCCTCCGATCTCAGCCTCCTGAGTATCTAGGACTGTAAGCATGAGCCACTGGTATCCATCTTACTTTAATTATTTTGAAAACAGAGCACCCCATCTAATACTTTGGTGCCCTCCTGTAACATCTAACACTTCAGTTTGTACTGAACCTCTTCTCTCCTCCCCATACAACCAGAAGAAACACACTACTTTCAAGATAAATCATTGCACTTTTAGATAGCTATGCTCCTTTCTATTGATTATAATCAAGCTGGAATGCTATCTTTTTTTTTTTTTTTTTCGGTCGTGGGGCTTGAACTCTGGGCCTGGGCGCTGTCCCTCAGCTCTTCAGCTCAAGGCGAGCACTCTACCACTTGAGCTACAGCGCCACTTCCGGTTTTCTGGTGGTTTATTGGAGATAGGAGTCTCACGGTCTCTCCTGCCCGGGCTGGCTTTGAACCGCGATCCTCAGACCTCAGCCTCCTGAGTAGCTAGGATTACAGGCGTGAGCCACCAGCGCCCGGCTTGGAATGCTATCTTTTTGTGTAAAGAGGGCTGACTTAGTGGGAGTGGGAGGAAGGTCCAGTGTCTAATCTCTGGGTTTGAGAGAAGCCCACGAGGGAGGTGATATGGTGTAGAGTCATGATTAGGAGATTTGCCTGTTATATAAGCTCTGGGAATACATTATAGTTTTTTTTTAATTTAAAATTTTTCTAGTCCTAGGGCTTGAACTCAGGGCCTGGATACTATCCCTGAGCATTTTTTGCTCAAGGCTAGCATTATCCTACTTGAGCCACAGCTCCATTTTTGGATTTTTGCTGCTTAACTGGAGATAAGAGCCTTGTGAACTTTTCTGCCTGGGCTGGCTTTGAACCATGACCCTCAGATCTCAGCCTCCTAAGTAGCTAGGATTACAGATGTGAGCCAGCGGCTCCTGACAACACATCATGTCAGAAGCAGCAATGATGTCTTTCTTCCTGTTAGTGCCTGAGTCTGGCTTGCCATTGATAGTCAGTTGATGAGAGAGATTAGCTTTACCTAAACAGGTAGGGCTCAGTGGTTTACATGGAGTTTCTCATGGGTTTTGTTTTCCTTTACTCATGACTCAGGATTGGATTATTCTAACCAATAAAGAAAACAGGCCACTGTTTGTCTTTTGTGCAGAAGGTACTGCTTCCTTATTGAAGCTGACATTCGATTCTTCTGCCAAAGTTAGTTTATGCCATTACATAAATAGTTTCTAAAGCTTGGCCAGGTCTCAGAACCACAGGAGATAAGGCAGGTATAGGACATAATATTGTAACTAGCTAGTGGCTAGCCAATGGACTGCTAAGAAATGAGAAGGCAGTAGTTCCTTTAAGTTGCCAAGGCAACTTCCCCAATGCAACTCTTTCTGGTACAGGGCACTTAGCAGCCTCCAGCGATGGAAACTAGTGGGTACCTGAGACTGTATATATTAAACTGTGTCGATTTAACATTCAGATCAATTGATCATGTGAATACATTAATACAGTTTATATGGGTGATCTATTTATACCACTGAAAAATCATTAATTACAACTATACATGGTCCACATTTAAAACAAATGAATGATTTACTGTAATATGAATAAGTATATATACATAGAAGTTATGTTAATTTTTCATTTTCTTTTGTGCTGTCTCCTGGAGATTGAACTCAGTGCTTCAGCACTTTTGTCTGGCTATTTCTGCTAAAGATCGATGCTCTACCACTTGTACCATAACACCACTTCCAGGTTTTTTTTTTTCTGGTTAATTGGAGATAGTCTCATGGATTTTTCTGTAAGAGTTGGCTTTCAACCTCAATCTTCAGATCTTAGCCTCCTGAATAGATAGGATTATAGATGTGAGCAACAAAGGTCACTTGGGTATTTCTTTTTTTTTTTTTTTTCTGGATCCGGTCATGGGCCTGAACTCTGGGCCTGGGCGCTGTCCCTCAGCTCTTCAGCTCAAGGCTAGCGCTCTACCACTTGAACCACAGCACCACTTCCGGCTTTTTTCTTTTCTTTTCTTTTTTTTTTTTTGCTTATGTGGTGCTGAGGAATTGAACTCAGGGCCTCATGCATGCAAGGCAAGCACTCTACCACTGAGCCACCTTCCCAGCCCTTGGGTATTTCTTATAATCAAGCAATGGCATTCTACAGGATAAGTAGCAATGTTGTTTCTTTTTAAATACATTTTCTTCATGTGATATGTCTTCATGATAGTGTCTTAGATACAATCAAATGTGTTTGTACTTGAACTCAGGGTGAACACAGGGCCTAACACGTGCTTGGCTTTTTTATTTATTTTATTTATTTTTTGTCTTTCACAGCTGGTACTCTACCACTTGAGTCTTGCATTTAGTCCAGCTTTTTGCTGATTAATTGGAGATAAGAGTCTCTTTGATTTACGGCTTGGGCTGGCTTCGCATCTCGATCCTCAGATATCAGTCTCTGCAGTGGCTAGGATTCCAGGTGTCATCATGAGCTGTTAACCTGTTCGCTTCCAGTGTAGGGGAGTAGACAGAAAAACTTCCAGAAGAGAATCCCAGGGGACTTAGGGGAAGGAAGACAGTTCTGGAGGGACTTGTATTGCCCTGGGTTGATAATCTAGGCAGGAAGGACTCCAGAAGAGCAGAGAAACCAGAGGAAGCTGTGACAGAGGAGAGAGGCAGGAGGTGGTAGGCAGTTCTTGATTTTAGAGGGGGCTATCGTGAAAATCCACGGGCTCAGGAGAAAGGCCTTGTTCCTAAAGTTAGTGAGTCTTAAAGACAGAGGTTGTACCTTGGACAAAAGTGAGGGACCATCTGAGGGGCAAAGAAGGGACTCTGGGACTGAAATTGCAGGAGGAATGAACTTTCATTAGGAGCCAGGCCAGGAGCCTCCAGGAGTCTGAGATGAGCCTGAGTTGAGCAAGCTTCACGCACTGATTCACATGACGTGGTGCTGAGGTAACTTAGCACTGGCCAGTGGGTCGGGATTTCCCTTGTCTGTGGCTCTGTGGTTTGGCTCCTTGTACTAAGAGCTGTCGGAGGACAATAGGAGAGCAGGAAGACCGAGGAAGTTCACAGCCCAGACATGCAGGGGAATTCCCCACTCCTTGGCAGCAGGAATGACTAAGAAGCCAGGCCCGGGGCTAGGAAGGTGGCTCAGTGGTAGAAAGCTTGCCTTGTATGCATGAGGCCCTGGGTTCAATTCCTCAGCACCACATAAACAGAAAAAGCTGGAAGTGGCGCTGTGGCTTAAGTGGTAGGGCGCTAGCCTTAAGCTGAAGATCTGAGGGACAGCGCCCAGGCCCAGAGTTCAAGCCCCATGGGAAAAGAAAAAGAAAAGAAAAACAAAATGAAGCCAGGCCCCAGTCACACATGCAGCACAGGCCAGAGGAGGGGTGTGCTTTGGGAAGGGAGTTTGGTGATACTTTTACCTTGAAGGAGCTGGCTCCATGGGGATGTCAGGTTCCACAGGGCTGAGCCAACCCTCTGATAATCCCTTGGCTGACAGAGGCAAGCATTCCACAGGGTGGAGGGAGAGTGGGAACCATAGGAAGAGCCAAAGGATTTGGCTTTCCCACTTTGTGACTCTGGGTAATTCATTTAACCTCTGGGAATCTCAAGAGGCTCTTCTGTAATGCGAGACAGTCAGATGAGGGAATCACCAAGGCTCTTTTCAGAACTAAAAATTCCAAGATTCTTGGTGGCAGGACAGGGGTACAAACACAAGAAATGAGTACAGGCTTGCTACCTACTTGTAAGGTATATTAAATAGGTAGGTTTCATTAGGTAACCCATGAAGAGAACACCATGAGCTATTCAGGCAGGAGAAGAAGTTTATTTTTTATTTATTTATTTTTATTTATTGTAAAAATACCATACAGAGGGGTTACCATTACATGGGCAAGGTAATGAGTGCATTTCTTATCAAGCACTGTTGCCTCCTCCTTTGTTTCCCCTTCCCATCCCGTCCCATCTCCTTCCCTTCCCCCC
>NW_012267239.1:1506843-1522267 GCF_000151885.1 Dipodomys ordii | reverse complement strand
GCATGAGGCCCTGGGTTCGATTCCTCAGCACCACATAAGCAAAAAGAAAAAAGCCAGAAGTGGTGCTGTGGCTCAAGTGGTATAGCACTAGCCTTGAGCTGAAGAACTGAGGGACAGAGCCCAGGCCCAGAGTTCGGGCCCCACGACCAGACCAAGAAAAAAAAAAAAATCTCAGCCCTCAGAGTTCAGCCTCCTGAGTAGCTAGGATTACAGGCATGAGCTACCAAAGCCTGGCAGATTTGTTGCTTTGAAGACACATGTTCAGTCTCAGAGCAGTGCCTGACAGCAAACTTTCAGATTTCTTATTTTTTTTTTTAAATTCCAAGTCTTTTTTTCTTTTAACTGGAACCTTTTGAAAGACTGTCACACGCTTTCCTGATTGAAGGCTCAGTGTTCTAGCTGGTTCGAACTGTAAAGATGATGATTAACTTTGTAGCCTGCCCAAGTACAAAGATAAGCACAGAGCTGGGGCTCGCACTCTGCTCTCCTGACTCCTTAGGTCTCTTCCTTTTTCTCCTTTAAAATGGAAATGTATGGGCTAGTAGGTGTGGCCTAAAGGTTAACACTTTCTTTTTTACTTATGGCTGTTGAAATCCTTAAGTGAAGAGGTAGCTTCTCAAAGTTTGAAAACCAATTGGGTATTAAAACCTGAAGAACTGGCTGGGTACAGGTGGCTCACCCGTGTAATCCTAGCTACAAAGGAGGCTGAGATGAGAGGATTGTGATTTGGAGCCAGCCTGGGCAGCAAAAGTCCACCAGACTCTTACCTCCAATTAGCCACCCACAAAGCTGGAAATAGAGCAGGGGCTGAAGTTTTAGAGTACTAGCCTTGTGCAAAAAAAGCTCAGAGACAGAACCCAGGGCTTGATTTCAAGCCTCAGAACTGGCATGTGCCTGTGTGCATGTGTGTGTGTGTGTGTGTGTGTGTGTGTGTGTGTGTATGTGCACATGCGTGTATGCACCCACCCACCCATCCAACAGAAAAATAGCCACTTATGATGTCACTAGAGGGCATAAAGATCATTTTTGGTAGGGCTAAGGTAGGTAAAAGCTCAATGAAAAAGAAAGGAAAAGAGAGATCCAGAGCAGATAGACAGAGAACAGGCAGAAAACAGTAAGGATGAAAGCTTAGGAAGAAGTGAGGAGAGACCAATAGTTGCTCATTTAAAATCCTGGGAGAAGTAGTTAGTGTCTCCTTTGACACCCCAAACCCATTGGGTTCTCTCCTGTTCCAATGGCTTTTTGTCTATATGAATCTATCTGTGTCCTTATTTATGCCCATGGCCCATGATGAAAGCTTAATGCTTTCTATCTTTCCATGACTTATTTTGTGTGTGTGTGTGTGTGTGTGTGTGTGTGTGTGTGTGTATGGGTGTGCCAGTACCAGGGCTTGAACTTAGGGTCTCATGCTTTTGCTTGGCTTTTACACTCAAGGCCTGGTGCTCTACCACTTGATCTACAACCCTACTTCTGGTTTCTGTTGGTTAAGCTCCTATCTTTTTTTCCCCCTACTGGCTGCTGTCGTCATATTTGCTAACAGATGAGCACTTCTGTGCTCAGAGGAAGCAAAAGGTAAATGAGAGTCAGTGTTTTCAGTTGGTCGAAGAGTACAGAAGCTACTGGCTCATAGGAAGTCTTTAGATTATTTGCATGAACAATCTATCTGGGTTTTCCTTGTCTACCATTTGCATATGGCAAGGTGAGCCACATGCACCTAGGTGTATCTTTTCAGGTAAATTTATTATTAAGAATGCAGTTAAAATTAAGGACCTATGGAGCCAGCCTGCCTTGGTTTGAACCCTACCCAACTCCATACAGTCCTACTGGTAGCCTCCAGTTATTCTTTCTGTGCCTCAGTTTCCTCAATGATGAGAGAGATTATTGCACCTACCTTATAGATATTTTTTTTTAGTGGTACTAGAATTTAGTGATACTGGAGTTTGAAATCAAGGTCTTGTGTTTGCCAAGCAGACACTTTACCACTTGCTCCATACTTAGCCCCATGAAGTTGTTTTGAAGATTAAATTAGTACATGTAAATATCTCAGGATGATATAATTAGTACTCCTCAATTATTATAATTATTTTTATTTTAGATTATTATTATTATTATGACATTACCCAGGGCCTAAGCAATGTCTCTGAGGTTTTTGCTCAAGGCTAGAGCTCTACCATTTGAGATACAGCTCCACTTGTGGCTTTTTGGTGGTTAATTGGAGATAAGAGTCCTACAGACTTTCATCCCTAGGCTGGCTTTGAGCCATGATCCTCAGATTTCAGCCTCCTGAGTAGCTAGGATCATAAGTGTAAGTTACTGGTTCTGTTTATTATTTTTTAGACAGCGTTTTACTCTATAACCTTGGCTGGCCTTAAACTCACAATCTTCTGGTCTTAGCCTGCACTGCCACACCTGGATTATCACAATCATTACCATCTCATCTCTAGCCTCTCCCCTGAGCTGTGAACCAAAGCATTAATGAATTTGTTCATTCATCCATTTGGTTGTTCTTTCATTCTACAACTACATGGTAATTACCTACTATGTGCCAGAGCCTACGATAAGTGCTCATGTACATCTGTGTGTACGTCTGTAAATCACTCATATTATATATAATACAATATTACATATAATACATAATATACATAAATATGCATATAATATACTACCAACAATTATATGAATATACACATATTGATGTATTATAAATGCATTATATGGTGTCATATATGACATTGTATTATAACATGTATATATAATACAATATATTACATGTAATATATAATTATATGATATATAATATAATAGCATGTTGTATGATATATAACATGTAATATATATTACATTATATAATACATTATCTATAATATATAATATAAGGTATATGCATTATATCATATACAACATATATCACATAGATTACTTTATATAGATTACATTATATGTAATATACTATATAATATGTAGTTATATTCTATTATATACTATATATAATTATATATTGTATGATATGCCATATATATTTATATCTATTATTGTCAGAAGTATCTGGGAAGAAATGTATTTGAGTCAAGAGTCGGTGGGTAGGAAGGAGAAGGGTCTTCTTTAACCTGCAAAAGCAAGTCAGTGAGGGCCTTTTCTAAGACCTGTAGGAGCAGGAGGAGCCAGGCTAGATTGAGAACTATTTAATAAAGAGATGGATGGATTTGTTGCTTCGATCTGATTGATGGGGTGATGGGTGGCAAGTCCTTAGCCTTGCTGAGAGAAGAATTCAGGGTCAGATACACCAAGGAGTCACACAGAGCTGATTTATTCAAGCAAAAGCCAGAGTTTTCTGAAGCAGAAGTGATTGGAAAGCAATAGTACATTCCTACAGGAGCATGAGGGTTTGTGTGGCTTGAGGGTCAGTTAAGTGTCCTGTGTCCCCAGTATCGGGCACTTTTACGGGACAAGGTTTCGTGATTAGGCTAATGAGTATGCTAAGGGTACACACATCATTGTGGAGGTTTCCAAGCATTGGGAGAGCATTTATAAGCATTGGGAGAGTGGAGAGTGGGTTTACCTAATACAGTGTGCTCAGAGCCCAGCTGGAGGTGTGTGTGTGAGAACGCCCACTGGAATGAGATGGAAATGAGGCTTCCTGGTCATTCTTTGAGATGGACAAATCCCTGTTGAGGCTGTTGCTGGCAATGGCTGCTGTGGGAAGAAGTACCTTCAAGTGTAGTCAACCATTTGACCAGAACAGCAGTGGAACAGGACGCCTAGTAAATGTACCTGGTTAGAGTTCTGGGTCTGTTCCCTGGCTCCTTTGTCGTGTTCATCATTCCTTTCTACCTTCCTACCCTGATCATAACCAACATGCATCGTATACAGGGACTATCTATCACATTGTACCCCAGAAGTATGGATAATTAATTATTTTATATCAAAACTAGCAAAGGAGGGCTGGGAAGGTGGCTCAGTGGTAGAGTTTTTGCCTTGTATGCATGAGGCCCTGGGTTCGATTTCTCAGCACCACACACACAGAAAAAGTCGGAAGTGGCACTGTGGCTCAAGTGGTAGAGTGCTAGCACTGAGCTGAAGAGCTGAGGGACAGTGCCCAGGCCCAGAGTTCAGGCCCCACAACCGACCAAAAAAACCAAAAACCAAAAAAAAACCTAGCAAAGGAGTGGAAGGCCATGGCGAGAGCTGGGCACTATTTATATAATCTGAGCAAAAGAAACAGAAGAGTCAAAGGCTGAGCTAGGAAGGAACTTGACGTAGATGAAGAACTAAAAATGGATCTTCAGAGGAGAGAGCGAATCCTTCAGACTAGATTCTTCTGTAGGTTGGTGATTCTAAAGATGGATTAATCTATAATTGGCAGATTTGTTGGTTTGGTCTAGCAACCTTGACCTCTAAATGCCACCATAAGAGCTCACTGGCTTTTTAACATTTTTGTGTGTGTGTCAAACAGCATTGGGAAAATACTAGTTTGGCAGTGGTTTCCCAATTTTCTGTCATTTTTTGTTCTTGGTTCAGGAAGAGATGTACGTGGCGATCATGACTGAAAGACTGCCATTGTCTGTGTGGATAGGAGCTGACAGAGTAAACAGACAATGAGAACGCTGGAGCATAGCTATGTCTAAATATTTACCAGAGTCTCAGGAATAAAATATTCCGACAACACAAGCCCCACCTCTTTTCCTGTCCCAATCCAGGAAGTTCAGTCTCTGAGATTGAAGAGGCAACCGTTAAAGGCTGAACCTTTCCAACATCCCTTCCTCTCCCCTTAAAAATTACACCTGAATAAAGGGAAAGAGAAGCTAATCAAGGCCAAAGGCCAAAAAGTGTGGTATTTACAGGGGAGGATTGCAATGGTGTAAGTCCAAATAACTAACTTCTAGCTTAACAGAATGAACTCCAGGAAGCTGAAGCAAGTGTTAGAGACGGAGGAAAGTGGCTAAGGGAAGGGGGGCAGTCAAAGGGAGAGAGGAAGGGAGGCAGTGAATTCAATGTCCATATGAGAAAATGGAGCCAAGAATGATGGAAGGGGTTGACATGGATCAAAATGCACGGTATTCATAAATTGAGATATTGCATGACTACTTGAAGATAATTAAAAAAATAAATTAATAAAAAGGACCAAAAGGCCAGTTCACCAGAGGGTGAAGGAAGAATCGGAAATGAAGTATATAGTTAGGCACATGCTGTTCCTGAGTTACTGTAAAATGGGTAGCAGGATCTCACCACACTGTTCTCGATTAGGGACAGATAGGAGAGAATATTCAAGAAGGAGGAAGTCTCCTGGTATGTCTATGGTCTTCTGTGGGCCCATAGGGCAATTATTTTACTCCTCTGATCCTTAATCTCCTCATCTGTACTATAAAGATGAGAATAATACAAGCCTTACAGAGCTATTGTTGGTCATAAAATAAGACAAAGGCCTAGCCAAGTACAGGTGGCCCATGCCTGTAACCTTAGCTACTCAATAGGCTAAGATCTAGAGGACTGGAGTTTGAAGCCAGTTCAGGAAGGAAAGTCTGAGAGATTCTATCTCCAAAATAAACAACAAAATACAATCTGGAGGCATGGATCAAGTGGTAGAGCACCAGTTGTGAGCAAGCAAGTTGAATGAGTGTAAGGCCTTGAGTTTAAGCCCTTGTATTGACAAAGAAGAAGGAAGAGTAGGAGGAGAAGGAGGAGGAGGAGGAAGAATAGTTGCTAGTTTTCCTCTCTCGTTGTCCTGGGACTGGGGCTCTTAAAAGTGTTGTACCCGAGGCTCACAGCAGCAAAATGACTTGGCTTAAGCTCACACATGGCAGAGCTGAAATTAGAAGAAGCAGGTTGGAAGGCTCCCAGGATACATATGAGGGAAAGAAAAAGAATATCTCCAGGCACTGATGTCTAAGGCCTGTAAACCCTAGCTACTCAGGAGGCTGTAATCTGAAGATCTCAATTCAAAGTAAGCCTGGGCAGAAAAGTCTGTGACATTCCACCTCTAGTTGATGAGCAAAATGCCAGACTGGAGGGATGGCTGAAGTGGTAGAGCACTAGCAGTGACTAAAAAAGCCAAGCAATAATGTCATACACATACCACACACACACACACACACACACACACACAGATTGTCAGTGTATTTAATGGTGCTTTCAAGTATGATTATTGGTTTAGGGCACTTAAAAACATATTTTTATAATTGACATGGACTAATTGGGTATATTTATGGAGACTAGTGTGACATTTCAATACATGTATGTAATATGTATGTATGTAATATATAATCATCAGATCAGGATAAATAGAATATTAAATTACTTCAATGTTCATTTCTTTGAATTATGAATGTTCAAAATCCTCCCTAATACCTATTTTGAAATATTAAATTTATTTTTTTCAAATTCATTGGTTGGCTTTGATTGTTTTCTTTTGGTTGGTTGTGGGGCTTGAACTCTGGTCCTGGGCACTGTCCCTCAGCAATTCAGCTCAAGGCTAGCGCTCTACCACTTGAGCCACAGCGCCACTTCCAGTTTTCTGGTGGTTCATTGGAGATAAGAGTCTCACAGACTTTCCTTCCCGGGCTGGCTTTGAACCACAATCCTTAGATCTCAGCCTCCTGAGTAGCTAGGATTATAGGCGTGAGCCACTGGCACCTGGCTTAGTTTTGATTTTGAAGTGCAATCTTGTCAATTTCCTTGGTCTGTTTTGGTTCCTGGTCCTGCTTGTACATAGAATGTCTGTTGTCTAGGGTATGGAGGTAAATATGAAGCTACTGTGTAGAACTTTAGTCACTTTCCTCTTCAGGGTTCAAATTTTGTTTTCATGTGAAAATAACAAGGTGGCCCTTACTCATTTCCAAGGTGATTGCAGCTCTCATATGAAATGGGTGGGATTAAAGCACCTGTTTTCTGTTTTGTTTTGCACAAAACCTGATTGCCGTTAGCATCAGTGACAGTTTTGTGTCTTTTGGTAACATCAATGCAAGCACCTAATTTTCCTGCCGGTTTGTTCTTGGCACTCAGGCTCTGTCAGGTGAGTCAGAGAAAGCTCTGGAATGGCTCTTCCAAAGGCTTGAAACCATTGTGTTCTGATTATAAAATTACACAAGCCCGCCATGAAACACTGAAAAAAGTGTAACTTGGAAAAGTGCAAAAATAAATTTGTTTTATCATTTATTTATTTATTTAGTGGTTAGTTTGAACTCAGGGCCTGGGTGCTATTTCTGAACTTTTTTTGCTCAAGGCGCTAGCCTTCGGGCCACAACCCCCTTTTCAGTTTTTTTGGTAGTTAATTGGAGTTAAGAGTCTCAGATTTTCTATCCTGGGCTGGCTTTGAACCATGATCCTCAGATCTTAACCTCCTGAGTAGCTAGGATTACAGGCTTTGTTTGTTTTATCTTTAAAGATAAACACTGTTATATTTCTCCACCAATTTATACACACATCTACACACACCTACATTCCCATGTGCATTTAAACACTTTGAAGATCAGGCCAGCTGATCCTGAGCTAAGGCTCAAGCTTATAACCCTAGCTACTTACAAAGCAGAGGATCACAGTTCCAGGCCAGCACAGGGAAAAAGTTTGAGAGAGTCCATTTCAACCAATGGCTGGGTGTGGTGGTGCAGACCTGCCATCTCAGCTACAGGGGAAGCACAGATAGGTAGATGGTAGTCCAGAATGTTCCAGGCATCAGGCAACACCTAGTCTCAAAAATAACTTCTACATGGCTCAAGTAGTAAAGCACCTACCTACCTGGCAAGAGTGAGGTCAGTGATGCAAAAACACAAAATAAGTAGATGAAAATCAAACATTAAAGCAAAACAAAAACCCTAATCCACCCCCCCCCAATATTTAGAGAATCCCATAGTGTATGACTTTATATGTATGTTATTGTTAATTATCATAATCCTTATTGTGATTTGGGCAGTACGAGAGTTTGAACTCAGGACCTTATGCTTGCCAGGCCCTGAGCTCCACACATGGATATTTATTGATTTAATTATTCTTCATTACATAGCAAGTTGCGTTATAATTTTGTACATGTGAATAAAGTACTTTGGGTATATTCAGAAAAACCATAAAAACAAAATCCCAGTTTCCACTTTACATTCCTGTCATTCTCTCTCTCTCTCTAGCTCTCTTCCTCACTTACTCACTCACTCGCTCTTTTTGTGTGTGCGTGTCAGTCCTGCAGCTTGAACTCAGGGCCTGAGTACTGTCCCTGAGCTTCTTTTGCTCAAAGCTAGCACTTCGCCACTTGACCCACAGCTCTACTTTCAGCTTTTTTAGTAGTTTATTGGAGCGAAGAGTCTCACATTCCTTCCTTCCTGGCCTGGCTTTGAACCACAATCCTCAGATCTCAATTTCCTGAGTAACTAGAATTATACGTGTGCGCCACTGCTGCCTGGCATTTCCTTTACTCTTAGGTCTAGATCTCACCTTTGAGAAAGAACCCACACTATTGGCCTTTGCATCCTGGCATCTTGTAAGGAGACTTCATGTATTTGAATACACTCTGCTGTCCTAAGTGCAAATTTTCCTGGCATGTCCCTACCCCATGAAGCCAGAAGGAACAATAGAAACCCCAGGGGTCCTGATGACCAGGAGAGAAGCAAGGAAGGCCCTGTAATACTGTTTTTTTAAAATTTTATTCATTTATTTATTTTTTGTTGGTCATTGGGCTTGAAGTCTGGGCCTGGGCGCTGTTCCCTCAGCTCTTCAGCTGAAGATGAGTGCTCTACCACTTGAGCCACAGCACCCTCTGGTTTTCTGAGTGGTTAACTGGAGATAAGAGTCTCATGGACTTTTCCTGTCTAGGCTGGCTTTGAACTGTGATCCTCAGATCTCAGCCTCCTGAGTAACTAGGATTACAGGTGTGAGCCACTGGTGCCTGGCTTAATTTAAAATTTTTAATATATTTAATTGTAAAAGTGATGAACTGGGACATTACAGTTACACAAGCAAGTAATGAGTAGATTTCTTTTAATTTTTTTTTTGTTTTTGAGTATATTTCTTTTCTTTTTTTTTTTTTTTTTTGGGTCTGATCGTGGGGCCTGAACTCTGGGCCTGAGCACTGTCCCTCAGCTCTTCAGCTCAAGGCTAGTGCTCTACCACTTGAGCCACAGCGCCACTTCCAGCTTTTTTCTTTTTGCTTATGTGGTGCTGAGGAATCGAACCCAGGGCCTCAGGCATGCAAGGCAAGCGCTCTACCACTGAGCCACCTTCCCAGCCCCGAGTATATTTCTTTTTAAACACTGTTATCCCCTCCCCCATTTTCTCCTGCTTACCCCTCCTACTCTCCCACTCCCCAAGTTGTACAGTTCATTTAGTTTATAGTTTGTTTCCAATGTAGTATCAAGCGAGTATCATTGTTGCATTAGATCATCCTTTGTCCTGCTGTTTCTGTGATTCCCTTTCCTTTCCACGGTTTGGAATAAATTTATGTACTTTGTCTTGTATATAAGTTTATCTGCAATACTGTTCTTTGGGAATTAGATCTAATTGGGCTTCATTGTGGAGACTAGAGCAGTGTTTTGATGGGTGGAATTTGATGGAGGGGAATTCCAGGGAGATGGAAATGGCATGATTAAAAATGGCCAGGGGGGTTGGGTGCTCTCCGATCACGCCTATAATCTTAGCTTCTCAGGTGGCTGAGATCTGAGGATTGCAGTTCAAAGCCAGCCCAGTCACGACAGTCTGTGAGACACTTATCTTCAATTAATCACTAAAAAACAAACACACACAAAAACTGGAGTGGAGCTGTGGAGCTGTGGCTCAAGTGGTAGATGATGCAGTAAGCACAAAAGCTCAGGGATAGAGCCCAGGCCCTGAGTTCAAGCCCAGGATCAGCACACAAACAAACAGATTTGGGAGACAGCCTCTTTAATCCCAACTTTTTTTATCTTCCAGATCTTAGCATTTTGACTTTGTAGTTAGAAACAGTAGTTTTACTTCTAGGACAGGTCAAAACTAAGTCGAGGAAATGGTGACTTTGAATGGAGTCTAAACTTTATTGTGTATAAGAATCACTGGGAAGCTGGGTGTCAGGGGCTCATGCTTGTAATCACATACAGGCTTTATAACTATTTCCCCCACCCGCCATCTGGTACTGAGGGGCTTGAACTCAGGGCCTTGCATTTTCTTTCAGCTTTCTTGCTCATGTCTGGTGCTCTACCACTTGAGCCACACCTCCAGACCAGCTTTTTGCTGATTATTTGGGGATGGAGTCCTTCAGACTTTTCTTGAAGGGTGAAATAATTGTCTTTTTGGGAGAACTTGGAGTAAAGGGACACTAAGTAGGGTCAGCCAGCTTACAGTCATTACTAATTCCTCATCTCCTTTGGATCCTGCACAATCCTGGCAACAGAGGAGATGCGAAGTCCCCAGATGTGAGCACCCAGATAGTAAGAGGCCAGGAAAACATTCTAACTTATATCTATGTCTAACTCTCATATCTATCTATCTAGCTACTATTTTTTTTGTCGATAATGGGGCCTGAACTCTGGGCCTGAGCACTGTCCCTCAGCTCTTCAGCTCAAGGCTAGGGTTCTACCACTTGAGCCACAGCACCACTTCTGGCTTTTTGCTGAGGAATTGAACCCAGGGCTTCATGCCTGCAAGGCAAGCACTCTACCACTGAACCACCTTCCCAGCCCTCTATCTACCTATTTTCCAGTATTGGGGTTTGAACTCAGGGTCTTGCTTGAATGGCAATCTACCACTTGAGTCACACCTCTAGCCCTGTTTTTTGCTGGCTATTTTAGAGATGGAGCTTAGCGAACTTTTCTGCCTTGAACTACAATCCTCTAGATCTCAGCTCCCTAAGTAGCTAGGATTGCAGGCATGAACCACCAGTGCTGGTCTCAAGTGATTATTTTTTCCCTTTAAGCTCATGCTGTCTTTGTAGTGGAAAGAATTTTACTTTAAAATCTTGGTGAGTTCTTAGGACTTAGGCCTTTTAGCCTGGAGCTGTCAAAAAGGTCACCCGCTAGGTCCCTAGGACGGGGTGGCAGCCAGGACAATGATATAACCCCAGTTGTGCTTTGGGGAGGTAACTTGCTTATGTGGTTGTGTTTGTGGGGGTGACTGATAGGAAGGTGCGACTTGAGGTCATACAGAAAAAACAAACAAACAAACAAACGTTGCACAGTTCTAATTCTGTCTAGAGCTAGACAGGCAGCCAAGGGTGATGTAGAAAGTGCTAGAAGCAAGGACTTTGTGAAAGCAGAATGAGAGATTGTGGTAAATTAGAGTGTACAGTTCATGGAGCAAAGGGAAGGAAAAGAGAATGAGTTAAAGATGGTACCCTTGAGAGAAATGGACCCACGCTGATTCCAGAACATTCTAGTATTGTAAAACAAACAAACAAACAAACAACCCTTTGGCTTCATTCTGTTCCCCTCACAGAGGATGAGGAGAGGGCGCCAGGACCTCCTGAGATATGTTAAAGTCCATTGGTGCCCCCCTCCCCCTGGGGGGAGGGTGGTGGGAGAAGGCTTGCTGAATTTAAGATTAATCTAATTCAGTTAATCATTTCTGGTAATGATGTTCTTAATGGTACAGCATTAGGTTTAATAATTGATCAAGGGAAAGGTGATAAATCATGAAAGAATGACTCTGAGCAGGTGGGCAGGTAGCTTTCGAAGAGTTTCTTGGTGTAGTGTGTCTTTTGGGAAACACAGATTTTTGTTTTAGATTTGGACCATCTTTGGGACGTTAGAAAAATACACACATGAAAATAGCACAGTGCAATCTATTAAAATTGTGTTGGAAGTGGGGGGGTCAGGGGAGGGAGAGTGATAGAGGGGTGTTTTTGATGAGGGCATGCATGTGTAGAAATGTTACAACAAACCCTCCTGTGTGACTGGTATGTGCCATAGAATGTTCAAACAATTTGAATCAGTTAACAAGGACAAATTAGAAAATTAACTTTTAGCCCCCTCCCATCTTCTTAGCAAAAACAATTATACAGCTGATCTCCAACCTACCAGGGTTCAGTTAAACATAAAAGTTCTTCAACTTTGTGATGGTATCAAAGCTTGCCAATGCAGCCATTACATTTTGAGAATAATAAAAAGCATGAATTATAATTTATCACCTTCCACTGGATCAACCATTAAATCTAATGCTGTACTACTAAGAACATAATTATGAGTTATGTAACACCTTCTTATAAAACAGGCTTTGTTTTCGACGATTTTTCCCAACTGTGGGTGAAAATGTAAGTGCTCTGAGAAACCTTAATGTTGGCTAGACTGAGACAATGGTGTTGGTAGATTAGGTGCATTAAATATACTGTGTGTGTGTGTGTGTGTGTGTGTGTGTGTGTGTGTGTGCCAGTTCTAGGACTTGAACTCAGGACCTGGGCACTGTCCCTGAGCTTTTGTGATCAAGGTTAGCGCTCTACCACTTGAGCCACAACTCCACTTCTGGCTTTTTGCTGGTTAATTGGATATGAGAGTCTGCCTGGGCTGTCTTCAAACCACAATCCTCACACCTCAGCCTCCTGAGTGGCTAGGATTTCAGGTGTGGTTCACTGGTGCCTGGCATCCAGGCTCCTCTATTTGACCAGTGACTGAGGCCCAGGGGTTTCTTTGAAAGGATTCCTTTCCAGAACATTGTCTACTAGTTACCGGAAGCCTGACTGGCACACGGCGCTAGGCCCCGGGCTCTCCAGAGGACATGGAGTTGAACCCTCTGGAGTAGCCTTGAGAAGACTTTTCTGAGAGCTCATGGGTTGGGGGCCTCCCTGTGTCTTCATTACTTAGTATGGGGTTCACAGAAGACTCCCTGATGATCTGTTTTGAAGGGATACATCCCCCTGCTTTGTCTCTAATCTTTTCCACCTTCACCATTTCCCAAGGTACTCCCCCCCTACCTTTTAGGGGAACAAGTGACTCAAACAGAGGCCATCACAGTCAAGACCCCAGCTTGCCCTGGGCTATCACGTCCTTCTTTGGCAGACTGTATCTCTTCTGTCTTTGGCCCATCCCAAGGGTCTTGGTGAAGCCTGGCATCCTCACCTGACTTTGTGTTTGCGTTTTTTCAGATCGGAGCCTCTCTGTTCGCCAGTAACATCGGAAGTGGGCACTTCGTCGGGCTGGCGGGGACGGGCGCCGCCTCAGGAATTGCCATGGGGGGCTTTGAATGGAATGTGAGTATCATCAGAACCAGGGAGTCCTCCTGGTGGAAAGAACCTGTACTGGGCAATCATGACTACCACAGAATACCTGAGGCAAGCTAATCTTATAAAGCAAAGAAGCCCTGTTGAGCACATAGTTGGAGATTAAAAGTCCAAACAGTTTGGTATAGACTCTTAGAAGGCCCCCCTCCCCCCTCATAGTAGATGGCAATGGTGGTGCATGTATTAGAGCTAGAGAACATGGCACCCATATGTGGGGGCCAGAGAAGCTGGGTGAGACCACAATCGGGCTTTTTTTTTTTTTTAAACTCAGGGCCTGGACCATTTCTTCATACTTTTTCTCAAGCTTGGCACTCTTGTCACTTGAGCCACACCTCCATTTCCAGCTTTTCCATGGTTCATTGGAGATGAGAATCTCACAGACTTTCCTGCTCTGGCTGGTTTGAATAAGCAATCCTCAGATCTCAGCCTCCTGAGTAGCTAGGATTGTACAGGCATGAACCACTGTGCCAGGCTGAGGCTCAATTTTTTGTTGTTGTTGTTGGTTGTGGGGCTTGAACTCTGGGCCTGAGCACTGTCCCTCAGCTCTTCAGCTCTACCACTTTAGCTACAGCGCCACTTTCAGGCTCAAACTAGTATAACAACCCTCCCTCCAGACCTATAGCCAGGAGAAAGGCATCACTTCCGGAGCAGTGCTCTCAATAACCTAAAGGCCTACCATTAGGCCCCACCTTTTAAAGGACCCATCACCTCCTACTAAACTAAGGAATAGGTAGATGTAAAACCTTGTGTGGACATTTGTTAGATCAGATCCAAGAGAGAGTCTTAGAACTTAGCCAGTTTAGTCAGTAGAGGAGATTGAGAGGTTAGGGAGTCCCTTAAAGACACCTGGAGCATAGATGGGAGGGGTGGGGTATATGGAGGCAAGCTCAGGACCCTACCTCCCTTTTACCATAGTAGCAGGAGATGGTCCCCCCACCCCTACTGTTTATGGCCTTTTTTTCCTTGGGTGTTAAAAAGACAAGGACCTTAAGGACCTCACTACCCTTCTAGCCAGTTTGGAGATGTTTACCATTATTTTCCCCCTGCCCCTTCTTATGTTTCTCTAAATGTTATTTATTTATTTATTTGCCAGTACTGGGACTTGAACTCAGGGCCTCTGGCTTTCTCTTAGCTTTTCGGCTTAAAGCTGCCATCCTACTACTTGAGCCATACCCCCCTGCTTGGGGCAGGGGTGGTTGTTGGTTCATTGGAAAGAAGAGTCTGATTTATCTGACTGAGCTGGTTTTAGACTATAATCGGATCCTCAGCTCTCAGCCTCCTGAGTAGTTAGGATTTCAGGCCTGGGCTACCAGCATCCAGCTCTCCATGGGATTTTACATTGTAAATCAGAAAGGAGGCAGAGGGGAATCCACAGGTCTGGATGGCACTCTAAGGGTTGTGATGTTTGTGGGCAGCTTCTAAGCTTTCTGTGGGGCAGAGCCTGATAAAGGTGTGAGGTGTGTCCTCAGAGCTTCATAAAGGAAAATTCTGATTGATTTGCCTCTAGCAGCAAGGGGTCTTTCAGTTAAGCAGGGATGAGTTAAAGTATCTCCTGATTTGAATCCACCTCTTCTTTTGGTTTCAGGCTCTGGTTCTTGTGGTTGTTCTGGGCTGGATTTTTGTCCCCATTTACATTAAGGCTGGGGTAAGTATCTTCTCCCTTATTCTTGCCTGCTTGTAAATACATACATGAGAGGGAGGAGAAAAAAAGTCCCTTGTTGAGAAAAATCCCATAAAAATGAGATTAAGGAATGTAGCTTGGCTTTCATTGTCAGTTTGTAAATATAGTTTCTTCTGGCTCCAAGTTCATGTCCAAGATTATGACTGTGACCTGTAGGATGGTCCCTTGAGCAGCCCCATTCTGTTTGGAGCCTGTGTTTCCTTGAATTGTTTGTGGTGAAATGGTCTCTAATAATGGTCTCTAGTCTCTACTCTTAGAAAAGGAGCAGAAACATCCACTTCTCTTCAATCTAGTATTAGAATGCCTAGCTACAGCAATAAGACAAGCAGACATAAAGGGGATCCAAATAGGGAAAGAAGAAATAAAACTCTCCCTCTTTGCAGATGACATGATATTGTATTTAAAGAATCCCATGGACTCCACTCCCAAATTACTCAAGCTGATTCAAAACTTTGGCAAAGTAGCAGGTTATAGGATTATCCCCCCAAAATCAATGGCTTTTCTGTATGCCAACAATGAGAAAAGTGTGGCTGAAATTAGGAAAGCAACTCCATTTGTAATAGCCCCACAAAAAATAAAAT
>NW_012267239.1:1475526-1504933 GCF_000151885.1 Dipodomys ordii | reverse complement strand
TAAGAAATGTACGCATTATCCTGCCCATGTAATTGTAACCCCTCTGTACAGTATGTTCACAAATAAAATTAAATTAAATTAAAAAAAAAAGAAAAGGAGCAGAGACAGAAAAAGGATTCTATTTCCCTTTCATTTATGCATATGAGTAGATCTTGTATATTGAGTATGCAGTTGGAACTCAATGGTCAAATGCATGGTTGGTCCTTTTTCTCTCTGACTTGGACATAGGGTAGCTTTAGTACACCTGCTCAGTGAGGTAGAAACAGCATCTCCCATGCACAAGTTTACACGTCAGGAGCCAAAGGCAGTATGGGATACACTCAGGGCAGACTCTTCATCTTCTGGAAGTTCCCAGGTGGTGGATAACACATGTTGCAGAGGGACAAGGGCTAAGTGTGGAGGGAGCAAGACAGGAAGTGAGGTTGGACTTTGCAAAAAGGATCTAGGAGCACATTTGGGCAGGCCTGCAGCCACATTCCTTCGCACTGCCTGAGTGGAGAGTCTTGGCCAAGGTCAAATTCGGCCTTGGCCAACTTGTTTGGTCCACTGGCAGGAGGAGAGATCCTTGTCTTGTTTGCGTAGGTGAGCTGTATGGTCATCTCTATAACACATATAATATGTGATGTATTACATATACATAGTATATAGCATAATATATCACGTATTATATTGTATATGGTGTATTAAATATTATTTTTATAAAGGTTGCATATAATATAATGTACATAATATATGACATACTATACATTGCATATTCTATATTATTATGTCATATAATACATCATTTAAAATATATATTATTTAATTATTTAGGCATGATTTAAATATTACATAAATATTCAAGTATTAAATTATTTAATGTATTTGACATATCTTTAAAAATATAACATAATACAAAGAACATGTTATTTAGTATATATGATGCATAATACATAATATGTAACATATTACCCATGATATATATCATATACAGTACATAACAATAAATAATATAATAATACAAATGATGTATACAATATATTATCTATATCTAAATAGTTATTTATACTTATATTTGCATTTATATTTATTTATATTTATGTCTCTCCTTCTCTGGGCTTACTTCACTATGTCCAGTCACGTGTTCATTCAGAAGCAGGTGCTTTACTGTACATTTTCTGTGTATTAGCTTCTTTTCTAGTGGAGTAAGTAAGTTCTTGAGGCCTGGAAAGCACACATGAGCTGGAAGTTCAGGGCCATCTGGCTGCTTTGCATGGTTTCTGAGCCAACAGAATTATGAATCCTTCACCACACCAGGGTGGACCCTGTTTTTCTGCCCACGTGGGCCCTCTGGGAGCCTCTGGCTGGTAGTGACCTGGTCACTGTGGCTGGTGGTGACCTTCTTGCTCCTCATGCAGGTGGTGACCATGCCTGAATATCTGCGGAAGCGGTTTGGAGGCAAGAGGATCCAGATCTACCTTTCTGTTCTGTCTCTGTTGCTCTACATTTTCACCAAGATTTCCGTGAGTATGCCGGCGTGGGGGCTGGGACTGTCTGCTTCGGAAGCTGCCCACTCTCATTGGCTAGCAAGCAGGGCCACCTTACCCACAGGCAGCTCTATTGTTCCCATGAACTCCGTTTGTAAACCTTCTTGTTCCTGGGGCCAAAGATCAATTTCATGCATCAAGGAGCCAGTGGCCTTCAGTGGAACTGTTTGTTCACCTCTGTCATCTGGGATAAAACCATAACAGGCTTATGCAAGTTCATTTAGAGCTGTTATTAATACAAGATTAAGAGGCAATTAGGCTGGTAGCTCATGCCTTAGAATTCTAGGTACTCAGGAGGCTGAGATCTGAGGATCACAGTGGCAGACAAATCCAAGAGACTCTTCTCTCCAATTAACCAGCAAAAAGCCAGAAGTGGAAAATGTGGCTCAAGTGGTAGAGTGCCGGCCTTGAGTGCAAAAAACCAAGCAAGAGCACAAAGTTCTGAGTTCAAGCATATGTTAATTAGCTCAACTGGTCCTTCAATAATGTACATACAAACATACATACATATATTACTTTTTTTGAGGGGGCTTGAACTCAAGGCCTTACACTTTCTGGGCAAGTGCTCTATCACTTGAGCTGCACCTCCAGTCTGACTTTTTGCTAGATAATTTGGAGATGGAGGCTAGCAAACTTTTTTGTCCAGTCTGGTTTTGAACTAAGATCCTTAGATCTCATGCTCCTGAGTAGCTATGGTTACAGTTGTGAGCCCTTGATGCCCAGCTCACAATATATCCCTGTTTTAAAACATTGTGTTATATATGACATATATATATATAATTGACATATATATATATATATGTCAATTAAAAAGAATAAAGAGATTAAGGATATCTATGGGCCGACCTCAATCCTAAGATAGTCTGTGTTCTGATTCCAACCAGTGCCAACTCTGCAAGGAACTGCTGGACTCATTTGCTTGTTTATTTGTTTAATATTAATTTATGTTTTGTTCTTTTTTTAATTTATATTTTCTTTGAGAGAGGTAGGTCTCTTAGTTCATTTTTTCATGTGCTTATTGGTCATTAAAATTAAATTACATCTTTATTATCTTTAAGTAGTTATACAAAGGAGTTACCACTCAACAAATTGGTTTATGAGTACAATGCATCTTGATTGATGTCTCCTCTCTCAATCTCCCCATCCCTCCTAACCCAAGGCCTCCCCTTTATTTTCTTAATTTCATAGGCTATGCATTGAATTTTTATGACTACATTCTCCAATCCCCTTCCTCTCGTCATTCATCTATCCTCCCCCTGCCCCCACCTTCCACCTTTCAAGCACTAGTTTCTTGGTATTTATTTTTACAATTTATTTGTTATTATTAAGGTGTTTGCAGGGGAGTTATAAATCAGGTAATAGGTACAATTTTTTTGGACAATGTCACCTCTTCCCTGGTATTCATTTTGTTGGACTGTGACTTAGTCTTTCTAATGAATTACACCATTTGAATTGTCCTGTGTAAATACCATATTTTGCTCAATACACTGATATACATTTGCATACAACCCCCTTGTGTTTATTTGTGCATTTATAAATTGGTTATAGCTTTCACAAATGAGAGAAAACATGCATCCTTTGTCTTTCTGGCTTATTTCCCCTAACATAATTTTTTTCAAGTCCATCCATTTCTTTGCAAATGATGTAATATCATTCTTCTTAATGGAAGAATTGTGCCTATATACCATACTTTCACCATCCATTTGTCCACTGAGGGTCACCTGGGCTGTTTCCATGCCTTGGCTTTGGTGAATAGTGCAGCAATGAACATGGTTGTGCGGTGGCTTTATTGTATCCTGATTTGTAATCTTTTGGGGGAATTCAATGTCTTAGTCCATTTTTTTGTTGCACTTGAAAGGATCCGTCACATCCATCCCAGGGGACCAAGCAGAGGCAGGCAGGCACAGGAGAAAGATTATTACAAGGTTTATTTGCACATGGCATCCTCCACTATCTAGGTAGCAGCAGGGTCTGAGGGGTAGGAAGTGAGGTAGATGGGAGTTCAGGTGGGTCTGGCAGAGAGAGGCAGGGGCCAGCTGTGTGGCGGGAACTCCAAGGCAGGGAGGAGCTCAGGCCTGGGTGGAGCTGAGGACCAAAGGTGGGCATAATGCTTACAGCACTGAGGCTCAAAGTGGTAAAGCACTATCCTTGAGCAAAAAAGCTCAGGGACAGCACTCAGGCCCTGAGTTCAAACCCCATGACAGACAAAAAAAAAAATCAAGTCATGGCTTCATAAAAGAAGGAAAGGCATTGATCTAAGAAGAGAACATAGAATGTAATTAGGAAGGTGGGGAGTCATACGAGAAGGAAAGGTAGGCAGGTGAGGGAGCTGTACCTCCATTAGGCTTATATTTAATGAGCCTATAGAGAAAGGCGCTGGGCTTTCCTTATTCAGAGGCAAGCACTCTCCAAGTCCACAGTTCAAGCTGGAGAGAGTCTGTTGATTACAGTTGTCAAGGAAAGGGCAGTCTCTTCTCTTGGAGCTGGTATAGGGGTAGTCATATAATTAAACTAGTGCCCGACTTCTCTTCCTGACTTCTCTATCACCTCGCCTAGTTTTCAGGTTACTGATTAAACTGCCCTGGACTTGAGAGTTTCTAGGTAGCTGAGGGGCAGTTTCTTTAGGCTTAGATTCGGATTCATTCTCCAGAAGTCTCAGCTTTTCTTTTCTTTTTTTCTTCTTCTGGATTTTGGATTTGAATTGTACATGGTTTCTGGGTTCTTCACTAGGGATTCTGACCAACATCCTACCGCATGTGAAACTGAATCACAGATTAGTACCGTCTGTTTGCATGTGTACACATATATGTCCACATTTATGCACACTCAAACATGACTGTGTGTACATATGAATGTTTTTAAACATCAAAAGATACTCTTGCTGTTATCATTTTATCTACTTTTTTTTTTGGCTGTAACCTTGAGAAAAAAAATCTTAAAGACAGCGCCCAGGCCCTGAGTTCAAGCTCCAAGACTGGCACACACACAAAAGAAAGGACTATGTCTGGGCTGGGAAGGTGGCTCAGTGGTAGAGCGCTTGCCTTGCATGCTCGAGGCCCTGGGTTCGATTCCTCAGCACCATATAAGCAAACAGAAAAAAGCCGGAAGTGGCGCTGTGGCTCAAGTGGTAGAGCGCTAGCCTTGGGTTGAGGGCTGAGGGACAGCGCCCAGGCCCAGAGTTCAGGCCCCACGACCGGACCCAAAAAAAAGAAAAAAGAAAGGACTATGTCTACAAAAATCACTATACTCAGGGAAATCTGAAGTATAACCTTCATTGATTTATGTATGCTCTTCATTGATCTTCTCCTTCTGCTTTCTTTCTATTTGAACTTAGAGCCTGGTTGCTGTTCCTGAGATTTTTTTTTTTCTCCTCAAAGCTAACACCTGACTGGTTGAGCCACAGTTTCATTCCTAGCTTTTTTTTGATGGTTAATTAGAGATAGGAGTCACATATACTTTTCTGCCTGGATTGGCTTTACACTGTGATCCTTAGATCTCAGCCTCCTGAGTAGCTAGGATGACAGGCTTGAGTCACTGGCACTCAGCACTGTCTTCCAAGTCTTACATTCTCCAAACACTGAGCTGGTTAAATTCAAGACCCTGGGAAAAATGAGAGCTGGTTAACTGAACCTCACATTATAAGTGAATTCCCCAAATAAGGAACGGGAAGGATCTAGGAAGGACCTGAAGAGGAACATTGGTGCCAAAGGGCAAGGCTTTATCCTTGTAAATTCCATTGGCTTACTATGAGTCATGGAGCATGGAAGTTGAAAAGGAATTACACTGAATTAGCTGAGTCTGCGAGGAGCCTAGAATACAGAGATAAGGACTCATGGATTAAAGAGAAAAAAAAACCCTGTTAGTTAATAAAGTATAGTGGTAAAGTATTTCTACCACACAAAGATGAACGTGTGTGTGTGTGTGTGTGTGTGTGTGTGTGTGTGTGGTTTGTGATATGTGAGAAGAGGAAACACCATTCAGATCCACCTCAGGAGTTTTGGCAGAATGTAAGGATCCATCAGGTATATAATTGGTGGGGGACAGAAAGCAAAGGGAAAAATGGAATCATGTAACATGAGGGTAGGGATAGGGTGTGGAAAGATGGGGAAGAACCATAGAAGAGGTAGCATGGATCAAGACGTGTTGTTCTCATAGATCTAACCCGTTGAGCAATTCCTGTGGACAACTACTTACAAACAAAACTCAAACCCAAACCAGAGGCCAAAAGAAAGCCAAAGGCTGCTATCTTGTGGCCTTGTTCTTTTGTGTTCTGAGATCCAGTGCACTTTATAAACTCCTGGATTTTATTGACCCTTGTGAGTTCCTACCTTTATCAAGTTCTGAGAAGCGTTCTGAGCGGCAAGATTTCCGCACACAGTGTATCTTATCCAAATATGCATAATCACTTGAGATAAAGCCTCCAATTTTATGCTTTGCACGTGACAGCTAAATGTCTCTGTTCCTATTTCCCCTGGGCGATTATCAGAGATCATGAGGGCAATAAACTTTTATGGCAATTCTACCATGTATTTGGAAGCCTTAGGTCATGATCAAAAGCTTTGGCTTTTGATGAAGGTTCAGATATTAAATTGCTGGTGCTGTTCACTTTCACAAATGGAAAGAGATATGGTAGTGATGAGGCTTGGAAACCTCATTGCCTCAGGCAGGATTTATTGAAAGGCTCAGCTACATGTTGGTTAGCACAAAAACAGGTAGAGAACACACACACACACACACACACACACACAGAAAATCACAGCATCTTAACGTATCTGAATGGAGGCACAACAATCTGCCTAGAGGCTCTGCTTTCAGAGGTTTTCCAGCTGAGGCCTGAATTTTTAAACTGGGCGTGGGGAAAGGGGAGACATATACTTTTCTTTAAGAGTGCCCTGTATGTTGCTCATCCACACTCGCAAAGTAATGGGAGCCATGCCTTTGGGCAAAATCCAACCTTACTATCTGCTGTGTCAATAAAGTTTTATTGGAACACAGCGAGGTCCATTTGTTTACTTTATCAGCGGTTGCTTTTCTGTTGCCAGGGGCTATTTGTCAGAGATGTAGTTCATGAAGTCAAAAACATTCACTACCTGACTTTGTATAGAAAAAGTTTGCCAAAAGTATGTTTTCTGGTTTCAAGGAACATACTTTAAACATTTCATTTTAGGGTGGTTTTGCTTAGCAGCCTTGGACAAATTTCCTTCCCCTCTTCTTCTCTTTCCTCTCCTCTCCTTCCTGCCCTTCATCTTCTCTTCCTACATCTTTCTTCTCCTTTCCTTCTCTCTCTTTCCTTCCTCTTCTTCCATCTCCTTCCTTCCCCTCTCCTTTCCTTTCCTCTCTTCTCTTTCCCTCTCTTCCCTTCCTTTCCAAACCTCCTACCCCTTTTCTTCTTTTCCCTCCCATTCCTTTCCTTCCTATTTTTATTTCTTCATTTCCTCTATTTCATCCTTCCTTCCCTTCCTCCCTCCCTCGCTCTCTGTCTTCCTCAAGGCTAGTGCTCTATCACGTGAGCCATAGCTCCACTTTTGTTTGGCTCTTTGCTGGTTAATTGGAGATCGAGTCTCATGGACTTACCTGCCTGGTTGCCATTGAACTTCATCTCAGATGCCAGCTTTCTGAGGAGACAGATTACCGGTGTGAGCCACCAGCACGCATTTCCCCTCCCCCCGCAGCCATATAAAAAGCCATAATCATAAATAGGGTCCCTATCCTCATAATGGGCTTTTATTCTCCAAATACCATCAACAATATGGATTTGGGGACTGAGGTTCTAATGCATGAACTTTTGGGGGTATACACTGAAACCATCCAGGAAGGAGGGGAAGGTCTGGGGGCCGGGGGCTAAGTGACTGGAGAGCTCTGGAGAGTTGGAGTGGGGCTGAGGAGGAGGAAGGATGGAGAATAGAAAGGAGCTGTAACAGAGCTGAGTTAAAAAAATCTAGGGCTTTGAGCCCTTTGCATGCCTTGAAACGTATTAGATTTTGTGTAACATAAAACCTCATACATCTCATTCAGGGAAAGTCTAGTTTCTCCTTCAGCTGAAGTCGTGAAAAGATTCACCATGATGATCTTTGAATCCTACTCTTATGATAGTGTGGTTATTTTGGAGAGAACATGAACATTGATTTTGGGAGACCTTAGCGCCCTCTGCTGGTTAGTATTAGCAGCTGCACCATCCTGTCAAGTCGAAGATTCAATATGGGACTGGGAGAGAGAGAAGGTGAAAAGGATCGCATTGAGAACATAATCAATGGGTTCAGAAGCAAAGAGGGAACAAGTCCCCTGAGAAGAGAGATAATTTAGATAGAACCAGTTCTGAAGAAAGCCTACCATGTCAGAGGGATTTGGTGATGTTCTGGGTGTGTTTGGTTTGTGGGTTGGGAAGATAAAAATTTTAATCGTGCTGAAGTTTCTCTCCACTGTTGGAGTGATGGTTATGGTGTTGAGTTTCCCACTCATCGGCTCAAAAGAATTGAGACTTGCTTTTGGGAATAGATCTGATAAGCCATGTTCACCAAACCAAGGTGTTAAAAACTACCCATAGCCAGGTGCCAGTGGCTCACACCTGTAATCCTAGCTACTCAGGAGACTGAGATCTGAGGATTGCATTTCAAAGCCAACTGGGGCAGGAACATCCATGAGACTCTTATCTCCAGTTAACCACCAGAAAACTGCAAGTGGCATTGTGGCTCTAGTGGTAGAGCACTCTCCTTGAGTTGAAGAGCTGAGGGACAGTGCCCAGGCCCAGAGTTCAAGCCTCAGACCGAAAACAAAAACAAACAATCCCCCCAAAAAACAGCAAAAAACCATCCACAGTGTCTGGGCACCATGTCTCATGCCTGTAATCATAACTACTTAGGAGGCTGAGATCTGAAGATAGAGGCTCGAGGCCAGTCAGGCCAGGGAAGTCTGTGAGACTCTTATCTCTAATTAATCACCAAAAAGCTGTAAGTAGAGATGTGGCTCAAATGGTAGAGTGCTAGCCTTAAGCACAAAGGCTTAGAGACAGCACCCAGGCCCTGAGTTCAAGCCCCAGGACCAGCACACAGACATGGACACAGACACAAACACACAACCCCAAACCAGAAACAATAATAAACCCCACCCATCATGGGTGATTATGAGCAGCAGTCTATAGGTGGAGATAAGGTATTGATTGTTGTTCCTTAGCAAAAAAGCCTTTTTGAACTTTTTTTGTGCTAGTACTGATGCCTGAACTCAGGGCCTTACATTCTTCTTTAGTTTTTGTTTTGTTTTGTTTTTTTTTCCTCTCCAGGCTGGTGCACTATCACTTGAGCCACACCTCCACTTCTGGATTTTTGCTAGTTAGTTGGGGTTAGGACTCTTTGATTCCAACCTTGAGCCTCAGATCTTAGCCTCCTGAGTAGCTAAGATTATAGGCATGAGCCATCTGGTGCACAGCAAAAAAAGACCTTCATAGTTAATTAAGTTTAAAAGCATCCTGTACTATCTTACCTTTCTAGAGATTTGCAGTCTGTGGTCTATCCTAAAGGATCAGAGAAGTTGTATAGCAAAGAATCTGGCTTACATTTATTAAATCACAGATCTTTTTGGCCATGGAATATTTTCCCTCATGAAGACCCAGTCATCACCTTCAATCACACTTGCTCAGGAGCTCATTGGCCTGTCTCTCCCCTAACTCTGCCTCTTTTCTCCTTCTAGGCAGATATCTTCTCTGGGGCTATATTCATCAATATGGCCTTGGGTCTGAATATCTACTTGGCCATAATTATCTTATTAGCAATCACTGCCCTTTACACAATTACAGGTAAGTCCATTCAAATGAATCAGCAGTTCAAGCCCAGGTACTTGTGAAGGATAAATGGAACTTAAGGAACATGGTGGCTTGCCTTGAGGAAGACAGATGAGGGATCTTTTAAAGACATGTTACTCTGCCTGGGTTAGGAGAGGCAGGATCAGCAATGGAACTTCCTGCTCAATTAGAGCCTCATATATTTGAGGGCAAGAAGTTAATAAGATGGTTCTAGGAAAGAGGGAGTGGCAAATTTGTTAATGTCCTCAGGAATCTTCACAGTCAGCCTTTTGCTCTTCCCCTGTCTTCATTTGGCAATGTATCCTCCTACTACAGAGGACCTGTCTCCTTTGAACCATCTCCTGGCATAAGAAAGTGTTGCAGAAGAGCTGGGCATCAGTGGCTCATCTCTATAATCCTAGTGACTCAGGAGGCTGAGATCTGAGTTCAAAGCCAGCCAGGGAAGAAAAGTCTATGAAGACTCTTTATCTCCAAAGAGCCACCCAGAAGCCAGAACTGGGGTGTGTGTGACTCAAGTGGTAGAAGACCAGCCTGGAGTAGAAAAGCCACATGAGAGAGAGTAAGGCCCTGAGTTCAAGCTTCAGCACTGACATTAAAAAAAAAGCTAGATGTCCTGAGCAGCAAGCATTGTAACAGGGATGGGGTGGGTGGGTAGAGGGGTGAGTGATGTATGTGTGGGTTGGTTCTCAGGAGGTGTGCAAGAGATACAGGGTGGAGTGGGGGTGGGAAGAGGAGGCAGGCATGGCTCAGCTTCTGCATGAAGTCATCTCTGTTGTCTTGTTTCCTGCTCAGGGGGCCTGGCGGCTGTTATTTACACAGACACTTTGCAGACAGCCATCATGCTTGTGGGCTCTTTCATTCTGACTGGATTTGGTAAGTAGGGCTAGGGCAGGGTGAGGGCAAGTAGCAGATACTTGGGATCCTAGGAAGAGAAAAGCCAATTTAATCTCTTTGGCTGCCACAGGCGCAGGCAGTGAACGCTATGTTCTCTGCTTCTCCAAGGGCAGTGGGGCAGCCCAGATTTGGCGGCCATGGTGGTGGGTGTGGGAAGCTTCCTCATCCTGGGAGGACTCAGGTTGGGATAGGTGTAGGGAATACCTTGATTCCCTGCTGTTCTCTATAGCTTGGGTCAGCAGGCCCAGCCAGGCTAGTCTGTGATAACCTGATTTCTGTCTGCAGAAATGAGGCCAAAAAGGAGCTAGCTACTCAGAATGCTGAGATCTGAGGATCATGGTAGCAAAGTCTGAGACTCTTATCTCCAAATTAACCAACAGAAAACCAGAAGAATGATAGGGCGCTAGACTTGAGCACAGTGACCAGGCTCTAAGTTCCAGGCCCACAACTGGCTGAAAAAAATATAAGTAAATATTCATCAAGATAAATATATTTTGAAATATCATTTTCCTTTTTTCTTTTTTTTAATCTTCCTTTTTTTTCTAAAAGAATAAATTTTAAAAATGGTTTGAACTTGGGGCTTGGCACTTGCAAGGATTTCTTACTCTTTTGCTGGTTAACTGGAGATGCTAGACTTTTCTTCCGTGGCTTGGCTTCAAACTGTAATCCTCCAGATCTTGGCCTCTTGAGTAGCTAGGATTACAAGTGTGAGCCATCTGCACTGACATTAACTAAAACATTAAAAAAAAATTTTTTTTTGTCGTTCATGGGGCTTGAACTCTGGGCCTGGATGCTGTCCCCAGGCTCTTCAGCTCAAGGCTAGCACCCTACCACTTGAGCCACAGTGCCACTTCTGGTTCCCTGGTGGTTTATTGGAGATAAGAGTCTCACAGACTTTCCTGCCCAGGCTGGCTTAGAACCATGATCCTCAGATCTCAGCCTCCTGAGTAGCTAGGATTATAGGTGTGAGCCACCGGTGCCTGGCTAACATTTTAATATTTTAAGATACTTTTTACATAAGGATTCACCAATGTCATATTTTTAGTCTTTGATGATATCTTGTCTTTGATGATATCTTGTGATGTTAAATATTTTACTCTTTTATGAATTGATAATGCCCTGATAATGCCCTTATTTGCCAAAATTTAAAAACTGGTGTCTTAAACATTCTCACCCTTCAATTTCTTAAAATTTCTTGAAAGAGAACAGGGGAAATTCTAGCTCCAGAGATGCTTGTCATGAGAAGATAGAAAAATGCTTTTGTGTATGTGTGTGTGTGTGTGTGTGTGTGTGTGTGTGTGTGTGTGTGTGTGTGTTGGGGCCTGAAGTCAGGGCCTGGGCACTATCCATGAGCTGTTTTGCTTAAGACTAGCAATCATCACTTGAGCCATAGCTCCACATCTACCTTTTTTTTCTTTCTTTAAGTGGTTGATTGGAGATAAGAGTCACCCTGGCTTTGAACTTCAATCTCAGATCTCAGCCACCAGAGTAGCGAAGATTATAGGTGTGAATCAATGGTGCCCAATTCACAGTGCTTTTTTATTTTTAGGTATACAATACCCTCTTGGGTGAGCTGCAAAGATTTACCCATTTTCTAGCACTCAGGTTTCGAAAACTTGCATTTGGTTTGTCCTACTGTATCCATCCTAGCAAGGAGGAGGCTGGCTGACTTGTTCAAGGATGCACTGCTGAGAGGTGGCAGGCTTCCAAATTCCTCATTCAATCCTTAGCCATCCCCTGCATTTCTGGGTGACAGCTCTGTGTCCAGCCTCCTGAACTGTGCATCTCTAGTCTGTGTTCTGAGGTCCAAGGATTGTGGCTGACAACAGGGGAGATATAAACAATAGAATCTTTTGCATGTGGTCTAGAACTCTTTCCCTTATTATCATTATTTTAATTTTTATATTGGTCCTGAGACTTGAACTCAGGGCCTGGGCACTGTTCCTGAGGGTTATTTTTTTGTTTTTCTTTTTGTTCAAAGTTAGTGCTCTACCACTCAGGCCACGGCTCTGCTTCTGACTTTTGGATGGTTAACTGGAGATAATAGTTTCATGGATTTTCCTGCCTAGGCTGGTTTTGAACCATGATCCTCAGATTTTAGCCTCCTGATTATAAGCATGAGATACTAGGGTCTGGCATCAAAATCTTCCTAGAGCCGGGCGCTGGTGGCTCACGCCTGTAATCCTAGCTACTCAGGAGGCTGAGATCTGAGGATCGCGGTTCAAAGCCAGCCCGGGCAGGAAAGACCGTGAGACTCCTATCTCCCATAAACCACCAGAAAACCGGAAGTGGCGCTGTAGCTCAAGTGGTAGAGCGCTCGCCTTGAGCTGAAGAGCTGAGGGACAGTGCCCAGGCCCAGAGTTCAAGCCCCCCAACCGACAAAAAAAAAAAAAAATCTTCCTAGAAATAATACCTCAAGGTATTGTCTCAAAATGGCCCCTAAGAGGGATGGGCAGGGTTTAGAATCCCATTTGATGGAGAAAAAACCCTGAGGCCCAGGATGGGCAGGCACCTTGTCCAAGGCCACGCAGTAAAAACTCTCTTAGATGCTGAGGCCTCCATGTCTCAGGCACCCGCAGAAGAAACCAGTATATAAAAGAAAAGTTTGAAAGTATTTACCATTCTTGTGTTTGTACCTATGTTCTCCAGCTTTCCACGAAGTGGGAGGTTATGAAGGCTTCATGGATAAGTACATGAAAGCCATCCCTACCTTGATTACCGATGGAAATCTTACCGTCAGAAAAGAATGCTACACCCCAAGGGAGGACTCCTTCCATATCTTCCGCGATCCCCTCAAGGGAGACATCCCTTGGCCAGGACTCATCTTCGGACTAGCCATCCTTGCCTTATGGTACTGGTGCACAGATCAGGTACTGAAGTAGGTCAGGCATGGTGGACAGGCCCTCCCATGGTTTGTGGGGTTAAGAAAGATGGGAGAGAGAGCCAGGCACTGGTGGCTCATGCCTGTAATCCTAGTGACTCAGGAGGCTGAGATCTGAGGATCCAGGTTCAAAGCCAGCTTGGGTGGGAAAATCCTCTGAGATGTTTGTTTCCAATTAACCACCAGAAAACCAGAAGGGACAGTACTCAGGGCCTGAGTTCAAGTCCCATGACTGAAAAAAAACTAAAAAAAGGAGAGAAGAGGATTCATGCTCTGTGGGTCACTGAGCACATGGTAGTCGTGGGACTTAGGATGGGGAATCTGGGCTAATGGGGTGGGGATGAGGCCGGACCTCTTCCTCACTGGACTTCCTGGGGCAGGTTATTGTGCAGCGGTGTCTCTCAGCCAAGAACATGTCCCATGTGAAGGCCGGCTGCATCCTGTGCGGCTACCTAAAGCTGCTGCCCATGTTCCTCATGGTGATGCCAGGAATGATCAGCCGCATCCTCTACACAGGTGATTCCTTCAACTGAATGCACAGCCTAAAGCCCTCTAACGTCTGTGCCCCCACTCTTCCCATCTCTTCTTTTCTTGCCACAGTTACTAAGCATTATTGTAGTTTCTGGAGACATCGAGCCAGTTGAGGGCATGGAGCTTTTGGAGCTGTCTTCCCTAGTTCGTCTTTGTTTTCCCCTCCTAACTCTATCTCTGTTCTTTTTTCTTCCCTCTCCTTCTCTCTCCTCCCTTCTCTTCCCTTCTCCTCTGTCCCTTTCCTCCCCTCTTCTTTATTTTGTGTGTGTGTGTGTGTTACTGGGGTTTGAACTCAGGGTCTCACACTCTTACTTGGCTTTTTTTTTTTTTTGCTGAAAGATGATACACTACCCCACTTGAGCCATCCCTCCACTTCTGGCTTTTTCCTCGTTAAAGTTTGTAGTTAAAAGACTCATGGACTTTTCTGTCTGTGCTGGCTTTGAACTGGAGTTCTAAGATCTCAGCCTCCTAAGTGGCTAGAATTACAGGTATGAGCCATCAGAGCCTAGCAGTTCCTTGGTTTCTTATGTGGGCAACTGTTTTCTCTTTTTTCTCCATCTCTCTCTTTCCTTCCTCCTTTTCTTCCTCTCTCTTTCCCTCCCTGCCCTTTCTCCCTCCTTTCCCCTCTTCCTCTTTGCCTCTGCCTCTGTCTGTCTCTCTGGCCAAACTTTCTAAAGTCATGGTGCTCCTCCAGGTTGCTCAACTCTAGCTCCTCCCTCCTCCTACTGCAAGGTTCTAGTGGTGTCTAGAATGTTCTTTATAGTTGTAATGTCAAAGGCCCTTTCAGTCTCTACTGGCCTTTGGCTCTGAACCCTGGTTTCCTGTAATATCTTTTTCAAGTTTAAAGATGCCCTGAGCCTTGTGGCTTGCTATCTGGAACAATCCAGTCTTCCATGGTCCTTAGTGACATTTCCAGAGTGGCCATTTGCATGATGATGAGTTGGAATGATTTCCCAAAATGTGAAATGATGGTAATGAAATGAGAGCATCCCTGAGTAGCTGCCCTTCCACGAGAAGTCAGGACAGCCCAGAGGCCCTGGCCCTGTCTTCATTTTTTGGCTCTCCTGCTCTTCTTCTGGCTTTTCAGTTATAAAAAAATATAGTCACGTTATAGTATCCTGGACTTTCATATTCATAGATTCAACCAATTGCACTTTGGCAACTATGCAAAAAGATTTGTATATCTACTGAATATGTATATACTTTTGTTGTTGCTATTGTTGTTGTTTTGTTTTAGTGCCAGTCCCAAGCCTTGAACTTAGGATCCAGGTGCTGTCCTGGACTTTTTTGCTCAAGGCTAGCATTCTATCACTTGAGCCACAGCTCCACTTCTGGCTCTCTTTTACTGGTTAATTGGAGTAAGAGTCTCCTGGTCTTTCATGCCTGTGCTGGCTTTGAACTGAAGTCCTCAGAGCTCAGCCTCCTGAGTAGCTAGGATTGTGGGCATGAGCTACCAGTGCCTGGCTTGGACTTTTTTTCTTTTTCTTTTTTTGCTTGTCATCTTTCCCTAAACAATATAATAACAATTTACATAGCATTTTATATCTTATTGAGTATTGTAAGTAATTAGTAATTATAAATGATAATTAGGCATTTTAAGGAACAAGATGATTTAAAGTATACAGGAACATGTGCATAGGCTATATACAAGACACAGTGCTGTTATATAAGGGATGTGAGAATCTGAAAACATTGGTTTGCACCTGGAGGGGTATCTTGGAATCTATCTTCCAGGGACACTGAACAGTGACTGTCTAGTTCACTCAATAATACTTATTAATAAAATAGAATGAGTGTGAATCAGTGCTAAATGAGATGTACTTGTAGGAAACACTTGACAAATACTTATTGATCTTAATTTGATACATGTTTCTAGAATTTTCTTCTCTCTCTCACATACATACACAGCATCAAAATTAGAAGTCACAAAAATCACTGTCATTTTCAGGAGAAATGAAGAGAATGATAACTGTTGAGTTACAGACAGTTAGCTAAGGTTGAAGAATTGTACCTCCTCCCCTCTTACCCTGAGATTTCTTTGTTTTCTTTCCCTCCTCTGCACTGGATATGTTCTTCCTTTTGAACTGGAGACTGGTGATGGATGAAGACCATGAGGGCAGAGGCATGGTATGGAAGGGCTCAGCTTGGAGACAGATTCACTGTGTATATCATTATAAGGGCCTTGCGCAGGAATGCCTTGTTTGAAACCTTGTGTTATGAAAGCAAACGCTGGAATTCTTTTCCCAATGTCGGCTTACTGACATGACACATTTCCTCTGTCTCTCTATCTCTCTCCAGATAAGATTGCCTGTGTCCTCCCCTCCGAATGTGAGAAACACTGTGGTACTAAAGTTGGCTGCACCAACATTGCCTACCCAACCTTGGTGGTGGAACTGATGCCTAATGGTGAGTGTCTCTTGGAAGGCTGGAAGAAGGCTGATTTGATTTAGGCCCCACCTAGAGTCCTCTCTCCCCCTCTCTCTCCTCCCTGTTTATATCAGTACTGGGGCTTGAACTTTTGCTTAGCTTTTTTTTTTTTTTGTTGTTGTTCAAGGCTCTACCACTTGAGTCATAGCTCCACTTCTGGCTTTTTGATTCACTGGAGATAAAGAATCTCATAGACTGTCCTGTTGGGCTGGCTTGGATAGCAATCCTCAGATCCCAACCTCCTGAACAGCCAGGATTACTAGCTTCTAAGCATCAAATGGACAGCCTGGCACTGGTGGCTTACACTTGTAATCCATCCTACTCAGGAGGATGAGATCTGAGCACCACAATTGGAAGCCAGCCTGGGCAGGAAAACCTATGAGACTCTGATTTCCAATTAAATACCCAAAAAGCTGGAAGTAGAGCTGGAGTTAGGAATCTCTTGAGTTTGTCTGCCTGGATTGGCTTCAAACCTTGATCCTCAGATCTCAGCCTCCTGAGTAGCTAGGATTATAGGCACGAACTATCTACCCTCACTTGAAGCAAAACCACTTCTAAGCAAAGAGTGTTCGTTGGAGAGCCTTATTCCAGTGGTTTTGAGGTTTTGTCTATGTTGAGTATAGTCAATAGCAGTAGACTGTATGTACTTGAAAATGGCTAAGAGACTGAGGTGGGAGGATTTAGAGTTCAAGGCCAGCTTGAGCTAAATGGCAGGATACTTTCTAAAAAAAGATAAACATGTGAGGTAACAAATATATGAATTTAGCTCAGTTTAGCCATTGTGTACATATTTCAACACATTCTAATAAATATATGGAATTTTAATTTGTCAATTAATAATAACTAAAGCTCTCAAACAGTAGATAGTAATATAAAGCTTGAACTAAACATCTTATATCCAAGTGAAGCTTACCTGTAGAATGAATTGACTTCCAGGCTCTTCCAAAGAAATACATGGAAAAACTGGCTTTGGTAGCTCATGCCTATAATCCTAGCTACTCAGGAGGCTGAGATCAAGGCCAGCCTAGACAAAATAAAGTTTGTAAGATTGCGTCTCAGTTGATGAAAAGAAAAGCTGGGTGCAATAGTGTATTTAAGAGGAAGTCACATCTCAGGCTGGCTTGGAGGAGAAAGTAAACTCTTATTTGAAATATAACAGAAGCAAGAAGGGATGGGGCTATAGCTCAAGTGGTAAAGCACCTGCCTTGAAAGTGCAAGGCCCAGAGTTCAAACACAGTAACTACCACTACACCACATACACACAGACACACATACACACAGACACACACACACACATACACACACACACATACACACACAAACACACAAAAATACTATGAGGAAAAGGTACAATTTTCAGTTCTAGAAGAAAGAAGTTTGAAGTTGCAGGTGAATAGAATTTCTTACCACAAAGAAGATGTTGTCATCAGTGATAGATTTGTTAGGTCTGAATCTGCCATAGCCACAGTTTTGGGGTTGATCTATGGAGGTTACACTTCAAGTTTTACACTGAAGAAAAACAACTCTTATTTTGGATTTAAAGGCTATAAATCCAGTTAGGTTAAGGAGGTCTCAGAAGATAAAAAATTCATAAATATTAACCGTGTACACTTAGAATAATCTTGAAACTATCACTTTAAAGAAATATACAGGCTGTCTGGTCAAGTCTTTTATTTTACAATTGGGGAAACTGAGGCTTATGGGGAGAAAGTGATTTTTCTAAAACCAAGCCATTTGGCTTGCTTCACTTTGCTAAGGCTGGCACTTAGGAATTTGAGGTGAGGACAAGGGATCCTGTGTGTGTGTGTGTGTGTGTGTGTGTGTGTGTGTATTAAACTCAGGGCCTGGGCACTGCCCCTGAGATTTTTGCTCCAGGCTAGTGCTCTACAACTTGAACCTCAAAACCACTTCTGGCCTTTTGGTGGATAATTGAGATAAGAGTCTCACAGACTTTGCTGTCCATGGTTGCCTCCAAACTGGATCCCCTGATCTCAGCCTCTTGAGTAGCTAGGATTACAGGCGTGAGCTGCAGGTGCCCAGCTGGGATCCTTGTTTTTGTTTTTAAAATCACATGTATAACCTTGAGCAAACCATTTGTATTTAGATGATATAAAAATGTGAGTGATAATTAACTACTCTACTAGGTTGGGCTGCTCATTAATTAAGGGTGCAATTAGAAAGAGTCACAATGGCTTTCTGAGAGGTATGGCTTAGGTCATACCTCTGGTCTCTGTAGGGGTGCTTATGCTATGCCTTGAAATTCACTTCCCACATGGTGCAGGGGGTAGATCTGTGTACCCCAGAAAGATGTAAGGTGCAGAACACCAGGAAGCTACATTACCATTATCATCCTCTCAGAATCTTGGGCTATGAGAGCTGGCGTTTATTTTTATTTTTGGTTCAGGTCTTGGTGTTTAAACTCATGGCCTGGCTCTATCCCTGAGCTCTTTTTTTTCTCTCAAGACTAGTACTTCATTACTTGAGCTGCAGCTCCACTTCCAGATTTTTGGTGGTTAATTAGAGATAAGTATCTCATGGGCTTTCCTGCTTGGCATTGAACTATTATCTCAGCCTCCTGAGGAGCTAGGATTACAGGTGTGAACCACCAGCACCTGGCAATACCTATTTTTTAAAAAATGAATAAATAAAACAAATTAGATAGGTGTGGTGGCTCATGGCTATAATCCTAGCTACTCAGGAAATGGAGATCAGCAGGATCATAGTTCCTGGCCATCCTGAACAAAAAGTTTTTGAGACCACCATGACACATGTATGTTGTACGAGCTACATGGGAAGTATAAACAGGGGACCATGATTCTGGTTAGCCTGGATATAATGTGAGGATCTATCTCAAAAATAGCCAGAGAAGTTGTGTGTGTTGACTCAGGCCTATAATCCTAGCTAACTTGGGAGTCTCAGCAACAGAATTCCTGCCTAGCAAGCATGAAGACCTGAGTTCAAAACTCAGTATTATATATTTTTTTTCATCACTAGTATGGAAACCAAGTTCAGGAAAATGCTTTAGCACTAAATTGTATTTTCAATCTCTCCTAAGTATCTTTTTTCTTTTTGGGGTACTGAGAATTAAACCTAGATCCTTGAACATTTTAGGCAAATGTGATACCAGTTGAGCCCTATCCTCTATCCTCTTGCTTTTACATTTATTTGTTTATTTTCAGATAGGGCTTCCTAATAACATTGCATAGTCTGGCCTGTAGCCATAATCCTTTCCCTCTGTTTCCTGAGTGGCAAGGATTACAGGTGTGTGCCACCACATCGGACACTAAGTATCTCTTGTACCCATCTTCCTTTCTCTGATATCTTAATTTAATTAATTAATGTTTTACCAGTCCTAGGGCTTGAACTCAAGGCCTGAGCACTGTCCCTGAGCTTATTTTTTGTTCAATTGCTTGAGCCACAATTCCACTTCTGCTTTTTTTTTTTTGTTGTTGTTAGTCGTGAGGCTTGAATTCTGGGCCTGGGCGCTGTCCCTCAGCTCTTCAGCTCAAAGCAAGCACTCTACCACTTGATCCTCAGTGCCACTTCCAGTTTTCTGGTGTTTTATTGGAGATAAGAGTCTCACAGACTTTTCCTGCCTGGGCTAGCTTTGAACCGTGATTCTCAGATCTCAGCCTCTTGAGTAGCTAGATTACAGGCGTGAGCCACTGATACCTGGCATCTCTTCTCTGTTTTAAACTTTTTTTTAAAACCCTAGTCTGATATATTATTTCTTGCCTGGGTTGCTATAAAATTATATTCAACAAATGTTTGTTGATGAATAAATGAAAGCGTGTGGAAAAGGTAGGAGACTTACATACTAGCTTAGCAATTCACAAGGACCTGGTAGAGCTTGTGCTGAAGATCTTACCTATTAACTCCTTGAAATGTACCTTTGTTCTGTCAACTGAAAAGTGAGAGCATTGGACTAGATGATCTTTATGACTCCCTCTATAGCTCCAATCATCTGTGGTTTACGTTATTTGCAAACACTTCCCAGCAGATGACAAAGATAATCAGAAGAGGAGGCCTTTACAATTTATCTCATAAAGCTTTAGATGAAACCATAAAATTATTTACAGATATAAAGTCTAAAGAAAGACAGAATCATACCACCACCTCGATCAACTCTGGAAAAATTTTCATCATCCCATAAAGAATCTTGTACCTGAAATCTTCTACCTGAGGTTAGGCTGTGGTGGTTCACATCTGTAATCCTAGCTACTTGAGAGGCAGAGATGAGGGTGAAGGTGGGGAGGATTAAGATTTGAGGCTAACCCAGGCACTCTCCCACCTCAAAAAATAGCAAGACTCCATTTTAACAAATAAACCCAGGATAACCCCTATAATAATAATCCCAGCTACATAGACGGTATGGTTATAAGGATTGAAGTCTGAGGCCAGATCAGACAAAAAACCATGAGACATTATCTGAAAAATAAAGCAAAAAAGGGCTGGGGGTAGCAAATACAAGGCCCTAAAAAGAAGAACTCCTATGCAGTCACTAATAATGCATTTTCTATAGATTTGCCTGTGCTGCACACTGGCAGAGAAAACCAATCATGCCTATAATCATGGTAACAATATGTGGTTCTTTATAATTGGCTTCTTCACTTCATATTGTTTTCAAGGTTCATTCATGTTGTAGCATTGATTTGCACGCCATCCCTTTTTATGAATGCATGAACAGTGATGATTCCATTCCATTTTATGACCATCCATATGGAAAGCTATTCATTCATAAAAAGATGTCCAATTGATAAACAACTGTTGCCCAGTGTATATTTCTTCTTTATGTTTATTTCTTTTTTTTGGATAGCATAAAAAAATCTAACTA
This sequence comes from Dipodomys ordii, assembly GCF_000151885.1. Taxonomy (NCBI): domain Eukaryota; kingdom Metazoa; phylum Chordata; class Mammalia; order Rodentia; family Heteromyidae; genus Dipodomys; species Dipodomys ordii. The sequence goes on along the minus strand of NW_012267239.1, from coordinate 1,484,045 downwards.
GTTTAAAATAGTAGTTATTATGGCATTGATCTGAAGTCTCTTGATGCAAAGTTTTTTTTCTTTCATATTATTGGCCATTTATTTTTATTTTATTTTATTATTTATTTATTTATTTATTTTTTGGGTCTGGTCATGGAGCCTGAACTCTTGGCCTGGGCTCTGTCCCTCAGCTCTTCAGCTCAAGGCTAGCACTCTACCACTTGAGCCACAGTGCCACTTCCGGCTTTTTTTCTTTTTGCTTATGTGATGCTGAGGAATCGAACCCAGGGCCTCATGCATGCAAGGCAAGCGCTCTACCACTGAGCCACCTTCCAAGCCCTTTATTAATTATTATTATTATTATTGTTATTGTGAAAATACTGTACAGAGGGGTTACAATTACATGGGCAAGATAATGAGTACATTTCTTTCATATATATATATATATATTTATTTCCGGTCGTGGGGCCTGAACTCTGGGCCTGGGCACTGTCCCTCAGCTCTTCAGCTCAAGGCTAGCGCTCTACCACTTGAGCCACAGCGCCACTTCCGGCTTTTTTCTTTTTTCTTATCTGGTGCTGAGAAATCGAACCCAGGGCCTCATGCATGCAAGGCAGGCGCTCTACCACTGAGCCACCTTCCCAGCCCCAATGAGTACATTTCTTATCAAGCATTGTAGCCTCCTCCTTTGTTTCCCCTTCCCATTCCTTCCCATCCTTCCCCCCCCACCCAATCTTCCCCGCCCCGCCCCCCTGCACCAAAGTTGTAAAGTTTGTTTTCGACCTAACGACTTGTACATCTCATTGTTGCAATGGGATTATTGGCCATTTATATACCTTTGGTGAAGTATCCATTTGGGTCTTGTGCCACTTCAAATGAGTTATTTGTTTTTATTTTGAGTTGTAGGTGTTCTTCATATGATATGTGAATAAGATATATATCAAGAATCAGCCAGTTATATGACTTGCATATTTTTCTCCATTTCTATGACTACTTTTTTGAACTTTATTGAGAACTTTCTCTTTGTAATCCCAGTCTTTCAGCTAGATCATAAATCTTTTAGGTGAGAGCCTTGAGAGTCTTTTCAACCTGGAAAAAATTAGGTCAAGTAAGCAAGTCAGGCTCAGAGAGCAAAGGGTACATGTTTTCTCGCATCAGTGCAAGTTAGATCTAAATTATAAACATCTAGGAAAACATGTACAGAGTCATATGAATATATGCACGGCCATGTTAACTGAAGTGTGGTATATGCAGGGAAGGATTGAAGTAGTGAAGCTTCTTTGAACAAAATTTAACAAAGTGAACACCAAATTCCAGCTGCATCAAGTTGGCGTTGGGGAGAGGAAGTCAAGGGGATGGGGCAGGGGTCAGACAAATGGGGAGAGGAAAGGTTTTCAAAATGCAGTCATAGTATTCAATGCACAGATGTGAAAATGGAACGAGGTAAATTGGGGGGAATGGGTGGGACTGGGTAGGAGAAAAATGAATGAGGTGAATTGGTGAAGATGCTTTGTGCTCACAAACTGAATTGAAACCCCTTTGTGCAACTACTTAAAGATAATAAAAAGTCTCTTCAAACAGACACACATCACCATCACTATCATAATCATCGTTAGTATTCAATTACAAAAGAATCGTGTTTTGTCTCTAGCTCTTTTTTAACCTGTATCTTATAATATAAATACTTTCTTATGAAGTAAGTATTCATAGTACACTTTATATCCACAGTTTATTTCTTCACATCTCTATCCTCTCGGGAAGGATAAGTTGGAGAACATAGCAGGATTTTGGAAGGCAAACAAAACTTGAGTCCTCCTTTTTGGAAGTTAGATCTAAAATGCACTGGGATATGACAAATTATATAGGATTCTTGATACACGCAGTGAGACCAAAAGAGGATACTCCCAGGAAAGAAACACAAAGGTGCAATGCCTAAGTACCTCTTCATATTTATATGAAATAATATTCACACTGAAATAAACTCCAAGATATGGAAACAAAAGACTACTTATTTTGTCACTTTTTGATGATTCTCTCTTCTTTTTCTTATGCATGTTGTATTCATGTGTACATCTTCAGAAGGGTTTGGAGGAGGGCACAGAACTGGAGGGAAAAAGGGTGAAAAAGCATAGCAGTGGAGCTCTCTGGACACTGATGGATATGAACTATACAACTCATAAGTGGAGATGGGAAGGAGGGACTGGGAAAGAATGAGAGAACAGATGACAGTGTAAGATAGGAAATGGACTCATTACCTGACTGGTGCAATTGTAATCCTTCTGTACATCATCTCTCTAAAACCAATAAAGTAAATTAACTTAAAAAAAAGCCGAGGTTCTAGAGGCACCGCTGAGAACCTACTTCTTTTCCAGGGCTGCGAGGGCTGATGCTGTCTGTCATGATGGCCTCTCTCATGAGCTCCCTGACCTCCATCTTCAACAGTGCCAGCACCCTCTTCACCATGGACATCTACACCAAGATCCGGAAGAAAGCATCCGAGAAAGAGCTCATGATTGCGGGAAGGTAAGCGCAGCTTCTTCTTGCCATGAACCATCAGATATGTCATAAGAGCTTGTTAGATTATCTCCAGGAATTATTAGGACCTGAAGTAAAACTCAGCTGTAGTTCACTTAGAAATTCTCCTTGAGGACCAAGAATGAGAAGACAATAATAGTTTTTTTTTCTGTTGTTGTTGTTGGTCGTGGGCCTTGAACTGTGGGCCTGGGTGCTGTCCCTTAGCTCCTCAGCTCAAGGCTAGAGCTCAGCTTTTCAATTTTCTAAGATAGGGTCTTGTGACATTGCTCAGGTTGGCTTCAAACTCACAATCCTTCTACCTCAGCCTCCTAAGCACTGGGATGACAGAAGTATACCACTGGTGTTGTGGTTTTTGTCATGGTTGTTGTTGATAGTCTATTGTGCTGTTTTGATTTCAGGTTGTTCATTCTCTTGCTGATTGCCATTAGCATTGCCTGGGTTCCGATCGTGCAGTCAGCTCAAAGTGGACAGCTCTTTGATTATATCCAGTCCATCACCAGTTACTTGGGACCCCCCATTGCGGCCGTCTTCCTGCTTGCTATTTTCTGCAAGAGAGTCAATGAGCCAGTAGGTACCATTCTCATATGTCCAGAAAGGTCAGTCTACCACAGAAATTCCTCTGGAGGTTTGCATACTCTCTGGGGGAGGATTCTCTCTCCTAGAGACCTTTTTTTATTCTTTTATTTTGGTGCCAGCATTGAGGCTAACCCTTAGCTTTCTTTCTTTCTTTCTTTCTTTTTTTTTGGTGCCAGCATTGAGGCTAACCCTTAGCTTTCTGCAGAAGGTTGGTATTCTACCACTTGAACCACAGCTCCATTTCTGGTTTATTGTTGGTTAATGGAAGGTAAGAGTCTGATGAACTTTCCTGTCTTGGCTGGCTTTGAATATTGATCCTTAGATCTCAGCCTCTTGAGTAGCTAGGATTACAGGTGTGAGCCACTGGCACTTGGCTTTCCTAGCTATCATAAGCATACATAAATGTGTGTCTAAAACTTTGCAGGAGAAATCATTGAGGAACAGTGGGGGTGCTCCAAGTTGGAGTGAACCCCCGCCCAGAGTTAGTAATGGATTTATTTTCTCTCTGATGCTCCTGTTGTATTAGCTATTATACATTTTCTATCCAGTTTTGGTGATTCTGGCCTGAGTCCAAACTTCCTGATGGCTCAGTGGTGAACTTGGCTTTGCTAGCCAGCACTTCTCCAGGTCTAGTGAAAGACACAGTCCTTGTGCTTGAGCACTTTATCTGGGAAAGGAAGTAAGATAGAAAGCCAGGGAGTCATAACATGTGACACAAAATGTACGGAGGAATGGCTGTATGTCCAAACTGGCAGGGGAAGCTTCTGAGGGGCCATAGGACTGAAGAGAGATTTAAAGTTGGAGCAGAGAGAGAGAATTCAAGGCAGAGAGAACAGCCTAGCCCAAATGTGGAAATGGAGGAATAAAAATAAGGTGAGGGGCTTGTAAGGAATAATGCTACTTGACTTGAGAGGGAGTAGATGTGCATGAATAAGGAAGGACATATCTGGAAAGGCAGGTCAAGGTTAAAGGAAAGCCAGGTTGAAACATTTGGGTAAAAAAAGAGCACAGGTTTTTGTTTTTTTTCCTTCAAATGTGAAAATTAGATATAAATTTTACACATATAGGAACACATATATAGGGTCATACACGTATATACACAAACAAATTGACTAAAGTATGGTTTACAGGGGAGGATTGCAAGGATGTAACTCCTATAACCAATGAATACTCCTACAATGTGTGTTGTGTATGTTGCGGGGTGGGTCTAGAAGGAAGGCAGACAAATGGAGAGAGGAAGAGTAAGTGAATACAGTCATAATATTCATGATAACTTTTTTCCCTGTTGGTTGTGGGGCTTGAATTCAGGGCCTGGGCACTGTCCCTGAGCCTCTTTGTGCTCAAGGCTAGCACTCTACCACTTGAGCCACAGTGCCACTTCCAGTCATAATATTCAATATAGATATATGAAATGGAACCAGGGAACTTGAGGGGAGGGGAGGGAGGGGGTTGGAGAGATGAGGGAGAATGGTGAAAGGGCAACATTGATCAAGATGCTTTGTGTTCATACACAGACATGTTGGATTGAAGCCCTGTGTATGACGACTTAAGGATAATAAAACAAAAAAAGAAGAATTTGGGTCAACAGCAGGGTGTGGTTGCATGTTTCCAAAAGGGATATTTAGTAACATCCGGTAACACATTTGTTATATTTCTGATAATGCTATAAATGTCTAATGGGTAGGGGATGTGGCTGTACTGAGCATCCTAAAGAGCAAAGGATGACACTCCCAAAGAATTAGCCAGTCCAAATATAATGCTATGTAGGGGAACTCTGGGCTCCATTCTCCAGAGTACAGCAAGTAGATTGCAGGGAGAATCTTGGGACAGGTCAGGCACTGACCGAGTCTTAGGGAAAATGTCAAAGGCTTTCAGGTTTCTCTAGACCCTCTTCAGGATAAAGACTAAAGGAATAAAAAAAGGTTAATTTCCAAAACAGAAAGGATCCAGGTGCCAGTGGCTCATGCCTGTAATCCTAGCTACTTAGGAAGCTAAGATCTGAGGGTTGCAGTTCAAAGCCAGCCTGGGCAGGAAAGTCTATGATACTCTTATCTCCACTAAAACCACACACACACACACACACACACACACACACACACACACACACATATGTGCATGCACACATGCACATATACCCCTTCCTCCAAGCCTGAAATGGAGCTGTGGCTCAAGGGGTAGAGTGTTAGCCCTGAGCTAAAGAAGCTCAGGGACAGTGTACAGGCCGAGTTCAAAGCCCAGGATCAGCACAAAAACAAACACACAAATAAGAGAAAAAAAGAAAAAAGCCAGCAATGCTGGCTCTGGTTAGTAATCTTAGCTGCTTAGGAGGCTGAAATCTAAAGATGGCAGCTAGTGGTTCAAAGCCAGCCCGGGCAGGAAAGTCTGCGAGACTCTTAACTCCAATTAACCACCAGAAAACTGGAAATGGAGCTGTGGCTCAAGTAGTAGAGTGCTTGGCTTGAGCAGAAAAGCTCATGGGGGCTGGGAATGTGGCTTAGTGGTAGAGTGCTTGCCTAGCACTCATGAAACCCTGGATTTGATTCTTCAGTACCACATACACAGAAAAAGACAGAAATGATGCGGTGGCTTAAGTGGTAGAGTGCTAGCATTGAGCAAGAGAAGCTCAGAGACAGTGCCCAGCCCCAGAGTCCAAGCCCCAGGACTGGCAAAAAAAGAGAAAAGCTCATGGACAGCACCCAAGCTCTGAGTTCAAGGCCCACAATGGATTAAAAAAAGGAAATCCTTAACAAAGTTTATTGATACTATTCAAATCAAGTGAAATCAAGGTTTTATTGGAAGGAAATAACTATACAAGGTTGAATTCAAGAAGTTCTATTTTTCCTTATTACTTCAAAATGTTAGACTCTCTTTGTGTGTGTGTATCAGTTTGTGTATGTGCTGAGAGTAGGGTTTGAACTCAAGGCCTCTTGTTCTCAATGATATTTTGACTCTGCCATTTTGATTTGAGAATGGCCTGGAGCCTATTCCCCTCTTCTAATTCATTCCTTTGCCGCTGTCCTAAGGAATGTTAGAATGCCCAGCTGTTTGTGGATTGGGCATTAGTTCACGCAAGGGTTTCATTCACAGGGAGCCTTTTGGGGACTGATGCTTGGATTTCTGATTGGGATCGCCCGGATGATAACTGAGTTTGCCTATGGAACCGGGAGCTGCATGGAACCCAGCAACTGCCCCACGATTATCTGTGGGGTACACTACTTGTACTTTGCCATTCTCCTCTTTGTCATCTGCATCATCACTGTCTTGGTCATCTCCTTCCTCACCAAGCCCATTCCAGATGTGCATGTGAGTATCCACGTTGGAGACTTTTCCTGCTCATCTCTCACGTTCAGGCTGTGACACAGCTGGCTGGCTTTGGCTCCATGAGACCATCACACAGTTACATGTTCAACGAGGTGTCTTCTTGTCATTTGTTTCACATAAATGAGTGCAGGGCAGGAAACAGGGCATGCCAACCAGGCAGCATTAGGCATGTGGAAGTCTTCACAATCCAGGGCTCTAGCAAGGGGCTAGTCTTTGGATCCAGCACAGGCACACTGGAATGAGATCTCATTGGTAGACAAACTCTTCTGGCTCTGTGTGTGTGTGTGTGCGTAATACTGGGGTTTGAACTCGGGGACTTGAGCTTGTTAAGCAAGAACTCTACCACATGAGCTACACAGCAGTGTTTCTTGTGAATGTGCCATTGTCAAAGTTCCCACAGATCCTAGAAAGGGACCATGTTGTCAGGAACTGGTACCATACACCTGTAATCCTAGCTACTCAGGAGGCTGAGATATGAGGATTGTGGTTCAAAGCTAGCCCAGGCAGGAAAGTCCATGAGACTCTTGCCTTCAATTAACTATCAAAAAAGCTGGAAGTAGACCTGTGGCTCTTGTGGTAGAGCGAAAAACACCCCAAACCCCAAAACCATTCCAAAAGCTCAGGGACAGTGCCTAGGCTCTGAGTTCAAGCCCCAGGACTGGTGTGTGTGTGTGTGTGTGTGTGTGTGTGTGCACCCATGTGCTTACACACACACACACACACACACACACAAGATAGAGACTATGTCTACAACACTCACTATTCTCAGGGAAATCTGAAGTATGAAAACTTCCTACTCTTTCTCTTCCTCCTCTTTCTTCTCCTCCTCCTCCTCCTCTCTCTCCTCTACCTCCTCCCCAAGTTCTCCCTCCTCCCTCTCCCCTCTCCTCTTCATCTTCCTTCTCCTTCTTTTGTGCCAGTGCTGGGGCTAGAACCCAGGTCTTTTTTCACTCAAGGTTGGATTCTACAATGTGGGCGCCACAGCCCCACTTTGGACTTTTGGTGTTTAATTGGAAATAAGAGTCTCATGGACTTTACTGCCCCAGCTGACTTCAAACCATGATCCACAAATCTCATGCTCCTAAGTAGCTAGGATTGTAGGGGTGAGCCAATGGCACTTAGCTTTGACTTACTTTTTAACTCTTTTTTCCCCAGTTAAGCCACCAAACAGTGGCTTTACTGAATTCTGACATTTTCTTATGGTATGTATTGGACTATTATCTATTGCTATGAGAGACTACCACAGGCTGGATAAGTTATGAACAAAAATATTATTTGGCTCACTGAGCTGGAAGCTGGGAAGTCCAGTATTAAGAGGCTGTGCCTGGTATGGGGCTTTTTGCAGCATCGAGAGAGGGAAGGTGAGAGAGAGAGATAGAACTTACCAGAAAAGCTCTTCCATAATCATAGCATAATTGCACTGTTGAAGGCAGAACCTTCATGAAATAATTACTTCTTAGGGATCCCACTGTCAAAATGGCAGCCCATTTCAACAAGAGTTCATGAGGGGATATTGAAAGCATAGCACAATATCAGTTGAATTAGAATTTTGAGTATACTTCTTTCACTCTAGATAATCCAGTGGATTAGGCTTCTTTCATAGCCATACCAGTCCAAGTAAGCACATAGTCTGATAACCCAATATAGATGGCTTTTTGGTGTAAGTCTTGGAGCTTGAATTCAGGGCCTGGGCTCTGACCCTGAGCTTTTTTGTTCCAAGTTAGTGCTCCACCACTTGAACCATAGTGCTACTTCTGGGTTTTTAGGTGGGTAATTGGTGATAAAAGTCTTTTGGACTTTTCTGTCCTGGCCGCCTTTGAACCGCCGAGATCCTCAGATCTCAGGCTCCTGAGTAGTAAGGATTATAGACGTGAGCTACCAGAACTTGGCTCATCTCACCTTGCTTTTCTTTTCTTTTCCTTTTTTTCCTGTTCTTTTTAAAAAAATGATTTCCAAGGGAACAGAGCTAGCAAGTTAATCCAAAGTCATATTTATTTTTTTTGGGGGGGGGTTCGGTCATGGAGCCTGAACTCTGGGCCTGGGCGCTGTCCCTCAGCTCTTCAGCTCAAGGCTAGCACTCTACCACTTGAGCCACAGCACCACTTCCG
>NW_012267239.1:1454431-1474251 GCF_000151885.1 Dipodomys ordii | reverse complement strand
GCTAGCCTTGAGCTGAAGAGCTGAGGGACAGCGCCCAGGCCCAGAGTTCAGGCCCCATGACCGGACCCAAAAAAAAAAATAAAGAAAAGAAATTATTGCTTTCATTGCCGAGCACTAGTGGCTCACACCTGTAATTCAAGCTATTCAAGAGGCTGAGATCTGAGGATCACACTTTAAACCAGCCTGGGCAGGAAAGTCTGTGAGATGCTTATCTCTAATTAGGGACACACACACACACACACACACACACACACACACAGAACTAGAAGTGGAGCTATGACTCAAGTGGTAGAGCATTAGCTTGGAGCACAGAAGCTCAGAGATAAGCACCCAGGCCCTGAGTTCAGGCTCTAGGACTGGTACACGTGTGTGTGTGTGTGTGTGTGTGTGTGTGTGTGTGTGTGTGCCCATGCACACAGACACACATACACGGAATTAAAGCTTTCTTTAGTGTTGCAACTTTTCTTTCCTACATGGGTGAGGGGCACATATGGAGGATGGATGGCTGGAGCATGAAGAAATCTAGGAGCACAAGTTTGTGTGCTTTACCTGGTATGGGGATAAAGGGCTTGCCATTCGTTCCTGAGGCAGAATAAGTTCTGAATGTGGCCATCAGGCATGTCATCCATTCCCAGTCCCAGAGTCACTAAATCCTAGGGATCATTTGATCTTACCACCCCACTTTACAAATACATAAATTGAGTGGGAGACCTTGTGGATGGCCTCAGCTCTGAAACAATCGTCTCTTGATTGCTAAGAACTTGTCAGTTCCAAAACTTGGAAACAGTACTGGAGGGAATGTTAAGAGCCACAGGCAGCTAGCTGACCATGGTGCTTAACAGCCCCTACTTGCTTTTCTAGAGCAGCAGGTATGTGAATCTATATGCCCGATTCTTTTAACTTCAAATGAATCTTCAGGGAACCAGTAACTTATGCCTGTAATCCTAACTACTCAGGAGGTTGAAATCTGAGAATCACAGTTTAAAGCAAGCCTGGGCAGGAAAGTCTATGAGACTTGGATCTTCAATAAACTGCTAAAAAAGCTTGAGTTGTGGCTCAGGTGTTAGAGCACTAGCCTTGAGCAAAAGAAGCTCGGGGGCAGTGCCCAGGCCTTGAGTTCGAACTACACACACACACACACACACACACACACACACACACACACACACACGCACACACACACATCCTTCTGTGAGTGAAAGTATCACAGAGGAATATTTTGAGAGTTGATAGCCATTAATCTAGAAGTAAAGTGTGTGTGTGTGTGTGTGTGTGTTTAACATGAAGGGATATACTAAACCTTTATAGGTCAAAAGAACCCATACATTATTTTTATGGTACCTGGCATTGAACCCAGGGCCTCATGGATGCTAGGCAAGCATCCTGCTACTGAGCTATATTGGTACCAGAGAGTTGAACACATCCAATCTAACACAGTGCAGAGCTAGAGTAGTTTAGAGGTAGAACTGTGGAGTTTGTAGAACTGTGGAATTAGGTAGTACTGGAATTAAATCCCAACTTTTCTTCTTACAACTCTGGACAAATGAATCCATTTTTTTTTCCTCTAAAGCACAGATTCTTTTTTTTTTGTTGTTGTTGTTGGTCATGGGGCTTGAACTCTGGGCTTGGGCAGATTCTTTTTTTTTTTTTTTTTGGGTCCGGTCGTGGGGCCTGAACTCTGGGCCTGGGCGCTGTCCCTCAGCTCTTCAGCTCAAGGCTAGCGCTCTACCACTTGAGCCACAGCACCACTTCCGGCTTTTTTCTTTTTTCTTATGTGGTGCTGAGGAATCGAATCCAGGGCCTCATGCATGCAAGGCAAGCACTCTACCAGTGAGCCACTAGATTCTTCTCAGCCTACAGATTCTTTTTTTTAAACTGATAATTATTTATTATTTGTAGCAGAAGTTTACATAAAACTTGGACATATAAAGTGTCTAATGGCTCTGGCAGTATATATTGGTATTCCTTGTTTTTTTTCTAGGTGAACTAGAGCTATATCCAACTCTCTGTTTAGAGGAAGCAATGCTTTCCAAAATTTATTATTTTTTTGTTTCTTTTTTTTAAAATAAGTTTTTTTATTGTGAAAATACAGTACAGAGGGGTTATAGTTACATGAGCAAGGTAATGAGTACATTTCTTATCAAGCATTGTTGCCTCCTCCTCTGTTTTTCCTTAAAATCCCTTCCCTCCCATCTCCTCAACTACCTTCCCCCCCTACCCCTTTCCTTCCACCTAAATTGTAAAGTTCGTTTTTTCGACATAGCGTCATTGTTGTAATGGGTCAATCTGTATCCCTGTTTAAACATTTTGTTTTTTCCTTTCCCCTTCCCAAATTATACCAACATCAAATACAGTGAAAACAGAGGTTATACCATGGGTGAGGGACATACAAAGCAACAAAAATCACATGGTACCTTATAAATACGTTAGAAGCAATAGCAAGCAAGAAAAAACCATTTGTGTCCTTGGTGTTCATTTTGTAAAGCACCGGTTCTTGATGAAAGAGTATTCTAAATGAGAATGCACCTCTTATAGCACTGCTGGAAACATTGGATGAACTAATGGTCTACCATAATATATTCTGGCCATATTGTCATGGTCATGATTGATTTCAGGATAGAGTTTTTAAAATGAACTGCCCTGGACAGGGACAAGGGATAGGTGGGTACATTATCAAGGCTGGAGAATCCAAAGTTCATGGTAACATTTGAATTCTAATTTTTGTGAAATGAATTGATGGTGAATCAAACTGAGACCCTATTCTAGTAAGGGATAATAAATATTTTTCTCCAGGGGCCATGCGTGTTACCATTACTATTCTCTGAGAAATAAAAGCATGAAGAAGACTACACCAGGAAAGCTACACCAGCATCCTTCTCATTCTCCCTAATCAAATCAAATTGACCATATTTTATTTATAAATACATTTCTCTAGTTTATCTATCATTTTTGTACCATACCATCCTTTCGTTCTTTCTCTCCCTCCCTCCCTTCCTCCCTCCCTCCCTCCTTCCCTCCCTCCCTTCCTTTTGTAAGTACTAGAGCTTGACCACAGGGCCTAGGTATGGTCCCTGAACTTCTTTTGCTCAGGCTAGTACTTTGCCTCTTTGAGCTACAACTCTACTTCTGGCTTTTTGGTGGTTAATTGGAGATAAGAGTCTCATGGACTTTCCTGCTGGTCTGGCTTTGAACCTTAGTCTTCAAATCTCAGCCTCCTGAGTAGCTAGGATTACAGACATGAGTCACCAGTGTTCTTTCTTCCTTTCCCTCCCTCCCTCCCTCCCTCTCTCTCCCTCTCTCCCTCTCTCTCTCATCAATTATTATTTGATCTGTTCTGTAGAACACATTAGTCCTGATAGAGATAAATCTCAGCTAGGGGAGAACAGTGGAAGGGGCGACATTGATTAAGATGTATTGTACAAATAAATAGATACGTTGAAATGAAACCCCTTTGTACAACTACTTAAAATATTAATGAACTGTAATCCCTCTTTACAGTATCTTTACAATAAAAATATATATTAAAATATTAATTTAAAAACTTGCTAGGTATTGGTGGCTCATGCCTATAATCTTAGCTACTCACAAGGCTGGGATTTGAAGATTGTGATTCAAAGCCAGTCCAGACCAGAATTCCATGAGACTTTTATCTCCAATTACCCACCCCAAAAAAGCCAGAAGTAGAGCTGTGGTTCAAATGTTAGCCTTGAGCATATAAGCAGCGCCCAGGACCTGAGTTCAAGCCCTAGAACTGGCACAAAACCCCCCACAAACCAAAATTAAAAAACTAAAATCTTAAAAAAAAAACAAACCAGTCTCAGACTTGCTGATCACAAGGCTGCAGGGTTCATCTAATGACATTGTCTTGTCCTGAAGTTCATTTGACTATGGCATATATTCACCTGAATATTTGAAAGTATTTCAATTGGGAAAATTCTGCTGAAGGGTAGCTGCCCTGTGGTGTGTCACGATAGGCCTGAAGCTTTTTTGTTTCTGGTCATTTTGGTTTTGTATCTAATAATCCCCTTTTTCTGCCTTTCTCTGAATACAGATGTTCCCCAGGAAAGAAAAGGCTGCTTCCGGCGAGCCTATGACCTGTTTTGTGGGCTGGACCAAGACAAAGGACCCAAGATGACGAAGGAAGAGGAGGCTGCCATGAAGCTGAAGATGACGGACACCTCTGAGAAGCCACTGTGGAGGACGGTAGTGAACATCAATGGCATCATCCTGCTGGCCGTGGCCGTCTTTTGCCACGCCTACTTCGCCTGATTCTCCTTCTGCTGTAGGTTCCCCAGAAGCCGGGCTCTTCCCTCGACCTCCCTTTACTCCCATTCTGTGGTTTTGAAGGGAAATCAGTCCATTGTAAATTTTTTCCTGATTGGAGAACCATGTACATGTGTAATTATAGGTTAGCTGGAAGAAAAAAATCATTGTTTTTTTTTCCCCCTGTTAACTTATGTATTTGTAATGAATGTGATACAGTGATTTGTATATGTAGATGCTAGAGCTGCAGAAGAAAACATGAACTCAGGTCAGTCCAGAAAAGAGCCAGACTCAAAAACAGAAGTGATGCCCAATCTAATTTGGTCTCAGAGACTAAGTTTGTCAGCCCTGTGTGTGAGCCTTAAATAATGCTTTTTAGAATTTTGGTCTCCTTTGTTTCTACAACTTTCCCTATCTGATTTCTAATTTCTCTCATTCCCACTTCTTCCATTCCTTTTCTCTATCTTTCTTTCTTTCTCTTTCTTTCTTTTATTTCTTTCTTTCTCTCTCTCTCTCTTTCCTTCCTTTCTTCCTCCCTTCCCTTTCCTTCCCTTCCCCCCCTTCTCTGCCTTTCCCCCCATTGTCACATACTTTCCAAGTTATTTTCCCTCAGAACAAGAAAAGTCAATTTGATAAATTCATGAATGTGTGCATGCTGAGGATGGGGGCTTGTCTAGGGATTCCATCTTGGAAGCAGGGGGTGTCTGGAAGGAATTATTTAGCCCAAAGTCCGAGTCTCAGGTTCTTATGTCAGACCAGTGGAAGAAGCCCATAATCTTGAGTCCAGGGAATATTCTGCTCTATTATGTGTTAGCCTTGTTTAAAAATTCATTCATTTTTGACATTTGCTGTGCCTGGAATAACTTTGTCACTCAGGGAAGTTTGTTGCCTAAATGACTAATAAAGGAATTATTTATAGATACTTGCCTTGTCCTTTGTTGACTTTTTTTAAAGTGGTGGCCAAAGAAAGCATAGCCTATGGTATGGTGGCCGTAGTGAGTGGGAATACATTTCCAGTGGCAACTCTGCCTCCGGTGTGATATTAATGTTGATATCTGCACTTTGAAGTGGACACCATGTCACGTGACAGAGTAAACGAACCTGCTGATGCATGGAACTAATTGGCCTGAGGTCCTCCTTCACAGCTGTTCAAGGGGCTTTGTTTTTAAAATTGGTAACCATCATTGACAAAGCCTAATCTCTTCTTTTTGGGTGTCTTTTAGCCAAAAAGGAGTATTTAAAAAAAATCAGTCCTGGGTGCTATCCCTGAGCTTTTATGCTCAAGGCTGCACTCTACAACTTTGAGCCACAGTACCATTTCCAGTTTTTTAGGAGTTAGTTGGAGGTAAGAGTCTTATGGATTGTCTTGCCCTGGCTAGCTTTGAACTTCGGTCCTCAGATCTCATCCATCTGAATAGCTAGGATTACAAGCATGAGCCAACAGTCCCAGCTAGGAGTACATGTTTTGTTGCACCAATTTTATAAGAAGAAATCCTTCTTTTTTCAATTTAATTTTAATTAAGTAAAACTTCCACCTGTGAAATCTTAATGATCTTGTAACATGATCCCACTGATGTGAGAAAAAATCAAGATGTTCAGTGTTATTAATTTCAGGTTAGCTTAGAAAAGAGCTTGAGAGGGAATCCTGGATATAGAGATGGCTCAGCAGGAAGAGGAATACTTTCTTTTTTTCATTGGTTGTGGGGCTTGAACTCAGGGCCCAGGCACTGTCCCTAAGCTTATTTGCTCAAGCGGAATGCTTTACCATTTTGAGCCATAGTACCACTTCCAGTTTGCTGGTGGTTAATCAGAGACAGGAGTCTCACAGAATTTCCTGCCTGGGCTGGCTTTGAACTGTGATCCTCAGATCTCAGCCATCTGAATAGCTAGGATTATAGGCGTGAGCCACTGGTGCCTGGCACTTTATAGAGGATGGAAACTCAGAGAGCACTATTAAACTCATTCCCCTTATGTGAGGTAGGGAAGATGGCAAAATGGAGAATTTTACATGGCCAATATTTCTCAGAGAACTCTGTCTTGTGTTGAGTTTGTGGTAGCTTTGGGGCTTTGGAAGGACAAAGGGAGAGGATTAAACACTGGTGAATAGAACAAGTGGTATAATTTTCTAGATTTCTTGGGATTCAATTTCTGATTTTGTGGTGTAATGGTTGGAAGTTATTTTGTCTCAACTGTGTATCAGTGGAGAACCTTGGTTCCTGTGGCATCTGTCTACCTCATGTGGTATGGAAAGAACTTTTTTTTTATTGTGAAAATACTGTACAGAGGGGTTACAATTACATGGGCAAGATAATGAGAACATTTCTTATCAAGCATTGTAGCCTCCTCCTTTGTTTCCCTTTCCCATCCCTTCCCATCCTTCCCCCGACCCCCACCCAACCCCCCCGCTCCCCCCCGCCACGAAAGTTATAAAGTTCATTTTCAACATAACGACTTGTACATCTCATTGTTGCAATGGGTCCACCTGTATCCCTATTTAAAGTATTTGTTTTTCCCCTTCCCCTCCACAAATTATACCTCCACAAATTATACCGACATCAAATACAGTGAAAGCAGGGGTTATACTGTGGGGGAAGGACATACAAAGCAACAAAGAAATAATCTTATAAATGTGTTAGAAACAATTGCATGAAAGAAAAAAAACACATTTGAATACATATTTCAGGGTTCATTTCCCTAACATCACCTTATCTGACCTTTTCTGCTTGACTCAGACATATACTAGATATTGCAAAGAAGGGAAACCATGGGACCTATGTTTCTTTGGGCCTGGCTTACTTCACTTAATATAATTTTTTCCAAGTCTTTCCATTTCCTCACCAATGGGGCAATGCCATTCTTTCTGATGGAGGCATTGAATTCCATTGTGTATATATACCACATTTTCTTGATCCATTCATCTACTGAGGGGCATCTGGGTTGGTTCCAGATCTTAGCTAAAGTAAATAATGCTGCAATAAACATAGTCGTGCTGGTAGCTTTAGTATGGTCTTGTTTGTAAACATTTGGGTAAATGCTCCAAAGTGGGATTGCTGGGTCATAGGGGAGCTCTATGTGGAGTCTTTTGAGGAACCTCCATACTGCTTTCCAAAGTGGTTGAACAAGTTTACACTCCCACCAACAATGCAGTAAGGTTCCCTTCTGTCCACATCCCCTCCAGCATCTGTGGTTATTAGAGTTCTTAATTATAGCCATTCTACCTGGGGTGAGGTGGTATCTCAATGTTGTTTTGATTTGCATTTCTTTTATGGCTAGGGAGGTTGAGCATTTTTTCATGTGTCTATTGTCCATCCTTGGAAAGAACTTTTTAAAAGAGGATAGGAGGGGCTGGGAAAGTGGCTCAGTGGTAGAGTGCTTGCCTTGCAGGCATGAAGCCCTGGGTTTGATTCCTCAGCACCACATAAGCAGAAGAAGCCAGAAGTGGCTCTGTGGCTCAAGTAGTAGAGTGCTAGCCTTAAGCTGAAGAGCTGAGGGACAGTGCCCAGGCCTAGAGTTCAGGGCCCACAACTGAAAATAAAAAAGAAGATAGGAGACACATACACAAAATATGTTATGTTCAGCTGGATTAAGTTCCATTTTCACACACATGCATAAATTACTTGATTGTATTTGCCATCTTTCACCTGCTCCATTTAACATCCCCAAGACAGTGTGTTCCACCTTCCTGATATTCATTTTTGTTAAATGTGAACTGTGCAGGTTAATTGTTCAAAGGGGCTTTGCCATGGTATCTCACAAACACATACTTTAATCAGATTAATATATATATGTGTGTGTTTGTGTTTATGTAAATATTTGTATTTTAGTTCTAGCATCCACTCTTGAGAATAAACATGTGACTTTTGTCTTTTGGAGTCCAGTTTATTTTGTGTAACATAATGGTTTTTAGATCATTAATTTCCCTGAAAACAATAAAATGCCATTCTTCTTGTGACTGAATAATATCTATAATATATACATATTAGTTATAATTAAATTATATAAACAACACAATTATGTCATATCAATTTGATATATTATGTAGAATAGAAATGTATCATATATCAATATGATATATAACATAATGTAATATATGATATGCAAACATATTGTATAATATGAAAATATGCAATATATATGCATAAATATATATGCATTTGAAATTTGTTGACAGAATAGATCTTAAACATTCTCTTGACATAAAGTAAGGTAAGCCAGGTGATGGATGTGATAATTGTCTTTATTGTAGTAATCATTTCACAATGTTTACATATATCAAATCATCACATTGCCCACCTTAAATATATACAAGCTGATATTTGCTATTTATGTCCTCATAAATCTAGAAAAAGATTTGGAGCCTCTCCGCCTGCTGTATACAATTGTAAGGAGTCACTTCCCTAGCTACATTAAATTATCAACACTGGTTTTTGTTTTCTTTTATTGACATAAAGGAACAATAAAATAAAAAAAATCAAGTCTGAAGTCACCTCTTTAGATCACGTGATGGAATGGCTAGTCTTTCTTTGGAATGTGACAAACCTGGGAATGGAGAAAATGATATTGTGGTGGCTGAGACAAGAGTTCAGGCAAAGTAACCATAGTAAAACACTGCCACAGCCAGGGCAAGGATGGCATTGACATTCACTACATTCCTCCACAAGGGCTTTTCTGACGTGTCTGCGAGCTTCCTCTTCAGGTCTTCTTCCTCTTCTTTTGTCAGCTTGGGTCCTGTCTTCTGCAAGCCACAGAATAAGTCATAGCCTTTCTTGAGACATCCACGAGGTTTCTCAGGAGCATCTGAAACAAGGAAAAATAAGTCACAACAACAGATAGGAAGTCACACATGTCTATGAAGAATGACTACAACCACTTGGAAGAGCCAGAGGACTTCTGGGGGGAAAATATAGATAAAATTGAATATGTAAAAAATTAAAAAAAAAAGCTGGGCACTGGGTGGTTCACACCTGTAGTTCTAGCTCCTCAGGGGGCTGAGATCTGAGGATTGTGGTTCCAAGCCAGCTTGGGCAGTAAAGTCTGTGAAACTCTTAGCTCCAATTAACTACCAAAAAACTGGAAGTAGAGCTGTGGTTCAAGTGGTAGGTGCTAGCCTTGAGCAAAAGGAAAAAAAAAAGCTCAGAGACAACTCCTAGGCCCTGAATTCAAGCCCCAGGAATGGCACCAAAGAAAAAACTTGCATGGTATAAATCAGAATATGCCAAAGATTTGTACCTGTTATCACAGATGGCTTTACCTCTTTAATATACAATGGATTTTTAAAAAACAAAAAAGAAAGGGCTGGGAAGGTGGCTCAGTGGTAGAGCGCTTGCCTTGCATGCATGAGGCCCCTGGGTTCGATTCCTCAGCACCACATAAGCAAAAAGAAAAAAAGTGGCGCTGTGGCTCAAGTGGTAGAGTGCTAGCCTTGAGCTGAAGAGCTGAGGGACAGAGCCCCACAACCGGACCCAAAGAAAAAAAAATACCATCAACAACCCAATTTGAACATACTAGGGAGATAAGAAATAAACTGAAACATAAAAAAGAGCAAAAGGTTTCTCTTTATGAGTGTGAAACCCAGGGTCTTGCACTTGTTAAGCAGGTGTTGTTCTGCTGAGTCGTGCCTCCAGTGCTGTTTTGTGTCATTATTTTTGAGACAGGATCTTGTCTGCCTGGGTGAGCATCAGGACCATGATTTCTGCTTCTTTTAGGCTTCCTCTGATTGCTGGGATGACAGAACATGCCTCTGCATTGAACTTCCCTCTCTTTTTGGCCTGGGTCATCCCAGAGCCACAATGATTCCAGTTTCAGCTTGCCCTGTGCTTTCGGATGACAGGCACATGCTACAGCATTCATTTGTGGGTTGAGAAGGGATTCTCACAAACTTTTAGGAGCTGTATGGCCTTTAATTTCAATTCTCCCATTATCAAACTCTCAAGTAGCTCAGATTACAGGCTTAAGTCACCAATGCTGGGGGAAATAGCTTTTAGGCTCACTAAAGAAGAGAGAAATTTACATTCAAATGATACTAAAATGTCACTTTTCATCTATCAGTGTAAAAAATATAAAAGTTTTAGAAGCTATGTTCAAGAGTCTGTATGGAAATAGGCACTGGTACACATTGTTACCTGGAAAGCAGAATTTAATTCTTACAGAGGGGAAGTTGAAGTATAACAAAACTGTGTAGGCATTAATTCTTTGATCCAACAAACTTCTCAAAATTAATGCCAAAGGCATATATAGGCAAAAATACAATAAAAATCTCTATATAAGAATACTGGCTGTAGCACTGGAAAATTTAAGGCATATTTCTTTCTTTGAACCATAGCATCATTTCTGGCTTTTGAGTAATTAATTGGAGATAAGAGTCTCACATGAACTTTTCTTCCCTGGCTGGCTTCGAACCATCTCCCTCAGATCTCAGCCTCCTGAATAGTTAGGATTACAGGTATGAGCCACTGGTGCCTGGCTATGCCTAACTTTTAAAACATATTTTTAAACTCAGATATATAGGGGGAAAATCATAGTAAAAGTAGACTATACTTAGGGGAAAAAAAAGATTCTTAAAGGTCATTACTTGCTTAGAAGAGAGGGTAGAAATTAATGACCCCCTCCATCCCGCCCAAGAACAAACCAAGTAATATAAATGGAAAGGTACACAAGCAAGATAAAAAGGATAATGAAATAAATAAAGAAGTTACTTTGCACCTGTGAGTGAAAATAGCAAAATTAAACTCTCTGAAAGCTGTTGAATAATAGCGGGTAGGAGGTATGGGAAAAGTGAGAGTAAGAGAGTGTGTGTATTTGTCAATGTGTTTTAAGTATTGTATATTCTTGTGTGAAACACTACAGTAATTCCTCTGGACAACTGACATACACTTAAAAAAAAGAATGGCAGGAATATTAAACCGTGAGCACCAGTGGCAGAGAGGGAAGGTGAATGAAAACAGTGAAGGAGCGTGAATATGGTGAAAACATTTTATAAATGTGTATGAATATGGAACACTGAAGCTTGTTGAGATTGGCTTAGGAAGGGAGAGGCAATGAGAGAGAGAGAGAGAGACAGAGAGAGAGAGAGAGAGAAAGTGATGGAAGGGTTGAATCTGATCAAAGCCTAGTGTTTGCACATATGGGAACATCAAAATAAAAGCCTATGTCAGGGTCAGGTGGCTCACACCTGTAATCCTAGCTACTCAGGATTCTGAGATCTGAGGATCACAGTTCCAAGCCAGGCCAGACAGGAAAGGCTAAGGCACTCTTATCTCCAATAAACCACTCAGAAAAACCCGAAAATGGAGCTGTGGCTAAAGTAGTAGAGCACTAGCTTTGAGCAAAGATGTTCAGGGACAGCACTGAGTTCAAGCCCCAGGACTGCCACAAAAATATATAAATAAATAAATAAGTAAATATATACATAAACAAATGCCTCTCATACCACTAATTGATGCTTATTAAAGTGTAAGAAAAAAGAAAAGTAGAATCATAAAAATAACAAGTAAAAAACTCATTTTTTGAAAAAGTAAAGTAGGCCAGTCTTCAGGAAGGCTTATCAAGAAAAAAGGAAAGTCATAAAAATTATATTAAGAATTTAAGGAGGGACAGAAAAAGCAGGAAGTCAATATAAAGAACTGTATGTCAGTAATATATGTCTAATAAATAGATGAAATTCTGGAAATAGGTGATTGAAAAACTGAGAAACTTTAAATGCATAGTTACATAGTCATTGTATAAATTTGATCAGTAATGAAGATATGCTTTCTGCCCCCAAGGCTGAAGACAGAAAATTGTATTATTGGAAAAATATCAAACTCAATGGGAAAAGTGGTAATATTACAGAGGTATTTCCTTAAATGGATTATTTTGTGCTGGACTCAAGTCTTTAATCCTAGCTACTTGGAGGCTGAGAATAGGAGGATCATGGAATGAGACCAGCTCAGGGGAAAAACATTCATCATTCTCCATCCCAACAGAAAAAGCTGGGCAACGATGGTGAAGATTTGTCATCCCATCTATGGTGGAGGGATAAATAGAAGCGTCATGGTCCAGAGGCTAATGATGGCATAAAAGCTATCAAAACCAAAATGTAAACCAAGTTGTTACCTTCCTCAATGCCATCATTATCTTCTTCCTCCTTTTTCTCTTCTGTGTCCAAATCGATTCGTTCCTCTGTACTGTTTCGAAGAGTCCAGCACAGGCGATACAACTGGCCAGAGATCATGCACAGAACATTCATGAAAAGCAAATGGGCCCAGTAATTGAATGGTAACTTTGTTATATCATTTATCAAATTAAACTGGACCACAGAGTATGGGTCATAAGGAAAAGAGTTCCCTCAGCTCTGCTCATGTACCAAAATGCACTAAGCATTTAAAATAATTGTTGTTTTTAATTTTTTTTGCCAGTCCTGGGGTTTGAACTCAGGGTCTGAGCATTGTCTCTGAGCTCCTTTTGCTCAAGGCTAGTGCTCTACCACTTGAGCCACAGTGCTGCTTCCAGCTTTTTTTCTGAGCAGTTTATTGGAGATAAGAATCTCATGGTCTTTCCTGCCTGGCTTGGCTCTGAACCACAATCCTCAGATCTCAGCCTCCTGAGTAGCTAGGATTACAAGCGTGAGCCATTGATGCCTAGCTTCTTTTGAAAATATTAAAAAAAACCCTTCCAAATATATTCTGAAAACTCCTACATTCTGGATCTACAATTTTAGAAAAGTTGAAGATTAAGTTAACCCACATGACGCTCTGGCTTCACTCATTGCTCTTGTCATCCAACAGATAGTTGCAACCTCACTATTACTCTCTGTTTAGTGACTACTTACCTTTCACTTAAGGTTTTATGTGGCAAATGATAATTGTATACATTTGTGGCATGGAGAGTGCTAATTTTGTATATGAGTACAAATGTGTCATCATTTTGTATTTTCTTTATGTTGGGTGCCTTTACATTTTATTGCTTCTCTCTTAGTTCTTTACGAAATGTATAAATAAGTTGTGGACTAACTGAAGTTAATACTCCTCTGTAATTTATTTTGGTTATCTGTTATCTGAACTCCTTCCTACTTCCACATCTATCCTCCAATAACTAGTGGTTTCTACTACCATTTTAAAAAATAGCTTCTCTCTCTCTTTCTCTCTCTCTCTCTCTGTGTACTGGAGATTGAATTTAGGGCCTGGTCACCATCTCTTAGCTTTTTTGCTCAAAGCTAAGTCTCCACCACTTGAGCTACAGCTCTACTTTTGGCAATTTTTTTGGTGATTAAGTGAAGACAAGAGTCTCCTAGATTTTTTTCTGCCCAGGCTGGCTTCAAACTGTGATCTCATATCTCAGCCTCTTGAGTAGCTAGAATTCTTGGTGTGAGCCATCAGTACCTGATTGGCACTTTTTTTTTTTGTCAGTCCTGGGGTTTGAACTCAAGGCCTGGGTGCTGGCCCAGAGTTCTTTTGCCCAAGGCTAGCACTCTACCACTTTGAGCCACAGTTCCACTTCTGGTTTTCTGGTGATTAATTGGAGATAAGAATCTCAAGGACTTTCCTTCCTGGGCTAGCTTTGAACCACAATCTTCAGATCTTAGCCTCCTGAGCACAATACTGAATACACTGTTGCATCCCACATACTTCCCATATGTGAATTGTCCAGTAGATTGACTGGATTCTTATCACCTAGGATCTTCTAATTCTGAGAGTGCCATGGCTCCATTGACCTGTGACTTCTGTACCAGTTGTAACTTTAGAAGAAGAGGAACTCTGACTTCTGAATGAGCATCTAGTCATAGCCCATACTCACATGTACATCAGGGATGGGTTTTGTTAGGAGAGAGACTCCCAGGATGACTAGCACGGACACAGAAAAGGTAAGGATGGCAAAGTACAGATAGTGCACTCCACAAATGATCTTGGGACAGTTACTGGCAGCCAAGCAAGTCCCGGTTCCGTAGGAGAACTCTGCGATCATGCGAATCAGACCCATCACAAGTCCGACCATTAGACCCCAGAATGCTCCCTGAAAAAAGAAACAAGGACAAAGCCAGAGTGTTTAGAAAAGATGAGAAAATCATTCTGGTAAGTCACAGTGATCACCTCTCCTGCTTTCTCAGTTAAGGATTACGAAGTGGTGGATCTGAGGGAACAAGTTACTCAAATAGGGAAAGGGGCTGCCTCTGGTGCCTGAATACTATGGTTGTACTGTGATTCTCTGGTTCTTGTATCCTGTTGTCAACCAGGACCTAGGCTGAAAGTTTTCCTGGCCTTTTGTTTTGTAGACAGATTAAAAACTTGTGATTGTATGCATGTACGTATGTATATATGTATGCATGTATGTATCTATATATTTACCTAGTACCAGATGTAGGGCTGGCACTAAGGGCATTGTCCTTGAGCTTTTTATGCTCAAGACTACCAGTTTGAGCCACAATATAATTTCTAACTTTTTGGTGGTTAATTGGAAATAAAAATCTCATGATTTTCCTGCTTGGGCTGGCTTTGAATGGTTATCTTCAGATCACAGCTTTCTTTTCTTTTTTTTTTTTTTATTGGTCGTGGGGCTTGAACTCTGGGCCTGGGCGCTGTCCCTCAGCTCTTCAGCTCAAGGCTAGCGCTCTACCACTTGAACTACAGTGCCACTTCCGGTTTTCTGAGTGGTTTATTGGAGATAAGAATTTCACAGTCTTTCCTGCCTGGGCTGGCTTTGAACCGAGATCCTCAGATCTCAGCCTCCT
The DNA here is from genome assembly GCF_000151885.1 of Dipodomys ordii. Taxonomy (NCBI): domain Eukaryota; kingdom Metazoa; phylum Chordata; class Mammalia; order Rodentia; family Heteromyidae; genus Dipodomys; species Dipodomys ordii. The sequence goes on along the minus strand of NW_012267239.1, from coordinate 1,459,283 downwards.
AAGTAGCTAGGATTACAGGCATGAGCCACCGGTTCCCCACTTAGATCACAGCTTTCTGAGTAGCTAGGATTACAGATGTGAGCTACCAGTGCCTGGAGATAAAAAAACAAACATTTCTTTATTGTGTGTGTGTGCGCGTGTGCACACAAGCACGTCCATGTGCATGCATGTGCTGGTTTTGGGCTTGAACTCAGGGCTTGGATGCTCTCCCTTTTTTTGCTCAAGGCTTGTACTCAACCACGAGAGTCACAGCTCCACTTTGGCTTTTTTGGTGGTTATTTGGAGATAAGAGTCTGACTGGGCTTTGAACCATGATTCTCAGATTTCAATCTTTTGAGTAGCTAGGATTACATGCCTACACCATTGGTGACTGGTTCTTGTGATTTATTTTGTAGAATTAATAGAACTCTACAAATTTATGCTACCCAACTTGCAGAGTAGTTATTAAGCAGTTTTGAGAGTTCCATGGTCTGACAATTAAGCATATTTACTTTCTCTGAGAGACGATGGGAATTGGGATGGGAGGTGTGGCTCAGTTAGTAGCATGTTAGCCAATGAGGGACAGCATCAGGTACTGAGTTTGAGTCCCAGCCTCAGACCTAAAAAAACAAAACAAAACAACTATGGTGTCTGGAAACATGTGTCCCTTTGTTGCTTTGTGCAAGATTTTATATTTTAGGCAAAAAAAAATGTTTGTATGAAGGAATTCTGAGTCTGGATCACCAGATCCCACTTATTAAAATAATGTGTGAAAGCACATAGATATGAATTACTCTGCATCTGTTACCTCATTGGAAAATCATCAGAATAAGGCTCACATCTAGGAATAATAACAAGATTAAATACATGGCCAACAACAGTCAACTATTTATAGAACAGTTAATTACATGTCAATAGCTATTAGCCTTTTGAATCTTTGTGTGGTAGATTTTCTTCCTAGCATTTCATATATGTTATCTCTTTTAGTCCTTACCGCAGACCCATAGGTAGGCTTATCTACCTATATAGGTAGGACTGCTACAATTATCTTCACTGAACTGAAAGTGAGGTCATTTGTTTTGGAACACTGTATGACCAGGTGATAGAGGCACCATTCAGCCTGATAATTTACCTCCTGAACTTGCTGTGTTCCTCAGCACTGTCCTGCCTATGGACTTAATATTTTGGAAGAAACAGAAAGGCTGTAAGATGTATAAATGGAGAGAGTATAAATGGAAAGGATCTTTGCACCTTAGTAAGAATGAGGAATTGTGGTGACTGCAGCTGAAAATGAGCTAGGACTTGAATTGTAGAAGTAGGGCAGAAAGCATGAATGTGGCTCCCTCTGTAACTAAGAGATTTTTTTTCTCACTCCAACAGGGAGAGTTCCCCACTTTTCACTTACCTGTTCATTGACTCTTTTGCAGAAGATGGCAAGCAGAAAGACAGCTGCAATGGGAGGCCCCAGGTAGCTGGAAATTGATTCTGTGTAATGGATCAGCTGCCCACCTTGAGAGACCTCTACTAAGGGGACCCACAAGATGCTGGTGACAATTAATACAATGACAAATATCCTGGTAAGAAAGCGAAATGATTTCAATATGAAACAGAAACATTAGAGGGACTTCCACTGGACTTTAGTTTGAGAATTTATTTTTGTGTCAGTTATTGGTTTCAAAACAAAAATCAAGCTCCTCGATTTGACACTGTGGGCTTTTGCTAAAGGATTATCCATGAGTATAAAAGAATTACTTGAGCCAGGAACCAGTGGCTCACACCTTCAAGTCCTAGCCACTCAAGAGGCTGAGGAGTAAGCTGGAGGATTGTAATTTGTAGCCAACTTTGGCATGAGATTTCATCTCCAAAATAACCAGCAAAAATGCCTGACTGGAGGTGTGGCTCAAGTGGTAGAGTACCAGCCAAGCAAGCAGGCCAGATGAAGTACAAGGTCCTAAGTTCAAACTCTGATACCAGACCAACAAAACAAAAAACTCAAACAGCAAGAATGCCAATTGCTTGTCTATCATATTCATAATAACTTCATCTGTGATATTAAATGCCCACTCATAAAACAGCTCAAATGTCATCTATTAACAACTCTAGTGAAACAAATAAACACTATGTTAGTTTTATTACTGAGCAATTATTTGAATAAAAAAGAAAACAGACTCTCCTTTATTCCTTTATTCCTTCCTTGATGGACACTAAGTTTGTTTTTATAGTAAGAATTAAAACAATGGTTATATATTGTAGAATGTTGGGTAAACTGACATGGAATAGTAATTTGTGCATTTTATTCTCTCAGTACTCCAGTAGATTAAAGCATTGGTTAAAACACTGGCTAGTGGAAGCCCAGTTGCTGGTAGTTCATGCCTGTAATCCTAGTTACTCAGGAAACTGAGATCTGAAGATCAAGGTTCAATGTCAGTCCGGGCAGGAAAGTCCATGAGACTCTTACCTCTAATTAACCATCATAGAAAGCCAGAAGTGGAGTTATGGCTCAAGTGGTAGAGATCCATTCTTGAGTGAAAAAGTTCAAGCCCCGTACTGGCACAAAATAATACTGAATGGTGGCAAAAGACTATTAGAAAATCCTAGTGTCCAAGGAGCATTACTTTACCTACTCATCTTTACCTTCCTCCCTCCCTTCCTCCCTCCCTTCCTCCCTTCCTTCCTTCCTTCTTTCCTTCCTTCCTCCCTTCCTTCCTTCCTTTCTTCCCTCTCTCTCTTTACTTTTCTAAGTTGCAGTATCTTCTGCGCTTGTTGTGTAAATAAATGAACAAAACTAGCTTACTAGACTATGTGTAGAAGGTCATTACTTGAAACAGAGACGTGGTGGTAAGTAGGGTAGATGGAGGAATGAGCCTCAGAGGACTCATGCTAATTAGTGGGACTATTATATCTTGAGCCTCTTGAAAGCCAGCTAGCACTTTCTCCAGGATAGCAACAAAGCTGTGTAATCTTCTTTTCCTAAAATGTTTGTTCAGAGTCAAGATCTAAGAGTCAAGGCCTTTTGCATTTCCCATTCCAAGTGTTTCATGTACTAGAGCAAAATCTTTAAAAAGGAGGGTTTTGTGGGGGAAGGTTTAGGGAAAATAATGAAAAGGGTGAAAATAACGAAGATGCATTGCATGTAGAAATTGATTTGTTGCCTTCTCAACAAACTTTTGGCCAATCAACTTCAACAATTCATCCAAACAATCATACACCACGATCAAACAGGATTCATTTCAGGGATGCAAAGCTGGTTCGATATAGGAAAATCAATTAATATAATTCATCACATCAACAAGAGCAAGGATAAGAACCACATGGTTATCTCAACAGATGCAGAAAAAGCATTTGACAAGATCCAACACCCTTTTATGATGAAGGTTCTGGAAAAATAAGGAATCCAGGGAACATTCCTCAATACAATTAAGGCTGTATATGACAAACCTACAGCCAGCATTATACTTAATAGTGAAAAACTAAAGCCATTTCCTCTTAACTCAGGAATGAGACAAGGATGTCCACTATCTCTACTTCTCTTCAATTTAATATTAGAATGCCTAGCAACTGCAATAAGACAAGATGCAAACATAAAAGGGATCCAAATAGGGAAAGAAGAAGTAAAACTCTTCCTCTTTGCAGATGACATGATCTTGTATTTAAAGAATCCCACGGACTCAATTCCCAAATTACTCCAGCTGATTCAAAACTTTGGCAAAGTAGCAGGGTATAAAATTAGCCCTCAAAAATCAATGGCTTTTCTGTATGCCAACAATGAGAAAAGCGTGGCTGAAATCAGGAAAGCAACTCCATTCGTAATAGTCCCACAAAAAAATAAAATACCTAGGAATTAACTTATCCAAAGAAGTGAAGAACCTCTATGATGATAACTTTAAAAACCTGAAAAAGAAATCAAAACAGAACTTAGAAAGTGGCAAAACCTCCCATGCTCCTGGATTGGAAGGATCAACATGGTAAAAATGGCAATACTTCCCAAGGCTAGCTACAAATTCAATGTGATACCTCTCAATATTCCAACCTCATTCTTCAAGGAAATAGAAGAGGCAATCCAAAAATTCAGGTGGAACAATAAAAGACCCTGAATAGCAAAAACAATCCTTAGCAGAAAGAACAGTGCTGGAGGAATATCAATACCAAATTTCAAACTCCACTATAAAGCCATAGTAATCAAAACAGCTTGGTACTGGCACAAGAACAGACCTCAGGAACAATGGAATAGAATTGAAAACCCAGAAATGAACCCACAGACGTATAGCCATCTAATCTTTGATAAGGGAGCTAAAAAAATAGAATGGAAGAAAGACAGCCTCTTCAGCAAATGGTGCTGGCAAAATTGGTTAATCACTTGTAGAAAACTAAAGTTAGATCCTTGTATATCACCCTGCACCAGAATCAATTCCAAATGGATCAAAGACCTCGGAGTCAAACCAGACAGTCTGAAACATTACAGGATGGAATAAGAGAAACCCTAGGTCTCCTTGGCACAGGCCAAAATTTTCTTGCTAGAGACCCAGAAACACAACAAATCAAAGAAAGGTTGGACAAATGGGACTGCGTGGCAAAGGACATAGGTAGCAAGATCAATAGAAAGCCCACGGATTGGGAGAAGATCTTCACTAGCCGTACAACAGACCAGAGTCTCATATCTAAAATATACCTGGAACTCAAAAAATTAAATCCCCCAACAACAAATCCTCAAAGAAACAACTGTCCAATAAGTGGGCTAAAGACTTAAAGAGAAACTTCTCTGAAGAGGAAAGAAGGATGGCCAATAGACACATGAAGAAATGCTCAACTTCCCTAGCCATAAAAGAAATGCAAATCAAAACAGCATTGAGACCACCTCACTCCAGTTAGAATG
>NW_012267239.1:1414874-1452271 GCF_000151885.1 Dipodomys ordii | reverse complement strand
TTTCCTCTTCAGAGAAGTTTCTTTAAGTCTTTAGCCCACTTATTTGTTGGGAAGTCGTTTCTTTGAGGATTTGTTGTTGGGGGATTTAATTTTTTGAGTTCCAGGTATATTTTAGATATGAGACCCTTGTCCGTTGTATGGCTAGTAAAGATCTTCTCCCATGTTCTAGATACTTTTTTTTTGCCAGTCCTGGGGCTTGAAATCTGGGTCCTGGTACTGTCCCTTGGTCCTTTTGGTCAAGTCTAGCACTCTACCACTTTGAGCCACAGCACCAGTTCCAGCTTTTTTTGTGATTAATTGGAGATAAGGGTCTCATGGACTTTTCTGTCCGAGCTAGCTTCAAACCATGATCCTCAAATCTTAGCCTCCTGATTAGCTAGGATTACAGGCATGAGCCCCTGGCACTTGGCTGTTCTGGTTACCTTGGAAATAGGGTTTGATGGGAATCTGCTTTGTTCATGGCCCACTGACTACCTCCCCAGGGAATCCCTTCTAGGTCTCAGGAAAACTTCACCCCTGGCCTTATCTGAAAGTGGAGGACTGTTGGCACCAGGAGATATTCCTACCATAAGACTACAAACAAGATGGCTTGTACCACAAATTCTAAACAGGACAGCTTGGGTAATGAAGTCCCAACAGAGCAAGGCAAAGAAATTCCAAAGAAGAGTCTCACTCTAGAATTTATAAAAACCTAACCCTCCCTCTTCCCCTCCCCACTCCTTGTTTTTCTCTTCCTGCTTGGTGTTATGTAGAGTCTCTCTGCAGCCATGATTAAAGCCTGTTCTAGTCTGCTGAGGTCTCTGCCTTCTTTCTCTCCTTTCATCCATTTGATCTTTCCTAACACTCATGACTCAGTTTCCTAACAGGGCTTGGCTCTTTTCCTGGGCTGGTCAGGACTGCAGTCCTCCTATTTACATTTCCCAACACAACTAGGATGACAGATGTGGGCTACCATACCTGACTCTCTTCCATAGACACAAAGTGCTGTGTCCTTGAATGACATTGCTTTTCTCCTGGAATGGCTGAGACTTTGGCTCCCAGGTTTCTCCCACACGATGAGTGAGATTTCATTAAAAGGGAGAAGAGTGGGGCTCCTGCTTATTTTCTACCTGTTTTCAAGGCCCTGGAATGAGCTTGAAATGTACATCACAAGTAAATAGCAATGTATTTTCATTATTAAAAATATCACATATGTAGTTGAGTTACAAAGTATAGAAATAGAAAAGATCCATTTAATATCTTACCACTGTCCTCACATTTAGAATCACTACCATTAATCTGATCAGTTTTTCTAGGCATCTTAATCAATTTCTTTTCTTTTTTATTTATTTTTAAATTTATTTTTAATTTTTATTATGTTTTTTTCTCACTTTTGTATTGAACATGTTTGCTGACTTTTTTTTTCTGATCAGTTGTGGGCCTGAACTCTGGGTGCTGTCCCTCAGCTCTTCAGCTCAAAGCTAGCACTCTACCATTTGAGCCACAGCACTACTTCCTGCTTTTTCTGCTTATGTGGTGCTAAGGAATCGAACCCAGGGCTTCATGCATGCAAGGCAAGCGCTCTACCACTGAGCCACCTTCCCAGCCCTCAATTTCTTTTCTTTCAAGACTTTTCTCCACATTCTCACTCACATTAATTTCACATGACAAACTTAGAAACTCCTAGAGATAAAGCATCAGTCTATTATATATTCTGCTAAAAGCAGGTGGAAATTGTGCAGTTTATGAAAATGTGATTGGAAGCAGTTATGTGGGAAGTCTAAATAAATAACAGAATCTGGGCAGTGCTATCTATGCCCGTAATCCTAGCTACTCAGGAGGCTGAGAGCTAAGGATCATGGTGCAAAGCCAGCCAGGGAAGAAAGTCCATGGAAAGCTCATCTCCAATTAATCACTGGAAAGCTGAAAGTTGAGCTGTGACGCAAGTGGTAGAGCACCAACCATGAGTGGAAAAAGCTGAATGACAGCACAAGGCCCTGAGTTCAACCTTTCGTACCAGCACATATAAAGAAGAAGAAAAGCAAGGAAAGAAAAGAAGGAAGGTAGAGAGGAAGGGAAAGAAAGAAAAAAGAGGGAAAGAAAGACAGATATATAATCAGAGGCCCTTGAAAATCTGACAGTCAATATTTCATGAAAAAGTTCTTTTTGTGGAGAGAGACAAGTGAAACTTAATGCTCTTTGCTTTCCCTTTCCCCATTGTAGTAGAAGTCCATGGTTATTTTCACCAAAGACAGAGTTGGGAGCTCTAGATCAGTTCTACCTCTGTACTTCCCACAGGAATTTGAGTTAAGAGATTCAGATTCACTCACCGTCCAGCTATCAGGAGCTCTTTCTCAGATGCCTTCTTCCGGATCTTGGTGTAGAGGTCTATGGTGAAGAGGGTGCTGGCGCTGTTGAAGATGGAGGTCAGGGAACTCATGAGAGAGGCCAACATGACGGACAGCATCAGCCCTCGCAGCCCTGGAGCAAGGAGAAGGTGCAAGTACTGGTTAGAGGCTGAATGCCTTGATCTATGAGGGCCAGACCAACCCAGAGAGCTGTCCAAAGATACCAAGTATTATTTGAAACATTGATGAACCAATGTGCCCATCAACATGTAGACTTCCCTGCATATTTCCTGATGATGTGAGGGTGTCAGTACAGAATTAATTTGTTTATCTTACATTTTTTTTTATTGACAAGGTGATGTTCAGAGGGGTTACCGTTACCCCTTCCCTCATTTTTCTCCTATTTTCCCTCCCCCACCTCCCCCCCCAAGTTGTACAGATCACTTCCAACATATTGTCTGATGTATATTGCGGTTGCAATGGTTCCCCCTTGTCCTTTGTCTCACCATTCTGTTGCTCCCCTTGCTTTACCTAAGTCAAATAAACACATATACAATGCCAGGGTACCAAAATCAAATACAGTGATAACAGGGAATATACCATAGGGGGAAGAATATACCAAAGAAACAAGAACTCACATAGTACATTAAAAACAACAACGACAAAGAAAAACCTCTTGTGTTCATGTTTTGGAGTTCATTTTGCTTAGAGTCATCTTATATAGTCATATGTACACAGCTATTGAGCTATTCTGCTCTTCTGCTAAGATTATCCTAGACATATACTAATTATTGCAAATAAGGGAAACCATGGGACGTATGTTTCTCTGGATCTGGCTTACTTCCAAGCCTTTCCATTTCCTTATAAATAGGGTGGTGTCATTCTTTCTGGTAGAAGCATATAATTCCATCACACACACACACACACACACACACACACACACACACACACACGCACACACACAACACACACCCCACATTTACTTGATCCATTCATCTACTGAGAGGCATCTGGGTTGGCTCCATATCTTAGCTATGGTGAACAATTCTCTGATAAACATAGCTGTGCTGGTAGCTGTGCTGGTAGTCTTATTTGTAACCATTTGGGTAAATGCCCAGAAAGTGGGGTTGCTGGGTTATAGGGAAGCTATATGTGTAGTTTTTTGAGGAACCTCCATACTGCTTTCCAGAGTGGTTGAACAAGTTTACACTCCCACCAACAATGCAATAGGATTGCCTTTTGGCCACATCCCCTCCAGCATCTGCTGTTATTAGATTTCTTGACTATAGCCATTCTAACTGGGGTGAGGTAGAATTTTAATATTGTCTTGATTTGCATTTCTTTTATGGCCAAAGATATTGAGCATTTCTTCACGTGTCTATTGGCCATTCTTATTTCCTCTTCAGAGAAGTCTCTCTTTAAGTCTTTAGCCCACTTATTAATGGGGTGATTATTTCTTTGAGGATTTGTTTTGGGGGGACTTAATTTTAGATATGAGGCCCTTATCTGATGCATGGCTAGTAAAGATCTTCTTCCAATCCAGTAGAGAATTTAAATCACAAATATAAATTTGGAAGACTTCAGCTGGAATCTTGTTTGAGAAGAAGAATCAGTCGTGTCATTTTTGTGGAGGATTTCTTTGCTTCCCAAAAGACTCACAGAAGCTGAGAGAGGAAGCCTAGTCTGTGGTTCTGCCAAGGAAGTCTTGGATGAGGTAGAGCCAAGAGATGGTTTTGTTTTTGTTTTGTGCTAGGGTTTGAACTCAGGGCCTCATGCATTCTAGGCAAGTACTTTGCCACTAAACGATGCTTTCAATCCTTCTGTGCAGAAGTTATTATTATTATTATTTGAGAGGTTAAATTGGTAGTTTTTATTGGAAAACCAGTGACTGCAGGTGTTCTTCTGTCTCAAAGACCCTTTGAATACACTTAACAATGTTAGAAAACTGAGCCATGAGAGCAGGAGAGAAAAGAAAGAGTAGAAAAACAATAACAACAAATCAACTCCAATGGAGAGCTGAAGTGAGTCACCATGGTGGCTGGAGGAGAGCCAGGGGACAAGCAGCATGGTGTCTATTTTTTAGATAGGGTCTCACTTCCTGCCTAGGTTCATGCCTAGGCCATAACTTCCTGCTTTTGGTTTCCTACTATAGCTATTAGACAGGTATGTGCCACAACACCTGGCTTCTTCTGTGGAGATGGAATTCATAGACTTTCCTTCCCAGGCTGATGTGGAACCAGGAGCCTACCACATCCAGCCTCCTATGTGGCTAAGATGATGACAGACATACGCCACAGAGCCCAGTTATTAGTTTAGAAGGGAGTCTTATGAAGTTTTCTGTCTGGGCTGGCCTCAAACCACAATGCTCTTCATCTCAGTCTTCCACATAGCTGGTATTACAGGTGTAAGCCACCAGTGTCTGGCTAAATCCAAGAGTTTCGAACCATTGTAGGAAGTTTAGTCTCCATTTTCCTCTATCTATTAGTAATGGCTCTGAACCTTCTGGAACAGAGAAGGATGTGGGCATAACTGGTGTCATGTTTGTGTGTAGTGTTCATTTCATCCTCTAAACATTCACATGTGTCACAGAGATGTTAACTATTGTTTCTGAGCTCTGTGCCTTGCTCTGCTTCTGTTTGCCACAGCAATGATCACCACCAGTGTTCCTAATAATTAACTTATTTATATGTATGGTTTATTTTCTATCTCATGAAACTGAATGTGGGTTGTAAGAGGAAAGGGTTTTTTTCCTCACACATTGATGTTCTCTGAGGACCCAAGCGGGCACATAATCAATAGATTGAGACCTATGACTTGAGTATCACTGGGTGACAGATAGAAGGAAACTTAACCTCAAAGCTTTGGAGTACATGTTTGAGGTAATGCAAGACTTTTCTCATCAAACATACCATGTTCTTGATTAACTTGGAAGGCAGTCTTAAATCTGAAGGAATAGGGATTCCTCTGCCAGAGTCTGTATCTAGTTTACATTGTCATCTCCAGACCCCATATGTGTGGTTGGTTTCCTGTAAAAGTTCCTCAAGAAATTCATTGAATAAACTGGACACTGGTGGCTCATGTCTGCAATCCTAGCTACTCAGGAGGCTGAGATCTGAAGACCACAGTTCAAAGCCAGCCCCAAGCAGGAAAATCCATGAGATTTATCTCCAATTAACTACCGGAAGTGGCACTGTGGCTCAAAGTGATAGTGCTCTAGCCTTGAGCAAAAAGAGCTCAGGGACAGCATCCAGGCTCCTGAGTTGTACCTTGTATATACGCTTTTCTAATTTGGGAAGGGGAAGGGAAAAACAAAATGCTGACCCATTGTAACAGTGAGATATACAAGACACTATGCTGAAAAATGAACTTTACAATGTAGGCATGGAGGGAGGGGAGGGGGGAAGTGTAGTTGTGGAGGTGGAAGGGAAGGGAGGGTAGGAGCAAAACAAAGGAGGAGGTAACAATGCTTGATAGGAAATGCACTTATTACCTTACTCATGTAACTGTAACCCCTCTCTACACTATTTTTACAATAAAAAAGTATAAAAAAGAAATTTATTCATCTGGTCTCTAGGGTTATAGGTCAACTTGAACTTACCAGCTGGCATGAGTTCCAACACCAGTGTTGGGTACGCATAGTTAGTGCAGCCCACATCCACTCCACAGTGTTTCACACATTCAGAAGGTACGACACAAGCCACTGTATCTGAGGGCAGAAGCAGAGGTGAGTTCAAATACAACTACGGGAAAAAAAAGACGAAGAAGTGGATGAATACGTTGGGTAGGAGGAAAAATAGTTGCCTGGAAATGAGAGACTGAAATTGGAAACTGATATGATAGATTGTGTCTCTCTTTGCCTCGAAGATGACCTAAGCATTTCATTCTCCTAGAACTGCATGTTCTAACTCTTGGAGCAGAACTGTCCCTTGGGATGTGGCCCAGGTTTAGAGCAAACCAGAAGCTGTTGAGTCCATCCTCCGAGACCAAGAAAAATCAACACAGAACAAAACAGCAGCAGCAGGGCTGGGAATGTGGCCTAGTGGTAGAGTGCTTGCCTAGCATGCATGAAGCCCTGGGTTCAATTCCTCAGTACCACATAAACAGAAAAAACCAGAAGTGGCACTGTGGTTCAAGTGGTAGAGTGCTAGCCTTGAGGAAATGAAGCTCAAGGACAGTTCTTAGACCCTGAGTTCAAGCCCTAAGACCAACCAAAAAAAAAAAAAGGAGACTATCCAATATATTTATCATCAGGACTATAGAATCTAAGACAGCTACATAATATTTCACCTAACAATTGCTTAATCCATGTTGTTCTCATTACCACACAGGATATTCTCCAGGACAAATTGTATGACAGGCCATGAAACAAATCTGAGAGAAAAAAAAGGCAGCAGCAGCCACAACAGAAAGTTATAAAGTTGTGGAGCACATGGGCAGCAAAGATGGTGCTGAGAGGGAGTTGAGTGGGCAGAGCCCGATTTGCTTTATGTTCTATGCGTAACCAACCCGTGGAAGCTTAGGTGCATGATAGGGTGTGACCTTAACAGTGATTGGTTCCTCTTCCTCCCCTCCCATGCCATCTGGTCTTTATTGCTTTAAAAAGTGCTTGCTGTGTGTTAATAAACGAGTTTTCCTGCTTGACTTGACTCCCAGCTGCGTCTGATTGGCTCCTGGGCTAAGGGAGGCTGGGGAATGGGCGAGCAGCTTCACTTACCTTTCCTTGGACCCCGTCCGTCTTTCGTGGGACGGACGAAGACCCGACATCTGAAGCCCAACGTGGGGCACAAAAGGAAAATATACTGGCTGAGGCTAAGCGGTCTCTCAGGGTAAGTGAAACACTTAGTATGGGTAATGCTATTTCACAGAACAAGGAGGAGGAGACAACATTAGGCCTAGAGGGAGTAAAGGAGGACTTGGGAAGTGAGAAGGAAAAGGAATGGGTCAAATTTGACTGAGAATGCACTGAAACATGCACAGTGGAAATCAAAACAAGGGTGAAGGTTACCCCCTTTGACTCGGGTGCCCCTAACGGTCCTAGGCCCCTTCCCTATTCCCCCGATTTGGGGGGTGGTACAGCACCTTATGCGACCTGTGAGAGGGAACTGCAAGACCTAGACCCCTACGAACCTTCCAGGGAGGGGCCGAAGGCTGGGGAAGTAACCTACTTGGAGGCCTGCCCTTTAAGGGAAGTGCCACCTGGGAGCCCAGACCCTAGGCCACAGGATTTGCTTCCCCAAGCGTATCCGGTCAATCTGGCACTAGGAGCTAAGAGGCCCTTGGAATGGTATCCGTGGGAAGCTAAGGACTGTAAGGTCGGCTCCTGGATGGTAAGAAGACTCCATCCTCCTCGCAGCAAAGTCTCCACCCAGTACCTGCGTTACCTAGGCAACTGGCACACCTGGAAGAGGTCACATCTGCATCCGCTGAGGTCACATCTGAAGTTGATGTGGCCACACCTTTCTCCGTCCATACCCTATATAAGGCCTAGCCCAGGCCCAGACGCTCTTTCTCAGCTCTTTCCTTCTCAGCTCTTTCTTAGCTCTCTTACCTCTTTTCCCAGCACTCTCTCTTTCCCAGGTCTTTCCCAAGCCTTTCCCAGCCACATGGAGTGCCAACCTGGCCTGGTCCCAGCAGGTCTACTGAATAAACCTACCCCTTACCTGAATACCAAGTGCATGCTGCTGTTCTTACTCAGCTACCTCTTTTTAAAAACCTACAAGGACCTTAAAGAGCTCTGCAAGGCAGTGGCGGAGGATGGCCCGAACTCTCCTTGGGCCCAGACCCTATTACAGCATATTGCTTATCACTCATGTGTCCCTGAGGACTGGCTGGATGTGGCCAAAGCCGTCCTCACCAGTTCTCAGTTTATTAGATGGACCGTTCCCCTGTGGAAGGACTCTGCCCTAAAATGAGTATTCTCATAGGTGGAAAGAGGTTTCACTGCTTAATTGGCATGGGGGCAGATCGAACCATACTCAGGGAGGAGGAAGTGTCCTTGGACTGGAAGCTTGCACCCGGGCCCCCGATATTGGGGGTAGGGGGCAACTCCCAGTCCAAAGAGATGGTTGACCTTATGAAATGGAATAACCCAGATGGAGAACGGGGAAAGATACAACCTTTAGTGGCAAAAAACCTCACTGCCAATTTACTGGGGCAAGACATGCTAAGACAAATGGATGCCATTGTCACTACAGACCATCGAGCATCCTATGATGATATCCTGGATGGGGAAGATGCACAAAGGCTTAAACAGGATCTAGAGGGAGTTAAAGAAAAATATTTTTTTAACTCTTATAATTACAAAGAAGAACATAGGGGACCCGCTTGGGCGCACCCCAATCCTAAAGGCCACTGCCCCCCACCCAGTACCTCCCATTAGGTGGAAACTGGGAAGCCCTATCTGGGTGGAGCAGTGGCCATTGACCAAACCTAAATTTGTAGCCCTCCACTTTCTGGTGGAGGAACAGACAAACCTTGGGCACATATGCCCTTCTATGAGTCCTTGGAACACACCCGTATTTGTTATTCAAAAAGCCTCTGGAGCTTGGTGTATGCTCCAAGATCTATGTAAAGTAAATGAAAGGCTGGAGCTAGTAGGAACGCCCCTAAGAGGCATGCCCTGGACTCCTGCTATACCTTCAGAATATACCTTGGTTGTGATTGATATTAAAGATTGTTTCTTTTCTATCCCCCTGCATCCAGATGACTGCGAGAAGTTTCCTTTCTCCATCTCTTCTCTTAATTTTTCCCAGCCTGATCAGAGATTTGAATGGGAATGGCCAATAGCCTGGCCTTTTGCCAACAATACTTGGCCACACTTTTAGGGCCTGTGCTGGGTTCAGATACCTCCCTTGCCTAAGCCTACATGGATGATCTAATTCTGGGGCACCAAGACCCAGACCGCCTGGAGGGCCTTCTGGCCCAGGTTCTCGCCATATTAAAGAAGGGGGGTTTTACCATAACCCTCAATAAAATTCAAAAGGTACCTCCTTTTAAGGTGCTTGGAACCCACCTTACCTTGACTCAGGCCAGCCCCCTTAAGCCTTTGGTGGATATTCCAGCCTCTCTAACCTTAACCCAACTTCAGAGTCTTTTAGGGGAAATCAATTGGCTGTTGCCATGGGTTCCCATCCCTAAAGATAGTCTTGTGTCCTTATTTGCCCTACTAAAAGACAGGATGCCCCAAGTATTTATTACAATTACAGAAAGCCATCACGCAATATTTTGGCAGTTCCAAAAAGCCCTGGATGAAGTTTCCCTGAAGAGGTATTCTATTTTTGAGCTCATTTCCCTTTGGTTGTTTGCAGGTGTCACATTAATTTCTGCAGTTTTAACTCAAAGGGGGGAGCCATTAGAGTGGGTTCACACTCCCCTGGGGTGCACACCTTGGATGTACTCTCAGGCAGACCAGCTTGCAGATGTTATTGTCAAGGGAAGGACCCAAGCCCAAAGGCATTATGGCCTCGACCCTCACTCCATTGTTTTTCCTCAGGCATGCAAGGCAAGTGCTCTACCACTGAGCCACCTTCCCAGCCCCATTAATTGTTTTTCCTTTTCAGATGGCAGACATTAAGTGGCTCACTCGAACCAATGCTCATCTTGCTCTCTCCTTGGAGAGGTTTCTAGGCCATATTGACTGCCATTACCAGCCATCCAAATGGACTGTCATGTAATGGCGACTTCCCCTCAAAATGCCATCTCTATTTTCTCCTACACCTATTCCTGGCGCCCTCCATGTTTTTACTGATGGAGGTAAAGCAGGCTCTGCATATGAAGCCTTTGAGGAACAACAAAAGACCCCAAGCCAACAAAGATTTCAACCTTGTCAAGGGTCAGCACAATATAAAAAAATGCTCGCTATAATTATGGCCCTTCAGGACATCCAAAAATGCTTTATTTGTATTCTGATAGCTTTTTTTTTTTTTTTGGGTCCAGTCGTGGGGCCTGAACTCTGGGCCTGGGTGCTGTCCCTCAGCTCTTCAGCTCAAGGCTAGCGCTCTACCACTTGAGCCACAGCGCCACCCCTGGCTTTTTTCTTTTTGCTTAGTGGTGCTGGGGAATCGAACCCAGGGCCTCATGCATGCAAGGCAAGCGCTCTACCACTGAGCCACCTTCCCAGCCCCTTCTGATAGCTTATATATGATTAACTTGCTCCCTCATATTCCCCAGGCACATATTAAGCTGAATGAAAACCCTATTTCCCCTCTTATGGTTACCCTTAAGAGCCTATTAGAAGGGTGGGGAGCCCCTATTCATATTCAACATTTGAGAGGGCATTCAAAACTTCCTGGGTTTTTATCCCTAGGCAATAATTGGGCAGACCAGTTAGCTACTGGCCCACAAGCATTAACGTTACAAGAGGCTACCTGTTTGCATGATTTAACCCACATTAATTGGAGAGGTCTTCAGCATAGATCTCCTCAGATTCCTGTAAAGACCTCAAAAGGATATTACATACCTGTAAAACATGCCAGCCCTTCTTAAAAGTACCCCCGTTACAACCACCAGGGGTAAATCCCAGAGGTCTTAAACCTAACATCCTCTGGCAAATGGATGTTACTCATTTCCTAGCCTTTGGTAAGTTTAAATATATCTTTGTCTCTATAGATACCTACTCAGGAGCATGCTGGGCCACAGCACATACAGGAGAAAGAACTAAACATTCACAAGCACATTTTCTTCAATGCTTTGCCACCTTGGGTCTACCAGCACAAGTTAAAAGCGATAATGGACGCTGTTTTGTTAGTAAAGCAATGTCAGAGTTTTTTGACAAATGGCATATTAATCATACCACAGGAATTCCCTATAATCCCCAAGGCCAAACAATTATAGAAAGAAATCACCAATGTCTTAAGGAGCAATTTTTAAAACAAAAAAGGGGAGTTAGACCCCATATACAGTTACAGATAGCTTTGTTTACCATTAACATTTTAAATTTTTCAAAAGGGGCAACTGAATCCAGATTTCAGAAGCACTGGGGACAACTAACCCCTAAGCCGCAAGTGAAAGTCAGGTGGAAGGACCCCCTGACACAACAATGGAGAGGACCTGACCCCCTAGTTACTATGGGCAGGGGCTTTGGATGTGCTTTTTCCCATAGGGGAGACAGCCCCCATTTGGATCCCTGCCAGGAACCTTAAGTTTTTACCCATTTCCTCTATACTGGAGGATGCCCAAGGATAAACTAACCAACAAGGAAAGAAAAATGGCTATGGTGGCTGAGGCTTATGTTTAAAAGAGGGAAAGCCAGAAAGATAATTACTAACCATCCCCAAGAGCAACCAGCCCTTGAGAAGCTCTTGTGTTCTTTAACAATTGCAGATAGTGATACTCCAGCTGTTGGCTGTCCTGATTCTCCCAGTCCCGGCAATGGCCCTGTGGAATCCACACCAACCTCAACGGGTGACCTGGGCAGTGATCAGCTCTGGCAATGCAGAAATCATCAAATAACTTGTCTTTAGATCTTTTTCAACCCCACAGGCAAATAGCCAGATTACAACAAGCCCCACCTCTGAACTCTGAAGTGGCAAAGACTGCTATCCCATCCCTGACTAATGTTAAAGGACTGCTAATGACATTGCTTGGCCTGGTAATGCTTTTGCTGATGGTTTTTCTATGCCTTCCTTGCATTATACGTGCACTGCAAAACTCTTATGAGCTTAGCCAGCCAGCTACATAAGATCAAGCTCCAAGTGAATGAATTTCCCTCGAGAGGAATCGCAGCCAGAGACTGGTAAGATGGGGTGTCAGTGTGACCAACCTAAGACAGGGACTTCAGCTTCGCTCTGAAGAAGTTCCCGATAACAGGTAAGGCAGACAAGGCGATCCACCCAACCTAAGACAGGCGAGTTTGCTTCTTTAAACAAAGACAGGGGAGATGTTGGGAGCCATTGGGAGCTGACAGTAAAGCTCAAAGGTCATCTTGACCCCTATGCTAGCTTAGGCACATACAAGGAACTGGCTTACTCAAAAGACACCAGGTGCCCGGGATTGCTTTGCTATGTCTGCAGTTTGTTTTAAATATTCCTTGTTTTTCTGGACTATAGTAGAACGGCCTGAGTGTGGGGGCCCACAAGGATGCACCGAGCAGCATGTGTGGAACTCCCAATACCCAGGCTGCTCCCCTACTCTGAAGAGGACGACCTTATGAGATACTGACTTTTTATATACCCAGGAATTAATCAAATTGCTTCAGACATTTCTAACTGTAGCGGGGCTGATGTTTATTACTGTGCTAGGTGGGGATGTGAGGTAACTGGGACGGGCTCTTGGATCATGCACAAGGGCCCTCCCTATCCTTGTCTGGTGAATCTTGCCCCCTAGACTTGCCTCGAACTCCCAGCGTGGCCAATGCTATCTTTACCAATGTAATCCTGTTAAAATAACCTTTACAGAGGAGGGAAAAGGATAACTAACTGGGAGGGGGGTCTGCCATTAAAACAAAAAAGGGGGAATCTGTGGAGCACATGGGCAGCAAAAATGGCGCTGAGAGGGAGTTGAGTGGGCAGAGCCTGATTTCCTTTATGTTCAGTGCGTAACCAGCCCGTGGAAGCTTAGGTGCATGATAGGGTGTGACCTTAACAGTGATTGGTTCCTCTTCCTCCCCTCCCATACCACCCGGTCTTATTTGCTTTAAAAAGTGCTTGCTGTGTGTTAATAAACGAGTTTTCCTGCTTGTCTTGACTCCCCGCTGCGTCCGATTGTGTCCCAGGCTAAGGGGGGCTGGGGAACGGGCGAGCGGCCACACTTACTTTTCCTTGGACGCTGTCAGTCTTTTGAGGGATGGACGAAGACCCGACATAAAGTTATAATCAACCTACTATTTTCTACAACCATAAAGATGGGTCACGTGCGATGGCCAATTGATTTGAGTCTTCCATGATGAATGAGATAGTATTTCAACATCTTTCAAGTATTTTTCATAAAGGAGAAGCATACAATTTTTTGTTTTTGTTCTGGGGCTTGAACTCAGGACCTTAGCTTTTTCCCTCAAGGTTGACTTCTACCACTTGAAGTACAGCTCTACTTCTAGCTTTTTGGTGGTTAATTGGAGATAAGAGTCTCTTGAGGGGCTGGGAAGGTGGCTCAGTGGTAGAGAACTTGCTTTGCATGCATGAGGTCCTGGGTTCGATTCCTCAGCACCACATAAGAAAGAAGAAAAAAAAAGCCAGAAGCGGCGCTGTGGCGCAAGTGGTAGAGTGCTAGCCTTGAGCTGAAGAGCTGAGGGACAGTTCCCAGGCCCAGAGTTCAGGCCCCATGACCGGTCCCCCTACCCCCCCCCCCAAAAAAAAAGAGTCTTGAGTATTTTCTGACAGGGCTGGCTTTGAACCATGATTCTCAGATCTTATAATAAGAAGCATGTACTCTTTCTGACACCTTCTCAAAGATACCACCATGGTTAACCAGGACACTCACCCAATGTTCACTTGACAATTTCTACCTCATCCTGCAGTGCCCTTCTCTATAGCCTTTAAAGTTCCTTAGATTAAATTAGCAGCAAAACAAGACTCATAGTCTCAAATGCCCACAGGCAGAATAAGAGATATTAGGAAATGGCCAAAATTGTCCTACTTCTCACCTCCCCTGCATAAACTATTCTCTCAGCCTGGAATGTTGCTTGTCTTTCCATCCCAATGGGTTTTCTACAAAATCAAGTTCTTAATGAGACTTGAAACTACTTTTCAAGCTGGGACCCAGTGGCTCACGCCTGTAATACTAGCAACTCAGAAAGCTGAGATCTGAGGATTGTGGTTCAAAGCCAACCCAGGCAGGAAAGCCCATGAGATTTTTATCTTCAA
This sequence comes from Dipodomys ordii, assembly GCF_000151885.1. Taxonomy (NCBI): domain Eukaryota; kingdom Metazoa; phylum Chordata; class Mammalia; order Rodentia; family Heteromyidae; genus Dipodomys; species Dipodomys ordii. The sequence continues at coordinate 1,438,146 of NW_012267239.1, read as the reverse complement.
TTAATCACCAAAAAGCCAGAAGTAGAACTGTGGTTCCAAGTGGAAGAGTGCCAGTCTTGATCAGGGACAGTGCCCAGGCCCTGTGTTTAATCCCCAGTTCTCTCTCATTCTCTCTCTCTCTCTCTCTCTCTCTCTCTCTGTCTCTCTCTCTCTCTCACACACACACACCCACACACCCACACACACACCTTTTCAAATTTCAAGCCTGAAGGGGAAGAACTATGGACTCGGAGCTTGCCTGTGTAGAGGATGCGGCTGATCATTCCTGGCATCACCATGAGGAACATGGGCAGCAGCTTCAGGTAGCCGCACAGGATGCAGGCAGCCTTCACGTGGGACATGCCCTTGCCACATAAGCAGCGCTGTACAATGACCTGCCAGGAAAACATGATTGAAAGAGAGTAAGCATGCCTTTTCAGGGGTTCATGTTACAATAATAAATAATGTGGTGAGGTAGAAAGTAATGGGCTTTGGAGTAGGACCATAATTTGAATGAATCCTTTTACACAGCATTTCTTCTCTCTCTTTTTGATTAGTATATGTTAATTCTAGGAAGGGATTTCATTGTGATATTCCCACATATCTTAATATATTATATTTTAATCAAAGTAATTCTCTTTGTTTCTCTATTATTTCCCCTCTCCCGCCCTTCCCCCTTTTTTTGGTGCTGTTACTAGGGCTTGAACTCAGGGCCTGGGTGCTGTCCCTGAAGTTTTTTTGCTCAATGCTAAGTGCTTAACCACTTGAGCACTGCTTTTTTGGGTGGTTAATTGCAGATATAAGTCTCACGGACTTTCCCATCTGGGCTGGCTTTGAACTTCAATCCTTCAATCTCAGCCTCCTGAGTAGCTAGGAGTGACAAGTATGAGCCACAGGCACCTGGCTTTCTTTTCCTCTCTTAAGAACAATTATAATGAGTTTCATTATTTTATTTTCATAAGTGGAAAGTACTTTCTAGATACTTTGATCACATTCACCCAGTAATTCCTGTACTAAAAAAAAAAAAAAAAGGTATTGGGGCTGGGAAGGTGGCTCAGTGGTAGAGTGCTTGCCTTGGATGCATAAGGCCCTGGGTTCAATTCCTCAGTACTACATAAGCAGAAAAAGCTGGAAGTGATGCTGTGGCTCAAGTGGTAGAGTGCTAGCCTTAAGCTGAAGAGCTGAGGAACAGCGCCCAGGCCCAGAGTTCAGGCCCCACGACGGACCAAAAAAAAAGATATTATTCTGCAAAAAAGGCATGGCTCAAGCGGTAGAGTGCCTACCTAGCAAGCACAAGGCCCTAAGTCCTCTGTTCAAACTCCTGTACTACAAAAAAGAAATAGGCCAGGTGCTGGTGGCTCATGCCTTTAATCCTAGCTACTCAGGAGGCTGAGATCTGAGGATCCCGGTTCAAAGCCAGCCTGGGCAGGAAAGACCATGAGACTCCTATTTCCAATAAACCACCAGAAAACCAGAAGTGGTGCTGTGGCTCAAGTGGTAGAGCGCTCGCCTTGAGCTGAAGAGCTAAGGGACAGCGCCCAGGCCCAGAGTTCAAGCCCCACGACCAACAACAATCCCCCAAACCCAAAAAAACCAAAAACAAAAAAGAAATAGGCTCATATTCACATTCCTCACCCTCTCCTTTCAACCTCCTGCTGCTGCTGCACAAGGATTTTCACAAGGAGATATTTCAACATTGATAGTTACCCAGGTTGAACTTGCAACCCTCCTTCCTTAACCTACCAGAGTGCTGGGATTATAGTCATCACACCACACTCAACTTAAGAACTGCCTAAAAACAAAGCTAAAGAAAGCAAAACAAAAACAGGCCCAACCACAAATTGGAAGCAATTAAAAAAAAACAAAACTCCTAAATTATCTGGGGTATTAGTTTCCAGAAGAAATAGGATCACAGTCATGCATTGAAAAGATATAAATAGATTCCATAGCATAGGAGATTGTGGTGAAATTCTCAAACTCAGAGGACAAAGGAAACACAAACTGCCAGAGGGAAAATGAAATCATACCCCAAGGGGTCAGGAATAACTGGATTTTTCAACATGCATAGCAGAATCCAGAAGGCATTGGAAAATTTTCCAGTTGAGAAATGTGTGCATGGCTAAACTACTAGCTAAGGAAAGTTAAGAGTGAGAGGGACATGCAAACTCATAAAAATTTACATCCTAATGGGGTCTATCTAAGGAAATTACTAGAAGATTTGTTTACTCTTAAAAGAAGGAACAGATGAAGCAAGAAAATGAGATGAGGGAAGTGGCGCTGTAGCTCAAGTGGTAGAGTGCTCGCCTTGAGCTGAAGAGCTGAAGGACAGCGCCCAGGCCCAGAGTTCAAGCCCCACCGACCAAAAAAAAAAAAAAAAAAGAAGAAAATGAGATGAGGACAAAGGAGATATAACACAGGACTGGAGCAAAAGAATCTCAAAGGTGGTAGGTTGAAGGGGGTTTGGGTGGAAGATGACAACTTGTTATATTCAGAGATATTCAGAGACCAAAGGCTCTGCAAGTGACTGAGAAAAACGAGTAGGAAGAGTACTTAGTGCATTTATAAGTGTCCAGAGTAATTTGTAGGGGGTTTGGTGCCTAGTAAGAATAATTACTGCCCAGATGCTTGCTTGCTTGCTTGCTTCCTTCCTTCCTTCCTCCCTCCCTTCCTCCCTTCCTTCCTCCCTCCCTCCCTGCCTCCCTTCCTTCCTTCCTTCATCTCTCTCTGCTTGTCTGTCTGTCTGTCTGTCTCTCTCTCTCTCTCACACACACACACAAATTTACCTGGTCTGTGCACCAATACCACAGAGCTGTAATGACCATTCCAAATACAGTTCCTGGCCATGGAATATCTCCAGTGACTGCATCCCGGAATATGTGGAAGGAGTCCTCCTGAGGAGTGTAGCACCTGGGGCTGATTGTCAGGTTGTCCCCCCCAACTACTGTTGGGATAGCATTCATGTACTTCTCTTTAAAATTCTCATAGCCTCCAACTTCAATGAAGGCTAAAAAGACATTATATAAAATAAAATATCATGAAAACTCAAGACATCTAATATGTATGATTACTCATTTATGTTAAGGGGTACATAAAAGCACTCCATTAGTCTGGTCAAAAATTTTTTTTTTTGGTCAGTCGTGGGGCTTGAACTCTGGACTTGGGCTCTGTCCCAGAGCTTTTCAGCTCAAGGCGAGCACTCTACCATTTGAGCCACAGCACCACTTCTGGTTTTCTAGTGGTTTTATTGGAGATAAGAGTCTCACGAACTTTCCTGCCCGGGCTGGCTTTGAACCGTAATCCTCAGATCTCAGTCTCCTGAGTAGCTAGGATTACAGACGTGAGTCACAGGTGCCCAGTTTAAACCTGGTCAAATTCTTAGTGACCTTTTCTCACAATCTAGGGCCTCATTAGTATCAGTCAAGGTAGCTGACTGGCTTTCACAAAGTATACAAAACAACGAACTTTTTTCCCCCTTATGATACCCTTTAAAGTTTTAGTTTTCATGTTTAGCAAAAATGTGTGGCAAAAATATACTTGTTATTTAAGGCTGGCAGTGGTGGCTAACACCTAGAGGTGTTAACTTCTCAGGAGACTGAGATCGGAGGATTGTCCAAGCAGGACAATCTTGAGACTCTTATCTCCAGTTAACCATTAAAAAAGCCAGAAGTGGAGCTGTGGCTCAAGTGGTAGAGCACTATCCTTGAGCACAGAAGCACTATATATGTTATATAATATATTGTTGTTATTATTATTAATTAGTGCTCGTACTGGGGCTTGAACTCAGGGCCCTGGACACTGTCCCTTAGCTCTTTTGCTCAAAGCTGGCACTCTACCTCTAGAGTCACACAGCTCTAATTTCTTCCTCTTCATTCTTTAATTGAGCACATACATTTCCTCAAATATCATGCTGGGATTATGTGACAAATGAGTGTAACAAGGCCAGATAATACAAAGGATTTGCTTTTATTAAGTAAAAATTATTCATAACAAAATACACGAGGACCTTGGATATAAGAATGTCTCTCTCTTGATCCAAACAATAAGAGCAGTGAGGCTGAGGAATACCCAAGGGAGTTTACCTCTAAGATCAGAGGTTCATTGTTAAAGAAAAATGAATAAGACTATCATACAAGTTCTAGATAACTAGACATAATGTACACAGGAACTGGTTCTAGTCTCCAGAATATTATACAATGGAAGTTTTCTGAAATGATAGAGTTGTTTGTATTTGTGCTCTCCAAAAAATAATCCATTCACCTAGCTTTAGCTTAGATACTTGAAATGTTGGTAAACAAATGAACTCAAATTTGGTAGGGTCATGTGGCGAATGACATCCCTACTGTATTGCATCAATAACCATTGTGGATTTGCAGTTTTAAGTTTTTGCTTCATATATCTCCAAGCTATGTGATTAGGTGTGTGCATATTTAGCAGTGTTGTATGTAGCAAGTGGATGGAGTACATTGGCAACAGGCCAGGAGGGAGATGTTTATTTTCACTCTCTGCCTTTTTTTTCTATATTAATTACCTATTTATTCAGCAGAGTAAAAAAAATGACAAATTGCTTGCTAGCATGACTGAAGAAATGGAACGGGCTAATAATACAGATAAGTGAGAGTTACAATGGAAAAAATCTAACCTATGCTTATGTATGCTTAAAAAAGGTTGAATAATATATTTTAATGAATTTCCACCTCAAGCTGCTACAATTAGATTTTTGTTGTCTAAATTTTTCCCTAATAGTAAAAATTTCATTTTACAAAATTGTATATAACTAAGTTTTTTTGCGCTTTGGGTCCAATGTACCAATATTTCTAGAAAATTAATAACCTCATGGTATTGATTTTATCCATTCTAACCACTTAAGGATATTAATGTTAAACAAGAAGACCCTTTATGTAAACAATCATTATTTTCCAAGCCAATAATATCCTGTCTTATTTCTTTGTGCTGAGCTAACAAAGCAAGAAAAAAAGCCAGGCAGATTATTTCAATGATCATTATTTCAATGATAAGAATTAGGTAAAGGATGGGAAAATGTGACCCAAGAGTTGGGAACAATGGTCAAGAGTAGCCAGACAGAAATTGTTTTCTAGGGCTTTGCCCAGGTAGTCATTTCTTACCAAATATCATGAGGATAAAAGAGCCAATCAGCATGATGAAGGCCTGGAGCGTGTCTGTGTAAATCACTGAGGCCAACCCCCCTGTGAAGAGAAAGAAAAGATCAGAGCACTTTTTAATCCATGAACTCAGCTATCTGCTGTCATGTTTGGGTTGTCCTCCGTCAAGTCATCTAAACAAGTCAGGGGAAAACACATCGAAAGCTCCTGAGCCACAAGATTGTCTTGACATCATTATCTCTTCAGCATGTGCGTCTTTCGTTGATTCTTCTACTTCCCTTGTCTTGTTCTGAATCAATTCTGGTTATAGTGGGGTTCCATTTTGTGTGTGTGTGTTTTCAGTCAGAACATGCATGTATAGCCTAGAAACTAGGGGAATTGAGGGCACTGGGTGAGAACAATGCAAGGGGTAATTTTGATCAAGACACATCCTACTCATAAACTGCTACGTTGAATTGCAACACCTTTGTATGACTATTCAATGTTAATATAAATATAATTAGAAATAACATATTCCTTAGAGGCAGAGGCAAAATTTCAATAGGAAAGTTACCTTAAAGAATCCTTCAATTTTAAGGGAGGATAGAGTGAGGAACAGAGGGAAAGAAAAGCATGAAGCCAGTTGATCCATGGTGCTAACTTGATGTGCATTTATTAGTACTAGCAGAATTACAAAGTCAAATATAACTTGAGGGTATGAGTAGGGTAGGAAAAGATGGAAGAGAATGATGGAAGGGGTGAGTAACATTGATCAAGACTGCACTGTACTGATTTGTTGAACTTCAGTTCATTGTACCACTACTTAAACAAAAGGATCTCTCCATTTCCTCTATTGAACATAGCTTTCTGAGCAGTAATTGGCAGAACCATTTTCACTCCAGCACTGGGGACATGTCCTTATCTTGTGAATTGAATACTAAAGTTAGTCATTATTATGTTTTCTGCAGTGTGCTCTGTGTGTGTGTGTGTGTGTGTGTGTGTTGTGATTAGCAGAGGACAGTGACTGGGTAAAACACAGCAGACTCACCTGTGATGGTATAAACAGCAGTGATAGCCAAGAGGATAAAGATGGCCAGGTAAAGGTCCAATCCGAAAGCCAGCTTTATGAACACTGCACCAGAGAATATGTCTGCCTAAACAGGGACCAGTCAGGATAGGGAAGAAAGATACATTTCAGAACTCTGGTTTCTCTTCTCCCTTGGTGGTGTACATGCTCCATGCTCTTCTTTTCCTGGTAGATTCTTATCATTTAAGACTCCACAGACTTGGTCCTATAGCAAAATCTTCCATAAAGCCTCAAATAGCAGTTGTTAATCTCTTCTATATATCCATAGCTATTAGCTCATTGCTCAGTTGAGATACTTATTAAAGTGATATGTCCTGAGAATCTTTTTCATACCAGCAAGCTTAGGGAGGTCAAATATATATAGGAAACCTCTTGACTGTGATGTAGCAGTAACTATATTCTAAAAATTTACATTTTTGTTTGCTAATAAGAATGTTTATCTCTCTCTTTCTCTCTCTCTTGGCAGCATTTAAGGCCTGTGCTTGCTAGGCAAGCATTCTTGAAACATGCCCCTTGCCCACCTTGAAACAGTTTTGGAGCAGGGTGCTAGTGGCTCACTCCTGTTATCCTAGCTACTCAAGAGGCTAAAATCTGAGGATCACAGTTCGAAGGCAGCCTGGGCAGGAAAGTCTATGAAACTCTTATCTCCAATTAACCACCAGAAAACTGGAAGTGGTGTTGTGGCTCAAAGTGGCAGAGTGTTAGCCTTGAGTGAAAAAGCTCAGGGACAGCACCAGGCCCTGAATTCAAGGCCCATGACTGACAAAAAAAAAAAAACAACCCTAACACCTTTTATTTGTGTCAATTATATCAGGATTAAATTATTTACATAAGATCCAATTTGAAGACCTTTTGTGGGTCAACTCTGATATAACATGAACATCACAATATGCATAATAATCCCATGTAAATCAGTGACAAACAGCAATTTAGGAGTACATATTAATCACGTGGCACAGTGCATGTGGAAGGGGTGACCCTTGCCCTCAGCATGCTGAGTGCTTACTGGTAACTATGGAAGGAATTCTGAAATTGGAAAACCATCATTTGGCAATCATCATAGCAAAGACTGGCTCAGAGGACACTCATTTATGAATGTGAAATCTGGTGGAAAGCTAGGAAGAAGAATAGGATATTAGAGTGGTTGAAAGTTATCTCTCAATGGACTCTTTATTAGTTATCAGAAGGCACACCCAATAATTACATAGTAGAGAATTTGGGCAAGACTTTGGCCATATAATAAAAGTTAATATCACTGAGGAACAGATGGACAGTAAATCCTTCCACACCCATACTTTGAAAACTTGCTGGACTTGACTACATCTAAATTAGAAACTTCTATTCATCCAAAGGTAAGTTACATATTGGGGTAAGGTATTTGTAATGCAATGGCCCATAAAGGGCCCATATTGAAAATTGGTAAAAAAAAAAAAAAAAGCCTACAAATAAATAAGAGACAAATTGCCAGATGCCAGTGGCTCATACCTGTAATCCTAGCTACTCTGGAGGCTGAGATCTGAGGAGCATGGTTTGAAGCTAGACTGGGCAGGAAAACTCCCTAAGATTCTTTTTTTTGGGGGGGTCCGGTCGTGGGGCCTGAACTCTGGGCCTGGGCACTGTCCCTCAGCTCTTCAGCTCAAGGCTAGCGCTCTACCACTTGAGCCACAGCGCCACTTCCGGCTTTTTTTCTTTTTGCTTATGTGGTGCTGGGGAATCGAACCCAGGGCCTCATGCATGCAAGGCAAGCGCTCTACCACTGAGCCACCTTCCCTGCCCCCCTAAGATTCTTATCTCCAGTTAACTACTAAAAAAGGTAGAAGTGAAGCTGTGGCTCAAATAACAGAGTGCTAGTCCTGAGGGCGGGGCGGGGGGAGGAATACTCAGGGACAGCTTCCAAGTCCCAGGACTGACATATATACACATACACAAAGAGCCAAGCTAACTCAACAAAAAAATAACATGGCTGGAAGTGTGACTCAAAGAGCAGAGAACCAGCTGTGAGTGAAGAATCTGAGCAAGTACACAAGGACCTGGGTTCATTATGGAGTCGAGGTAAAGCTCAAATGGTAGAGCACCAGCCATACGCAAGAAAGCTAAACAAGAGCACAAGGTCTTGAGTTCAAGCCCCACTACTGGCATTACAAAAACAAAAAAAGATGAAATGGAAGTGAAAACACTTGAAAAAAATCTTTTCTAACGAATATAGACAAATGAGCAATAAGTACTAGAAACACTAGAAATTTTCAACCCCATTGGAAATGGAATATTGCCAATGAAACATAATAAAATATTACTACACAAGCATAAGAATGGTGAAGTTGACAAGAAAGCAGGCAACACCAAAATCTATGACTAAATCTACAGCTAACAACTTATGTCCAAGAGCTTTCTAGGTGAGGTGTGTATGTGTGTGTGTGTGTGTGTGTGTGTGTGTGTGTGTGTGTGTGTGTGTGTATGTGCATGCTTGCATGTGCATGCATAATGGTTCATACCTAATTTCTCTCCAATACATTACCTGAACTGCACAGCTCAGGTCTGCACTAGTGATCTCTCATTAATGTTTACTATACTCCATGTATCATCTCTGCTATCTTACTGTGAAATTCTTGAAAGTCAGATCTCATTTCAGAGAATCAGTTATTGGACTGAACATTGGCAGTGCATAGATGGAGAGTGAAAAGTGTTTAGTCTACTTTGTGTAAATTAATTTTCATAATTGTTAGTAGAAGAAATGACAATAAAAGTAGACTACTAGGTAGATAAGTAAAGTTATTGTTTTATCATTAGGAAGGAAGATACTTGAACATGGTGGTAGAGAGTGGTGTACACCTTTGTTTGACCAAACTTTCTAGCTTTTTTTGTTAGTTAATTGGAGTGACTCTTGGATTTTTCTGTTCTCGCTGGCTTTGAACTGAGATTCTCAGATCTGAGCCTCCTGAGTAGCTAGGATTATGGATATGATGAACTCCCAGCTATGCAAATATTCTTAACTGCTCAAGTAGTAAAAAATGGCAGAGATGTGGCCATTTTAATCATTAAGTATGCAGTTCACTACTATTAACTATGTTCACAATGATGAAGAAATGTCATCTTTATTCTCATAAAGAGGAATTACAATGATCCAAGATTTCCTTTTGTTGCTAGGGACTGGGTTGGAACTATTATCAATATTTGAAAATGAGTCAAGATAAAACAATAGTTCCAATCAAGTTTTATTTCCTGATTTCAAAATTTGCAATGTGGTTTGCTAAAAAATATCAGTGTTTTTAGAAAATGTACACTAACATATTTGGAGATTATCCTTAACCCTAAATACTTCATGTATACAGATAATTTCCTTCCTTCTTTCCTCCCTCCCTCCCTCCCTCCCTCCCTCCCTCCCTTCCTTCCTTCCTTCCTTCCTTCCTTCCTTCCTTCCTTCCTTCCTTCCTTCTTCTCTCTTTTCTCTCTCTTCTCTCTCTCTCTCTTGGTTTCTTTCTTTCTTTCTTTGTGTGAAGTACTGGGGCTTGAACTCAGGACCTGGATGCTGCCCCTTAGCTTTTTTACCCAAGCCTGGCGTTCTACCTCTTGAACCACATAGCTCCATTTCCAGCTTTTTGGTGGTTAATTACAGCAAAAATTCTCACACACTTTCTTGTCTGGTTTCTCAGCCTCCTGAGTATCTAGATTACAAGGGCGAGCCATTGGTGGCTTCAGTAGCTCATTTTAAATAAAGTTATTGTAGTATTGAGAGTTTATGAGTAAGATGATCTTTTCCCCAATCTGGGAAGAGGACAATTCTAAAATCTTTCCTATCTTAGCTCTTATATCGGTTTAATAAGTAACTAGCACAGAATTAGTTATCAGAGTGTAAAAGTACACAAACAATCATGTGTAAAATTAAATATTATCAACCTTACTCAAAATAAACCTTGTATGTAAGAATGGACTTGTGCTGTGTTATTTGTGCTTTTTCCCCAGCAGATCATAGACCCTGTATGGTAACATACACATGCTCTTGGCCTTCCTGTACCTCCACCCAGCTCACCAGTTTTCCATACCTCCTGCACCACCAGGAGCCCTCCACTCCAGAAGGTCACTGCCCCTTAGTGTTTTTGTTTAAAGTTAGTGCCCTACCACTTGAGCTATACCTCCATGTCCAGTTTTTTGGTGGTTCAAAGAGGAATTTTTCTGCCTGAAGTGGCTTTGAACTGTGATCCTCAAATCTTAGCTTCCTGAGTAGCTAGGATTACAGACATGAGCCACCAGTGTCTGGCTCAATGGCTCCTTTAACTGCTAAATGTGCCTTTAACTGCCTTGGTATGTGTTCATGCTCTTTAGAGCCATAAAGCTATAGAGGTCCGAGCCAGAGGAGAACCGGGAGATTGTCAAGTCCAACTCATTCAGGAGACATGAGCACAAAGTCTATGGCTCCAGGGGCTCCTCTGCTTCTAATCTGTCCATCTGGGGGACTGCTGGAGAGACTACCTCCATTTCCACCTAACAGAGAGCAGGCTCTTTTCTGTCTGTGCACAAAATGTCTCTTGCACTTGCCATAAACTCTGTTCTAGATAGTATTTCAGTATATTTGTACATATTGTCCTTGAGGCTAATTATTTCACGTGCAGCAATCTAATCTCTTATCACTTTGCTGTAGGTGAACTCCTGTAGCTCAGGAATCTTTGATACCTTAACATCGAGGTTAATACCTGCTGAGTAAATACCTGCTGGAAAAATGCTCACTTTGCATATGGAAAGTTTATAGCATCCATTTGAAACAGTTGATTGACTTGAAACAAGGACTTCCCTTCTTCCTGCCACCCTCAAAAGAAAAGCAATAGTTAGGGCTAGCTTTTTCTCGTGAACATTGGGATAGCTGGCCTGAACTGTAAACTTGGGGAGATTATTTTCTTAGTCACAGATATACAAGGCAAAATGTTATTCCTTCCTTGATTTCTTCACATGCTATTGAAACTTCATGTGCTGTGGAAGTGCGTATCTTCTTTCATCATTGATTTTCTCCAAGGCATAATAATAGTAATAATCTTTGTGCTATTACTGGTAATCAAACTCAGGCCATCGCCTCTCCCCCCTCCCCCAAGGCTGGTGTCCCTCCATTTCTGGCTTTTTGGTGGTTAATTAGAGCAAATAGTCTCATGGATTTTCCTGCCTGGGCTGGCTTTGAAATAAGATCCTCAGATCTTAGCCTCCTGAGTAGCTATGATTACAGGTATGAACCATCAGCCTGCAACCGCTTGGGAGCAATTTGTATAACATTTATTTATGACACTGTTTCATAGGGAATTGTTTTACATAAAATAGGATGACTTTTGGCTCAGATATTTGAGATTCAAATGAAAAATGATAGTTTCAATATGGACTGGCTCTGAGAAAGGATAGGAAAGTTATTGTGGAAAAGGCAAAAGGAGGAAGTGGGGCTGTGACTCAAGTAATAGTGTACCAACCTTCAGCAAAAACGTTCAGCAGGAAAACGAGGCCCTGAGTTGAACCAGCACACACACACACACACACACACACACACACACATACATACACACACACACACACACACACACACACCACACTCCACCATAAACACATAAAAAGCAGAAAGAAAAAAACAGAAAAAAAACAAAAAACACCAAAAAAAAAAAGCAGAAAGAAGACAAGGGAAATCATTTTTACCACCAAGTAATGATTATTACTTGAATGGTTGAGATTTTCTGTTTTGTTCTTTCTGTATATCCACTTTATTTTGTCTGTCCTGGGACTTGAATTCAGGGCCTGGATGCTATCCCTGAGCTCTTTTGCTCAAGTCTAATGCTCTACCACTTTGAGCCATAGCACCACTTCATGTTTTCTGGGTGGTTAATTGGAAACAAGAGTCTCATGGAGTCAGGGTATCAGTGGCTCACGCCTGTAATCCTAGCGACCCAGGAGGTTGAGATCTGAGGATCACAGTTCAAAGCCAACCTGGGCAAGAAAGTCCACTTAACTCTTTATCTCCAATAAGCCACTGGAAACTGGAAGTGGAGCTGTGGTTCAAGTGGTAGAGCACTCAACTTGAGCTGAAGAGTGCAGGGACACTGCCCAAGCCCAGAGTTCAAGCCCCAAGGCCGACAAAAAAAAAGTCTCACGGATATTTCTGGCTTGGGCTGGCTTTGAACCTCACTCCTCAGATCTCAGCCTCCTGAGTAGGTATGATTACATGCAAGAGCCACCAACCTCTACTTTTTGTACTAAAGTGGATTTATACTTTAAAGGCTCTCATTACTTGGAAGTTTATTATACTATGAATGTAGGGCTCCAGAGCTCTTTTCCTTATAGGAACTCAATAAAGAGATCACAGGGAGTTTAAGACATCGGTGTGCTTTGACCCTGTTCATGCTGTGAATGGCCTACATGTGCTAGTCTCTGTTTTTAGCATCCCAGCCTCATCTGGAAAATTCTTGGAGCTACCATAGCAGGTGGTACCAAACTCACTGAGATTTTCAAAGCCACACAGGTGAAGAGGGAGAGAATGGATAGGTAGATTTGAAGTCGTTTTCCTCCAAACCTCTTCTTGAGATATTCTGGCATGGTCATCACCTGCAGACAGAGAGTGACAGAATTTCAGAGTCAAGGACATCCCATAGTTGCTAAGCAACTCTGGAAATTTAAATGGCACCATTGGAGGGAATGGATGAGAAAGGTAAGGTTCCTTGGTAAGAATCGTAAGTCTGTAAAGATCAGAGGCAGTGGCGACATCTTGGAATCTCTTCCTAGTTCTGATAATTACTACATATTGTGATCTTTGGCAAATAATCATTTCAATCTTTTTCCTCAAAGTGAGAGTTTAATATGAAAATACAGGTAGGACTCATTTGCCTAGCAAATGCCAGGCCCTGAATTCAATCTCCAGTACCACAAAAAAGAAAAGAAAAAAAGAAAAAAAAAAGAAAACTAGCTACATCACCACCGAATGCCTTATAAACACTCAATAAATGTGTGTGTGTGTGTGTGTGTGTGTGTGAGAGCACACATGAGCACCATTATTAGGGTTTGAACTCAGGACCTGGCTGCTGTTCCTTAGCTTTTATGCTCAAGGCTAGCAGTCTACACTTGAGCCAACACCCAATTTCCAGATTTACAGCGGTTAGTTGGAGATAATAGTTTCCCAGACTTTTCTACCCTGTCTGATCCTCAAAGATCTCAGCCTTTTTTTTTTTTTTTTGGTTGGTCATTTGAACTTAAGGCCTGGGCACTGTCCCTCAGCTCTTCAGCTCAAGGCTAATGCTTTACCACTTGAGCCATAGTACCACTTCTGGCTTGTTCTGCTTATGTGGTACTAAAGAATAGAATCCAGGGCCTCCTGCATACAAGGCAAGTATTCTACTACTGAGCCACTTTCCCAGCCCAGATCTCAGCCTCTTGAGTAGCTAGGATTACAGGTGTGAGCCACTAGTGTCTGGCCAATACATATTTTCTATTATTTTTTTGCTAGTAATATTGGAATCTAATAAAAATAGCATTACTTATACATAACAAACCAAGGTAATAGTTCCATAATAAATTGATAAATAAATTACATATATAGAGAGTATGTATTGTCTATTGAAAAGAATAAAACTATATTATGCCTCCTTCCTCTTTTGCTTTTGTGCTTGTACTAAGGCTTGAACTCAGAGCCTTGCATTCTTTTCTTTTTCTTGGTACTGAGGATTGAACCCAGGACATGACACTTGAGAGTCAAGCACTTCGCCACTGAGCTATATACCAGTCCATCCTTACATCCTTGCTTAGCTCTTTGGGCTAATGCTCTACCACTTGAGTCATATCTCCATTCCCAATATGAACTCCTTATTTAGAGAAAAACTTAATTATTGAAATATGAGGTTAATTACAGACTGAATAGCAGCACAGTGTAGCTTTCTGTTCTCTTCAGAGCAAATGGTATTTGTGTTCGCTCTTCTCCAGTTTATGAAAGGATGTTAAAGGATCTTGATATAACTCATCAAAATCAAGAAGGGGAACTTTTGGTAGAACAGCAACTAAAAATAACCCCTGAAAAATGGTAAACCTCCTCAGAGAACAAATGTGTGAGTTCCATGGTACAAGCCTTTGAACCAAAGATAGCATCTTCCAACAGAACTTATTTAAGTCTGGAACTAAAAGGGATCTCAGATGAGCAAAAGCTGAATATAAAAATGTTCTGTTGTAGCATAAAAATAGCAGAATAAAATCCAATAAAAAGTTTAAAAAGAGTATATCTGTGTATGGGGGGTGGTGAAGAGTAGAAAGAATAATAGAGAGGGTATAAATTTGATAAGTATGTATGCAAGTATCACAACAAACCCTCTTTGTGTTAATTTATATTAATAAAAAAAAGCTGCTTCAGGAAGACTTCAAATAGCACTAAGCCAGCAATTGAAGTGTGCGATTAACTCAGCTGTGTGGAACTAAACACCAATGAAAACAACAACAATAATAAATAAACCCCCCAAATAAATGAAACTGGTTTGGATATTATTTTTCTCCCACAGGTGACAAGCTTCTAGAAGCTGGATTTCCTGTGTAAGGATGTTACAGTAACATGGCAATTAGGGAGAGATTAAGACTTTTCTTGAGGGAATGAGGTAGATCTCAAAGGAGTGAGTTAGGTCTCTTGTTAATGCAGGATTACATTAGAATTATGAGAGCAGGTTGTTCTAAAGTAAACTTGGCAAATGCTCTTTTACTTGTAATGTCCTCTCATCCTTTTGCTTTTACTTTGTTTTTCAGATAGGGTCCCTGGCTGCACACCGTGATCTTTCTGTCTTGTCTCCAGAGTAGCTGGAATTATAAGTCTATACTACAATGTCGGGCTTTAAAACACATTTAAAAAATCACATTGAATTCTACCTATACTGGAGGATCCACCAACATTTCCCATTGTCCCCATTTCTCTATTTTACAGCCTTTGATTCTTGTTTTGTTCTGTTTTTGTTTTTGTGCTGGTTCTGGGGCTTGAACTCAGGACTGTCCCTGAGCTTTTTTGCTCAAGACTAGTATTTTACTACTTTGAGCCACAGCACCATTTCTAGCTGTATTTAGTGGCTAATAGGAAATAAAAATCCCACAGACAGGCCTGGGAAGGTGGCTCAGTGGTAGAGTGCTCGCCTTGCATGCATGAGGCCCTGGGTTCGATTCCTCAGCACCACATAAGCAAAAGGCAAAAAGCCGGAAGTGGTGCTGTGGCTCAAGTGGTAGAGCACTAGCCTTGAGCTGAAGAGCTGAGGGACAGTGCCCAGGCCCAGAGTTCAGGCCCCACGACCGGACCCCCCCCAAAAAAAAGAATAATGGGGATGGTGGTAAACATGATCAGAATGAATTATATGCCCATATGCAAATATCCCAATAAATCCTACTGTAAAATTAAAAAGAAAACTCCAAGTACCCTTTAAGGCTTGTCCAATGGCTATGATAGTCATATAATATTTGAAGGCAAGCTTTACAAAAAGTCTCCATGTCACTTCTGTGGTCCTCACATTGAGTAAGCAGTTATTGTGGTGGAATCTGGGCCTCCTAGAGATTAAGGAAGCCCAAGGTCAAAGGCAAAATGAAAAGAAGCAGAGTTATCTGCAGCCTGATAATGATGCTTATTAAGCTGTTGGTTATTCTTTCGGTTATGCCTCTGGAGGTTGTTTCCATTCTGTTTCCTTAGTCCTGTATACACAAATCTCAGGCCATAGGGCATATCTGGCTTCTGGATAGATGCATAGTGGAGTAAAATCAGCAAAAAGAATTTTCAACAAGAAAAGAGCAAAGGGATTTGTGATGACCCCATCCTTGAATCCATCCAAGGATGATTAGTTTAAATTTTTGCTATGACTCAATTTTCTTGTACACAAGCATCTTCTTACTGATATGCATAGTAGAAAATGCCAGAAAGGTTAAGAGAAGCCAGGTGTGTTAGTTCATGCATGCCTGTAATACTAGCTACTCTGGAAGCTGAGATTGGGAGGATCATGGATTGAGGGCAACCCAGGCAAAAAGTCTACTAGGTCCTCCACACCCTTCTCAACTAATAGCTGGGTGAGGTGGTGCATGCCCATTGTCTCAGCTATATGGAAGACTGAGATGCAGGAAGTTCGACGTTTCAAGGCAGCTAAGGCAAAAAAGTTCATGAAACGTCATCTTAATTGAAGAAACTGGACCTGGTGGTACACACTTGTCATTGTAATTATGGGGAGGGGCTCAATAGGAAGATTGGGGTTCATGTGCAGGTCCAGGCAAAAAGTAAGACCGTACCTCAAAAATAATGAATGTAAAAATGGCCTTAGAATGTCTATAAATCTACAGGTAAACATACTGGATGGTAAAAAATACACTGGGGCATAAATTATACAGGTCTCTAGGCATTCACACACAGTTGAGAACCAAGGGGAATCCTCTTAGGAGAGGGAGGCAGAGGTGCAATACCTATGTGCCTCTGATCATATAAAATAATATTTACTGAAATGAACTACTGGAAATGGAAGCAAGAGGGTTTTTTTCTTTATTGCTGTTTTTTAAAATTTCTTTTCTTTTTGTCTTGTTTGTTCATTTATCTGACTTTGGGAGGGTTAGTGGGGGGGCACAGAAATGGAGAGACAAAGCGTGAACAAATGCAGCAGTGGTAACTACTAGACACTCTGTTAACAATGAACTATACAACTTGTGGGTGGGGCTGGGAGGGAAAAACTGGGAGAGAGGGAGGGAGGGATGACATTGTACAAAAAGAAATGTACTCTTTGTCTGACTTATATAACTGTAACTCCTCTGTATATTGCCTTTACAATAACAATACAAGACATAAAAATGGCCTTAGCGATATAGTTCAAATAGTATAGTGCCCCTATGACACCCAAAATAAAAGAAATAAAAGGGAAAAGACAAAAGGTCTGGAAAAGTGATACTGTGGCTCAAGCGGTAGAGTGCTAGCCTTGAGCACTAATTTGGCTCAGAGACAGAGCCCAGACCCTGAGTTCAAGCCCCAGGACTGGCCAAAAAAAAAAAACAGGCTACTCAAGAACTACGCTGCCACTCTCACCATATACTTAGCACTGTGTTCAGTGATAGGATGACATACATGCAAGAATGGACAACTTTCCAATCCACAAAGAACTTAGAATCAGATATGGTAACAAAAGGTCGACCAGTGAAATGGTAACAGAACAATTTGGAATCCAGTTACAGTCTTGTAGATTCTTCTTACTACCTCTCAATGAATTTTCTCCCTTCCTCTCCTTTTACTTTCGAGGTCAAACTCACATGGACAGTTTCTACTTCCTGGTACACAAGCACTGGGAAGCTCCTTGGATTTGTACCTGGGGTACCCATGGTTGTATCATGGATGTACCTTCCATCTCTCTGTGTCTCTGAATACTTCCTCCTTGTCCTTCCTTCCTTCCTTCCTTGTCCTTCCTTCCTTCCTTCCTTCCTGCTCTTTCTCCTTCCTTCCTTCTTTCCTCTCTCTTTCCTTCTCTCTTTCTTTCCTTCCTTCCTTCCTTCCTCCTTCCTTCCTTCCTTTCTTCCTTCCTTCCTTCCTTCCTTTCTTTCTTTCTTTCTTTCTTTCTTTCGTTCTTTCTTTCCCCTTCCTTCCTTCTTTTATAAATATTGGTGATACTGGGGTTTTGAAGTCAGGGATTTTTTTTTAGTAAAAAACCCCACATTTTTATTACCTTTAAGTAGTTGTACAAAGGAGTTACCATTCAACAAGTCAGTTTATAAGTACCATGCATCAAGATTGATATCATTCCTTTCATTGTTCTCCTGGGTTATGGTTTGATTAAAGTATATTGATTTTTAAAAATATGCCAGTACTAGAACTTGAACTCAGGGTCTGAGTGCTGTCCTGTCCCTTCACTTTTTTGCTCAAGGCTGGCTCTCTACCACTTAAGCCCCAGCTCCACTTCTGGCTTTTTGGTGGTTAATTGGAAATAGAATGCTCATGGACTTTTCTTCCCTTGGCTGGCTTAGAACCATGATCCTCAGATCTCAGGCTCCTGAGTGGATAGGATTACACACAGGTATGAGCTACCAGAACCCTGCTTTGGATATGGGTTTAATTTAAAGGAAGAGGCCATAGTGTTACTTACATGAGATTCAAAGGCTGCTACAGCGATTCCAGAAGCTGCCCCTGTCCCAGCCAGACCCACAAAATGGCCACTGCCAATGTTACTGGCAAAGAGAGAGGCTCCCATCTGGAAGGCAAGAGGAGAGAATATGCTTAGATCCAGGTCAAACTTTTTGAAAATCTATAGATGTTGACGTGTTCCAGTCATGACTCTTTTGAGCAAGAGTTAGGAAATTAGGGTTCATGGGCTACATGCAACCTCACACCAGTTTTTTGTGTGGTCCATAAGTAAAGTATTTTCCCTCCCTATTTTTTTAAATAGTCACAAAATAACTGCACATGATATTTTATGAAATGGAAAAGAAAATGTGAAATTAAATGAAAATGAAATTTTGGTCTGGGAATGCGGCTTAGTGGTAGATTGCTTGCTTGGCATGCCTGAACACCTCAGTTTGATTCCTCAGTACCACACACACAGAAAACCTCAAAGCTGAAAGTGGCACTGTGGCTCAGGCGGTAGAGGGCTAGCCTTGAGCAAAAGAAGCTCAGAGGCAGTGCCTAAACCTTGAGTTCAAGTGCCAGGACTGGCAAAAAAAAAAAGAAAATGAAATTTTAATGCCCATAAATAATCCTACTGGAATTCAGCTGTGTTTCTTAGTTTGGCAATGTATTGACAATGTATTATTTGTGGGGTCTAGTTGACTGGATATGGCTGATAAAACCCTAAAATACTTACGTTTGCCTTTTATGGGAAAACTTGAATCTTGCCTTAGAATATTCGTGATTCTACCTATTCTCTAGGTTGAGTCTGTCTTTGGCTAAATCCTGCCACATCTCCTCTCAGCTCTTATCCTCTGAATCTGATACTTGGGACCCTGAAGTTGTGTAGCAGGGAATTCTTTCTGTTCTCCCATTTTTGAGACTCTATGTTCTTTCATTCCCCATTTCCACTGCACATTCTGCTATCCTTAAGCTGCACAGATTTGGGCATTGATGCTGGAGGAACAGAATTGAAGTGAGACCCTACAGTGTTTCTTTTGTGTCTTCTTGTACAGCCTGCCATAAAACTGACTTATCTTCTTTTCTTCATTTGGTGGTACTGGGGCTTGAGCTCAGGGCCTGTGCTTGCTAGGAAGTTGGTGTGCTACAATTTTAGCTATTCTGTCAACCTCTTTTTTTCCTTTTCTTTACAGTTTCTTTTTTCTTCTTCTTTTTTATTGTGAACATAATGTACAGAGGTTCTTTACATTTTCAATGGTATCTTACTTTTTTCCTGGTGAGGACCTGGACCACAATCCACCTATTTATGTGCTTCCTATATATCTTGGATGGCAGGTAAGTGCTACTTCAACCAGCTTTTGTTTTGGGTGAGATGGGGGCCTTATGAGCATTTCTGCCTTCAACTGTGACCCTCTCAAATTAGCCTCCTGAGATTACTCCTAGGATTACAAGTATGAGTTACTGTGTCTACTCACTTTTTCTATTCAGATATTTGGGGCTGAGAGGAATGGAGTTGGTTTGTGGCTTTGGGATTGGTTGAGACTTTCTTGTTTAATAAATAAAGGCAATGTTTGATTGGATGCCCCAAATCAATATCCATTTTGAGTTTGCAGTTGGTCTGATTTATTCTGTCCAGGTTGTTTACCAATGTCCTTTTTATTTCATTTAGATAAGTGAGAAGATACATGAAGGAAGAATTTGCTGCATATACATCATATTCCCAATATAATTGAATAGTCTCCAGGATCATAGAGGTAGTTATAGCCTTTAACTTCAGTAGAAACATGGTGGGGGGCCACATAAACAAACTCAGAAAGGAGAACACCCAGCTGGCAAGTGTCCCAAGAGGATTACCATGGACACAACCACAGGGAAACTCTACCATCAGCATATGAACAACACAAGCTCTAGATAGACTCAATAGTTACTTAGGGCAAGGCTCCAGTAATCTGAAAAAGAGCCAGACAGTCAAGGAAGAAAGCAGAAAGTGGAGGTTAACAGACAAAAAGAGTGACATTAACTCAGCGTTGAGAGAAAAGCAAAGAGCAAAGAGAAGTATAGATCTCTTAAGTCAGGGCAGAAAAGAGAAAAGAAAAGAAATAACCAACCCTTAAAGGGGTTGGAGGCATGGCTCAGTTGGTAGAGCACTAGCCAATGAACCAAAGAGTCACATACTGAGTTCGAGTCCTGGTCTGAAAAAGAAAAGAAGCTAGGAAAGAATATTCTGCAAGAGGATCGGAGGAAAACCATGAATAGAACTCAACTGAGGTTCTTTAAATACCAGGACCAAACCTGTCTTCCTCAACGCTAGTTTTTCTGGAATGATAGGCAATAGCCATGAAGTAAATAATTTAGATAAAGAGCCACTAGCAGGTGGGTAACAAATATACATCAGAAAGTATCCACATTGGGGTTGGAGGCATGGTTCAATTGATAGAGTGCTTGCCAAGGAGCAAAAAGCCTTAGGTACCAAGCAGGAGTTCCAGTCTTATAACAACAATAACAGCAACAAAACTATAAGTATCTCCAATGCTTTTATTCACATACACACACAGGACATTTATCTATGGGAACAGGATGACTTACTGGCCACCAGGCTATATCTTGACCAGCCAGGAAGAAGCCTCTGACAGTGTTTCGGTTGGTCTTCAGCATTGCCTAAGCAAAAAGGAAGAGGTAAGAATCAGGTCAACTGCCATTGCCGTTATGAACAGATAACAAGACTCAAAGCTGGGGTCTGGCTGAGGTGCTGGCACTTGGTGAGTGTTTTAGCTCTTCTATAGACAGACATGGTTGCTTAGATGCTCTGCTACTTTTGTGTGTGTGTTGGTCCTGGGGCTTGAACTCAGGGCCTGGGCGCTGTCCCTGAACCTCTTTTTGCTCAAGGTTAGCCCTCTACCACTTCAGCCACAGCTCCACTTCTGTATTTTTGATAGTTTAGTGAAGATAAGAGTCTTGCTTCTAATCACAATCCTCAGATCCGAGGCTCTTGCGTAGCTAGGATTACAGGTGTGAGCCACTGGTGCTTGGCTTGTGCTAAATTTTTACAGTAGAGAAGAATAGATTTCATTATGGCATTTCCACATGTATGCCCAAAGTGCTTTGTTCCTATTCACACTCCTCCTGTTTCTCCCAGGTCCTTCTCTTCATTTAAGTTCATGTCCTACACTAATTTTTGATGGACTTAAAAACATTACAGTTTTAAAACAACTCAGAGCTGGAAGGACTTCAATAAGTCATATGCTACCAAAACAACTCTTTGTTTTTATCAATGAAAACAACATGATATTATCACTAAAGCTGTCCTTGGAAGAATATTTGCTTCAAACCTATTATTTTTAAAAAAAGAGAATAAGAATGAGCAGAACGTAAATTAAAAGGAAGTGAGAAAACAATAAAGAAAAGTAAGTGCAGATGGGATAAGAAAAATATCATTTTTGTTCATTCTGCTGGTTGCTGTCTTTGTTCAAAGGATGTTCAAAAGGTGAACCCAATTTACTCAGTACAAGCATTATTTATGAAACACTCCAGGAAATGATTCGCATAGAAAAAAACAATGAGATTGGTGAAAATTACTCATGTCACCTTCATTTGTCCTGCGAGACTGTTCCCACCCTCACAACACTTTCCCCAATCCTGGTGCCCACCCTGAAAGCCAATTAGAGTCCCACATACCCATAGCCCAACAGCCATCACCACTATGCAATAGATAACAATGACAGAGATATCAGCAGCATTGTGGATGCGCTTTGACAAGGCAGGCAACTCTGGTTCTCCAGAACTGGTGCTGAGGCTTACTGTACTGGCCATGGCTCTAGAAAGTTTTCTCCCCAACCCAAGGATGACTCCTTAATATAAGAACTGGATTAATGATTAGCCCCAGACAGGTGGGGCTTGATAGCAAAGTCAGCATCTAGGCAGGTGGACTTTTAAACCTCTTCTGAACCCAATCTCCAAAACCCTGGGCCTTAAGCAGTCAGTGTTGGATTTGGTGGAGTGTAGAAACTGGCAAGGGAACAGAGATAAGATGAGCAGCAGAGATAGAAAGTGGAGTGATCACTGGGTAGAAAGGCAAAATATTAAAGGAGGTTTGACTGGTTTCAGTTAATGACAAAGGAGAGAGAAAGGAAGACAAATAGGGAGGGAGAAATATAGAAGTGAACAGGCAAGGAAAGCGGCGAGTCAGAGAGTGATGGTTCTTTACAAAGTAGATAAGATTTCTGACATATATATGTGTATACATATATACCTATAAATATACACATATTCATGCATATACATATATATGCACACACACACACACACATATATATATATTTGTTGCGTGTGTGTGTCCTGAGGGCTTGGGTGCTGTCCCTGTGATTTTGTGCTCAAGATTAGTGCTCTACTACTTGAGCCAAAGATCCACTTTTGGCTTTTAGTGGTTAATTGGAGATGAGTCTCATGAACTTTCAGGCTGGCCTCCAACCAAGATCTTCAGACCTCAGTCTCTTGAGTAGCTAGATATAAGGCACCAGTACCTAGAAGATTCCTGATATTAAAAAAATATATACACACTGGGACATTATAGATTATATAAGACCCTAGACATTCACACACTGAGGTCAAGGGAGGCTATGCATAGGAATGGATCACAAAGGCTCATTAGCTATGTGCATATGATCATATAAAATAATATTTTATGAAATGAACTCCAAGAAAAGGAAACAAGAGATATCTTTTAGTTGCCATTGCTGCTGTTATTGTTTTCTTTTTCTTTTGTCTTTTTAGTTTGTTTGTATTAGGGGGGTAAAGAGGCCACAGAAAAGGTGGAACAAAGGATGAACAAATGCAATGGTGGTATTTACTAGACCCTATGTAGAAAATGAACTGTACATCTTGTGGGAAGGGATGGGAGGGAAAATAGGGAGAGAGGGAGGGAAGGGGGAGATATGGCTAAAAAAGAATTGTACTCAAAGGAACTAAAAAAATAGAATGGAAGAAAGACAGCCTCTTCAGTAAATGGTGCTGGCAAAATTGGTTAACTACTTGTAGAAAACTAAAGCTAGATCC
>NW_012267239.1:1401624-1413614 GCF_000151885.1 Dipodomys ordii | reverse complement strand
AAGGAGGAGGCTACAATGCTTGATAAGAAATGTACTCATTATCTTGCCCATGTAATTGTAACCCCTCTGTACAGTATTTTCACAATAAAAATAAAAAAACAAACAAAAAAGAAAAAACAGACAAACAAAAAGAATTGTACTCATTACCTGATTCATGTAACTGTAACCCCTCTGCACATCAACTCTACAATAACAATAAAAATAAATTTAAAAAATGAACATTTTTAAGATGATGAAAAATATTTGAATTGTTTCAAGGGCTCCCAAGTCATCTGTTTGTTTGGAACAGATAGTCTTAGTAGACATACCAGGACCTTTGTAACTCATGCATGAAGGTGACAGGACCAGGGATGAGGGATAAGGCAACCATTTTATATCCCCCCCTTTTTTTTGGTGGGTTGTGGGGCTTAAACTCTGGGCCTAGGTGCTGTCCCTGGGCTCTTCAGCTCAAGGTGAGCACTCTACCACTTGAGCCACAGTGCTACTTCCGGTTTTCTGAGTGGTTTATTGGAGATAAGAGTCTCATGGAGTTTCCTGCCTGGGCTGGCTTTGAACCTCGATCCTCAGATTTCAGCCTCCTGAGTAGCTAGGATTACGGCATGAGCCACTGATGCCTGGTTTTATTACCATTTTTATCCATTTTAAATGCACAATTTTGTGGCAGTAAGTACATTCGCAATGTTGTGACACCATCATTCCAGAACGTTTCCATATTCCAAACAAATTCTGTGCCCGAGAAAAGATAACTTCCCTAATTTCCCCTCTCTAAAGTCTCTATCCTACTTTCTGTCTCTTTGAATTTATCTATTCTTTAGGACCTTACAAAGTGAAATTTTACAATAATGATCATTTGGCATATGGCTTATGCATGTGGCATAATATATTCAAGGTTCCATGTTGTAGCATATAGTAGAATTACATTAATTACATTAATAACAGAATGTTGCATGTATGTATCATGTTTTATTTATTCATTCATCTCTGTACGCAATGCACATTGGGTTTGTACATTAGTCAGTATTTTGTTACCTTAATACAATTCCTAAGATAAGTTAATAAGGAAGAGAATTATTTAGTCCACAGTTTTGGAGTTTGAAAGTCCAAATGGTAGAGCCTAGGCTCTGGACTTCTGATGGTGATGATTGGTGGAGTGTAGGTTAAAGAGAGACCATGTTTTGGCTGGACACCATAGCTCATGCCTATTATCTTAGCTGCAATAATAGTTGGGAATTTAACACCACATTTTCCCATGGTAAGTGGATCATCCAGACAAGATCAATAGGAAATATTAAAATCCAGATATCTTTAGACCAAATGGACCTCAAAGATATTTACAAAGCAAGCAGGCGCTGGTGACATCTGTAATCCTAGCTACTCAGAAGGCTGAAATCTGATGATTCATGGTTCAAATCCAGCCCTAGGAAGCAAAGTATGTGAGATTCATATCACCAATTGCCACGAGAAAACCAGAAATGGTGCTGTGGCTCAAAGTGATAGAGCACTTGTTTTGAGCAAAAGAGCTCAGGGACAGTGCCTAGGCCATGAGTTCAAGCCGCATGATTGACCAAAACAACAACAACAAAAGATACTTAAAGCATTAGATATAAATATATATGTATATATATGTATGTATACACACATACATTTTTTGCATCAGACCATTGAACAGTGGTACAGAATAAACTATATGCTCTGTCATAAAAGAGGTCTTAATGAAGTAAAAAAAGATCAAAATCATATAATGTTATTTTTCTAAACACATTGGAATCAGATTGGAAATCAAAAACAAGAGAAACAAGAAATCAAGAACTTTAGACATGGTGCAAATACGTGGAAGTTAAACAATGTGCTCTTGAACAATTAAGCTACAGGCTATACTAGAAAGCTATGCTAAGGAGGAAGATGAGTAATGCCAAGTGGTTTGTCACATATGTGTTGGTCATTTGTATGTCTTTCTTTTGAGAAAACTCCAATCACATCATTTGCTCATCCTTTACTTGGGTTTTTTTGTTAATTATTTTAGTTCTTTCTATGTTCTGGAGATTAATCTTTGGTGTGATGAATTCTATAGGGATTCTCTCTTTCTCTCTCTTGCTTTCTCTGTTTCTTGTATAGAATCTCTTTTAATGCAGTTCCATTGTTTGTTTGTTTGCTTTTCTATTTTTGCTCATGCTTTTAAGGCCTTATTGCAAAAAAAAAAAAAAAAAAAAGCACTCCCTGTAATCATGTCTCGGAATGTTTCCCCTATGTCATCCTCTAGTGGTTTTTTTTTTTTTTTGGTCTCATAATTAGCTCTTCTATGCATTTTGATTTTTTTTAATGTATGATGAGAGAAAGATCTGGTTCCACTGTTGTTTGTATGAATATTCAGCCTTTTCTCCTATCTATCTGTATTGTGGCATTTTTGTTGAAGTTAAATTGGTTGTGGATGCATGGATTTATTTCTGGGCATTCTATTCTGTTCAGCCAAAGCATCCTTGTAACTAGAGTTTTTATATCCCCGTCTCAAACCTCAAGACTTTCACCTGTCTGGTCCAGCCACTTTCCCCCTATTTTTACCCAAATAAAGAGACATGGTAAAGAGCTGAGAAAGGAGATGTATTATATAACACAGATATGCCATGGATACTCAGCACTACAGTACATCTTCAGCTATCTTTGGGGTTACAGATATGAGCTTTAGGGTTTTTTTTAATTTATTATGAAAATACCATACAGAGGAGTTACAATTACATGGGCAAGATAATGAGTACATTTCTTATCAAGCATTGTTTCTTCCTCCTTTGTTCCCCTTCCTATCCCTTCCCATATCCCACCCCCCCATGACTTGTACGTCTCATTGTTGCAATGGGTCCACCTGTATCCCTATTTAAACAATTTGTTTTTTCCCCTTCCCCTCCACAAATTATAACAACATCACATACAGTGAAAGCAGGGGTTATATCGTGGGGGAGGGACATACAAGGCAATAAAGAAATCATCCTATAAATGTTAGAAACAATCGCATGAAAGTAAAAAAACACATTTGAATACTTATCTTGGGGTCCATTTCACCTAACATCAACATATCTGACCTTTTCTGCTTGACTCAGACATATACTAGTTATTACAAATAAGGGAACCATGGGGCCTATGTTTCTTTGAGCCTGGCTTACTTCACTTAGTATAATTTTTTTCCAAATCTTTCCATTTCCTAACAAATGGGGCAATGTCATTCTTTCTGATGGAGGCATAGAATTCCATTGTGTATATATACCACATTTTCTTGATCCATTCATCTACTGAGGGGCATCTGGGTTGGTTCCATATCTTAGCTATGGTAAGTAATGCTGCAATAAACATAGTCGTGCTGGTAGCTTTAGTATGGTCTTGTATGTGATCATTTGAGCTTTAGGTTTTAGAGTCAAAAGAAATGAGGCAAGAGGAGAGAGGTATACATAATTACTAAGCATTCATTGTCAGCATATGGCATAACTGATTATAATTCATGTCCTTGTTCTGAGAGGGGTTCTGGAGAAGTTTTTATTTTGGTGGGGGTGCAGAAAAAGCAATGTAAAGTTAAGGAGAGACTAATAAAAGCAAAATGAAACATTCACAGAAAATAAGTTATCAAGGAATACTTTGATAACTTTGCTAGCAATTATTTCTATAAGAAATATAAAGCACTTTCCTATAGAAGTTACAGAGTAACTAGGTTACAGAGTAAGGGTGTGTGTGTGTGTGTGTGTGTGTGTGTGTGTGAATCCAGAAGCTGGAAACTTGAATTTTTCAAAAATATTATGAATAAGCCATGCACATATATACAAATAAATAGCCACTGCAAATAGAACAGGTACAGAGCTACTATGAAATTTCATTTTTTTTCTGAATGGAAAAAAGGAAGTAAATTGTAACAATTGTTAGAAAACTTCAAATATGTATGTGTTGTATATATGCAGTCAGTTTAATTAATTCTAAATGTTGCAATTTTAAAATATTCAGAGTTGCCTAAAAACAAAATAAAACCTTGCCAGGTGTCAGTAGCTCATGTCTGTAATCCTGGCTACTCAGGAAGCTGAGGTTTGAGGATTGTGGTTCAAAGCCATGCTGGGCAGGAAAGTCTCATGGATTTTCCTTACACTAGAAAACCAGAAGTGGAGTTGTGGCTCAAAGTGATAGAGCACTAGCCTTGAACAAAAAAACTCAGAGACAACACTCCATGACTAACAACAACAAAAAAGCCTTAACCTGGAAACCAATTGTAACCAAAAAGTTTTATCAACAGCAGTAGACAGGTAGGAGAACCTATAGTAGCACTAGTCTCCTAAATACCTTGAAGGTTTTAGAAAATCTAGATACAAGGGAGAGACAGATAACATCAATCAACAGTTTCATTTGATTACTAACATCTGAACACAAAGTTTCTTCTCTTAATGAAAACACTCATAATATTTGATAGAAGTTTTCCTAATAAAGCAACACATTTATCGTGTTTCTCACTTAGAAGTAAGCAATATTTTAGATATACAATTCACTATTATTATTGGCTGTATAATGTTAACATCTCAAGTATCTTGATAGGTTGGAGTGCTATCTGCAGAGTTAGTATGTTTTTTTGCTGTTCTCTCCCTCTCTCTCTCTCTGTTAGCAGTAGTAGGGTTTGAACTCAGGGCCTCACACTTGCTTGGCTGGTGTTCTACAACTTGAGTCATGCGTCCAGCCTTGCTTTTTGCTGGTTATTTTTGGAGATGGAATCCAGCACCTACTATACTTTTCTGTCTAGGCTGACATTGAATGATGATCCTTCATATTTAAGCCTCATAAATAAGACTATAGGCATTAGTCGTTGGCGCCCAGCCTTCTTTTATTAAAGGAAAAAAGTACAGCTGGTCAATTACATGATAATGGCAAAGATTTCATCTTTTTTCCCCTCTAGGCATACTAGACACACCATCATCCATTTGTTTCACTAAAGAGTTAAATACTGGGATCCAAAAGCTAAATAACAGTCTGTAAGTTGGTTTTTTTTTTTTTTTGGTGGAAAGACACCCATGTGGCAGTGTAGAAATGTGGATTTCTGGTTCTAGTTTTAACACTGACATGTTACATAAAAGTTACACAAGTCCCAGAGCTCCTGTAAGATGCATAATTCACTTGTAAAAATAAAAGAAAGCTTGGAAAGTTACAGATTTCCATTAATGAAAAGATGAAAAATATTTTTAGGTCATCTGTTCTTGTCACACTTAAGTTTTTTTTCTCTGTGGGAGATCTACGAAAAACAGATGCATAAGTACATGATAAATATTTATAAATGCAGGTGCATAAGGAAGTTTGCCCATCACAATTAAATAATAAGACTAAGAATAAGAAACTGTCCTGGGTCATGTACACAGAGGGAGAGGGCTGAATTATTTATTTATTTATTTAATTGTGAAAATACTGTACAGAGGGGTTACAATTACATGGGCAAGATAATGAGTACATTTCTTATCAAGCATTGTAGCCTCCTCCTTTGTTTCCCTTTCCCATCCCTTCCCACCCTCCCCCTGCCCCCACCCAATCCTCCTCCCCCCCACCAAAGTTGTTAAGTTCATTTTTCCACATAACAACTTGTACATCTCATTGTTGCAATGGATCCACCTGTATCCTTATTTAAATGATTTGTTTTTTCTCTTCCCCTCCACAAATTATACCAATCTCAAATACAGTGAAAGCAGGGGTTACATCATGGGGGAGGGACATACAAAGCAACTAAGAAATAATCTTATAAATGTGTTAGAAACAATCACCTGAAAGAAAAAAAATTTGAATACATACCTTAGGGTTAATTTCCCTAAGATCAACTTATCTGACCTTTTCTGCTTGACTCAGACATATATTAGTTATTGCAAATAAGTGAAACCATGGGACCTATGTTTCTTTGGGCCTGGCTTACTTCACTTAATATAATTTTATCCAAGTCTTTCCATTTCCTAACAAATGAGGGCTGAATTATATATGCAGGTGCGTGATGGTAATCCATAGTCACCTCACACAACATCCAATGGATACTGAGAGTCCAAGTCTGCATAGACAGCCAATTGGTAGAAAAAAGAGATGCTGCTCAAGGGGTACAAATTTCCAGATACAAGAGGAATGAATTCTGGACATTTATTGCACATCATGGTGGCTATGCTTAGATAACATCCTGTATATTTCAAAGGAGCAAAGTGAGAAGATCTTAATGTTGTCAGTACAAACCACAAAAGACAGCCATATGCAGTGATGGATGCATTAACTAATTTGATCAGAGATTCATTCATTCAAATGTGTATGCATAATCAATATTACAATTTAAGCCTAGTATACATACAATTTTTTTAAAATTTTTTATTATGAAAATACCATACAGAGGAGTTATAATTACATGGGCAAGATAATGAGTACCTTTCTTATCAAGCATTGTTTCTTCCTCCTTTGTTTTCCCTTCCTGTCCCTTCCCATACCCTACCCCCCTCACATCTCCCCCTTCTCCCCTCCCCCTGCCAAAGTTGTAAAGTTCGTTTCTCGACATAATGACTTGTACATCTCATTGTTGTAATGGGTCCACCTGTATCCCTATTTAAACGATTTACACACAATTTTTGTATAAATACTTTGATAGAGTTGAAAAGGAGAGAGAGAGAGAGAGAGAGAGAGAGAGAGTGTATGCGCATGCACCAGACAGTCCTAAGCCTGGGAACTGTCCTTAAATTTTCTTTCTTTCTTTTTTTTCTGTTGTTGTTGCTGGTTTGCTCAAGGCTATCACTTTACCACTTGATCCACAGCTCCCCATTTCCAGCTTTTTGACGTTCAATTGGAGATAAGAAACTCATGGACTTTCCTGCCCAGGCTGGCTTTTTATTTTTATTTTTTAAGTTTATTTTTATTTTTTAATTTTTTTTATGGGTCATGGGGCTTGAACTGTGGGCCTGAGCATTGTCCCTCAGCTCTTCAGTTCAAGGCTAGTGGTCTACCAGATGAGCTACAATGCTACTTCTGGTTTTCTGGTGGTTTATTGGAGATAAGAGTTTTGCACCTTTCCTGCCTGGGCTGGCTTTGAACCACGATCCTCAGATCTCAGCCTCCTGAATAGCTAGTATTACAAGTGTGAGCCACTGGTGCCCAGCAGGAAAGAAGAATTTTGACCAATTTTCCAAAAAGTGATAAGTGACACACACACACATATCTATATATTATCTATCTATCTATCTATCTATCTATCTCTCACTCTTAATTTGGGAATGTTTTCAAAACATAACAAGCAACAAATTGAAAGTTGATAAAATGATCTACTGCTGGACCAATGTTGTAGTGGCTGAGAAAAGCCACTTTCAACCAAAGTAGCTGTAGACAAAAACTGCTATGGCCAGAAGGAGGATGGCATTGATGTTCACTACATTCCTCCACAAGGGCTTCTCTGACGTGTCTGTGAGCTTCCTCTTCAGGTCTTCTTCCTCTTCTTTTGTCAGCTTGGGTCTTGTCTTTTGCAAGCCACAGAATAAGTCATAGCTTTTCTTGAGACATCCACGAGGTTTCTCGGGAGCATCTGAAACAAAGAGGTATAAATCATTGCAAAAGATGGTAAATTGTGGGGCGCCAGTGGCTCATGCCTAGCTACTCAGGAGGCTGAGATCTGAGGATCGTGGTTCAAAGCCAGCCCAGGCAGAAAAGTCCATGAGACTCTTATCTCCAGTTAACCACCAGAAAACTGGAAGTGGCACTGTGGCTCAAGTGGTAGAGCACTAGCTTTGAGCTGAAGAGCTCAGGGACAGTGCCCAGGCCCAGAGTTCAAGCTCCATGACTGACAAAAAAAGTGGCAAGTCGAAATCTGTGTCAAAAGAAAGAAAGATCACACTCATAAACATCAGAGAAATCAAAGAGAAGCCAATGTCAAATTTAACTATGTAAAAATAGCAATTTTTTGCATGGCAGAAGTCTGACAAAGTTAAAAGTAGTTAAAACTCAGATCCCAATGGCTTATGCCTGAAATCTTAGCTACTTAGGAGGCTGAGATTGGAGGATCATGATTTGAAGCCAGCCTAGGCAGGAAAGTCTATGAGACTCTTAATGATCAAAAAAGCCAGAAGCAGAGTTGTCATTCAAATGGTTGAGAGCTAGTCTTGAGTGTAAAAGCTCAGAGACAGAGCCCATGCTTTGTGTTGAAGCCCAGGACTGTATATATACTGTGTGCATGTATTACGTATGTATGTGTGTATGTATGTATGTATGTATGTAAATATATATATATATATATATATATATGCACACACAAGTAGTGAAAACTGAGGGAAATAATGGGATATTATGTCACAAAGAATAATATTCTCACTGTATAATGTATTTCTTAGAGTAAAGAAGGAAAGACCAGTGGAATGGTAGAGGGCTAGTCTTGAGTATAAAAGCTCAGAGACAGAGCCCTTGCCTTGTGTTGAAGCCCCAGGACTGTATGTATAGTGTGTATATATGTATGTATGAAAGTGTATATATATATATATATATATACACACACACACACACACACAAGTAGTGAAAACTGAGGGAAATAATGGGATGTTATATCACAAAGAATTTAATATTCTCAGTGTTTAATGTATTTCTTACAGTAAAGAAGGAAAGACCAGTGACAACTCCATGTTAATAAATACTAGGGAGATTAATACACAGTTCAAAGAAAAAGAGAGGTGTTTCTTAAGATCACTTACCTGGAAGGAGAAATTTAAATTAAACCTATAATGAGGCCAGGCACTGGTGGCTTTATCTTAACTACTCAGGAAGCTGAGATCTGAGGATCTTGGTAGAAAGCCAGCTTGGATAGGAAAGACTGTGAGTCTCTTACCTCCAATGAAGCACCAAACAAGCTGTGGTTCAAGTTGTAGAATGCTAGCTTTGAATGAAAAAGTTAAAGGACAGCACCCAGGCCCTGAGTTCAAGCCTCAGAACTGGCACAAAAACAATGCCTCTGCTTCCCCTGCCAAATTTATATTGAGATGCCAGTTCTCATTTCCCAGTGACAAAATTCAGAAGTGCCCCAATATGTTGTGTTAGTGAGTTGTGAAAACAGGAACTGTCACACATTGTTGCTAGAAAGTATGATTTAAATCTTAGGGAGGGAAAGTTGAGAATTTAGAATTGCATAGGCCTTAACCCTTTAACCCAACACATTTCTTCAAATCGATTTCAGTAGTATACTGGCTCATATGCAAAAGAAATTATAAGGCAAAGCTATTTGTTGCTGCATTGAAAAATTTAAAACCTATCTGTCAAGTCAAATGTTTATGAAAAATTATGAAGTAAGATAATCCTTAGAAATAATGGTAATGAAAATCATGCAAAATATATATATGGGATGCAATTCAAGTTTTACTTTAAGAGAAATATATGTGTGACCTTTGTTTTTAAAGGAGACTGAAATGAAGCTACTGAAAATTAAAGAAAGAATATTCAATCTAAACTAAAAACTATATCCAATAGAATAAACCCCAATAATGCAGGTAAGAAGATAGGCAAATAAGAACAAAAGCAATGAGATAGTATAGGGAGATACTAAGAGAAGGCAAAAGTTAGTTTTTGGTAAGAGTAGATTAATATCGATTTTGGTAAGATTTCTAAGGAAAAAAGAGAAAGAAAAAGTATCTGAGGGACTTGAAAGAAATGCAAATATATACACATATATACATATAGACAATCAAAGTGATAGATCCTTGGGGATGTTTTCCTGAAGGAAGTATAATTAGGACCTAGATTTGAAAAATGGATTATCATTCTTTCCCTTGAATGACAGGAAAATTCTAGATAGAATGGCATTATGTGGAAAAAATTAAGAAACCTTCCTACCTGGAACTGGAGAGTGAGTAGCAGAGGATGATGAGAAATGAGAGTAGAGAGGAGGTTGAGCCACGGGCTTCACCACTACCAACCAAGATTGATTTATTGAGAATCAAAAACCAAACAGGATTGATTTATTGAGCACAGTATGTGTCTAAGAATGGGAGAGTTGGGCAGGGCACTGGAAACTCACACCTCTAATCCTAGCTACTCAAGAGGCTGACATCTGAGGATTGAAATTTGCAATCAGCCAGGCAGATAAATTTGAGAGACTCTTATCTCCAATTAACCAGTAAAAAGCTGAAAGTGGTGATGTGTCTCAAGTGGTAGAGCACCAGTCTTGAGTGAAAGAGCCCAATGGGTATATGAGGCCCTGAGTTCAAGTCTCAGCCTGTGTGCACACACACACACAGACACAGACACACACAGACTCGCTAATTATTATTTCAGTAGCTATCACAGTTTCATGGATGGATGATTGAAGGATAGACAAATGGACAGGCAGTGAATAATTGGATTTCATTTTCATGTGTCTTGGATGCTGGGAAGATAAAAATTTAAAGTTGTTGTTGTTTTGTGCCCATCCTAGGGCTTGAACTTAGGGCCTGGGCATTGTATTTAAGCTTTTTTGTTCAAGGTTAAGCCAAAGCTCCATTTCTGGTTAATAGGAGGTAAGAGTCTCAAGGACTTTCCTGCCTTGGCTGGATTTGAAATATGATCCTTAGATTTCAGCCTCCGGAGTAGCTAAGATTATAGGTCTAAGCCATTAGTGCTCAGCAAAACTGTAACATTTCCATTTGTCACACATATAATGGCTTTTTAAAAATGTAATATATATATTTTATGGTAAAGTTACCGTACAGACGGGTTATAGTTACATCAGTAAGGTAATGAGTACACAATGGCTTTTTTTTTAAAAAAGGTGAATTTAGTAACATTTTACAAAACACTAGTAAACTAAATCATGGACATAAAGTTCCTACATGAAGGTCACATGTAAGGTAGATATTTACCATCTTCAACAGAATCATCAACTTCTTCTTGTCTTTTCTCTTCTGCATCTATATCAATTCTTTCTTCTGTACGATTCCGAAGAGCCCAGCACAAGCGATACAACTGATCCCGAGACAACATACAAGGTTATTCGAGATAGGGAAACATAGTGTTCTAATGCTATTCAATATTGGCATTGAACCATTGAATGGAAGGATACAAGAACACATTATAGTTTTAAAAAAAGCATGTAAATGTTAAATTCATATGACAATAGAAATAAATTATGGTTTAGGAAAGGAATAGTCTTAAGGACCATGAGACTGTTTAATTCATGTTTTGAAATTCTGGGAGGTTTGGATTTGCAAAGAGACTATGCACCCTTTTCTTATAATAGTAGAAAAGGCTTGTCTCCTAAGCATATTGCTAAGTTCTTTGAATCTCCAGTTCATTTTCCAATCCTTTACTTTTATATCAAGAGTACTGGATAAAAAATTGTTGCCTAGTTCAATGTCTGGGAGATAATCTTTTAGGAAGCTCCTAGTTCTTATTTCATTACAATGATTTCATTGACCTGAGACTTGTATCCTAGTTTGAACTTTAGAAAGAAAGGAACTAGTTGGATGCTGGTGGCTCATCCTTGTAATCATAGCTACTCAGAAGTCTGAGATCTGAGGATCAAGTTTTGAACCAAGGCTGGGCAGGAAACTCCATGAGACCCTTGTCTCCAACAAGCTACTCAAAAAGCTTGTAGTGGTTCTGTCGGTTAAGGAATAGAGTGCTTGCCTTTCTCAAAAGAAGCTCAGGGCAGGGCGTCAGTGGCTCATGCCTGTAATCCTAGCTACTTAGGAGGCTGAAATTTGAGGATCAGAGTTCAAAGCCAGCTAGGCA
This sequence comes from Dipodomys ordii, assembly GCF_000151885.1. Lineage (NCBI taxonomy): Eukaryota > Metazoa > Chordata > Mammalia > Rodentia > Heteromyidae > Dipodomys > Dipodomys ordii. The sequence continues at coordinate 1,401,905 of NW_012267239.1, read as the reverse complement.
CAAAAGGCCATGAAACTCTGATCTCTAATGAACCACTAGAAAACCTTAAGTGAGGCTGTGGCTCAAGTGATAGAGTGCTTGCCTTGATCTGAAGAGCTGAGGGACAGCACTCAGGCCCAGAGTTCAAAACCCCATAACTGACAAAAACAAAAAAAGAAGCTCAGAGACATCACCCAGATCCAAAGTTCAAGTTCCAGGACTCACAAAAAGAAAGAAAGAAAGAAAGAAAGAAAGAAAGAAAGAAAGAAAGAAAGAAAGAAAGAAAGAAAGAAAGAAAGAAA
>NW_012267239.1:1398306-1399849 GCF_000151885.1 Dipodomys ordii | reverse complement strand
CAAAACTTCTCAACAAAATTTTGGCCAATCGACTTCAACAATTCATCCAAACAATCATACACCACAACCAACAGGATTCATTTCAGGGATGCAAAGCTGGCTCAATATATGAAAATCAATTAATATAATTCGTCACATCAACAAGAGCAAGGATAAGAACCACATGGTTATCTCAATAGATGCAGAAAATGCATTTGACAAGATCCAACACCCATTTATGATGAAGGTTCTGGAAAAATTAGGAATCCATGGAACATTCCTCAATACAATAAAGGCTGTATATGACAAACCTACAGCCAGCATTATACGTAATGGTGAAAAACTAAAGCCATTTTCTCTTAACTCAGGAATGAGACAAGGATGTCCACTCTCCTCACTTCTCTTCCATTAGTATTAGAATGCCTAGCTACAGCAATAGACAAGATGCAGACATAAAGGGGATCCAAATAGGGAAAGAAGAAATAAAACTCTCCTTCTTTGCAGATCACATGATCCTGTATTTAAAGAATCTTATGGCCTCCACTCCCAAATTACTCCAGCTGATTCAAAACTTTGGCAAAGTAGCAGGGTATAAAATTAGCTCTCAAAAATCAATGGCTTCTCTGTATGCCAACAATGAAAAAAACTTGGCTGAAATCAGGAAAACAACTACGTTCGTAATAGCCCCACAAAAAATGAAATACCTAGGAATTAACCAAAGAAGTGAAGGACCTCTATGATGAAAACTTTAAAAACCTGAAAAATGAAATCAATACAGAACTTAGAAACCTCCCATGCTCCTAGATTGGAAGTGGAAGGATCAACATGGTGAAAATGGCAATACTTCCCAAGGCTATCTACAAATTCAATGTGATACCTCTCAATATTCCAACCTCATTCTTCAAGGAAACAGAAGAGGCAAGCCAAAAATTCATCAGGAACAATAAAAGACCCCCAATAGCAAAAACAATCCTTAACTGAAAGAACGGTGCTGGCGGAATATCAATACCAAATTTCAAACTCTACTATAAAGCGGTAGTAATCAAAACAGCTTGGTACTGGCACAAGAACAGACCTCAGGACCAATGAAATAGAATTGAAAACCCAGAAATGAACCCACAGACCTATAGCTATCTTATTTGTGATAAGGGAACTAAAAAATAGAATGGAAGAAATACAGCCTCTTCAGTAAATGCTGCTGTCAAAATTGGTTAGTCACATGTAGAAAACTAAAGCTAGATCCTTATATATCACCCTGCATCAGAATCAACTCCAAATGGATCAAAGACCTCGGAGTCAAAGCAGATACTCTGAAAACATTACAGGATGAAATATGAGAAACCCTAGGTCTCCTTGGCACAGGTCAAAATTTTCTTAAAAGAGACCCAGAAACACAGCAAATCAAAGAAAGGTTGGACAAATGGGATTGCATAAAGTTGCAGAGCTTCTGCATGGCAAAGGACATAGGTAGCAAGATCAATAGAAAGCCCACGGATTGGGAGAAGATCTTCACTAGCCATACAACAGATCAGAGTCTCATATCTAAAATATACCTGGAACTCAA
>NW_012267239.1:1390535-1398256 GCF_000151885.1 Dipodomys ordii | reverse complement strand
AAGAAAGAAAGAAAGAAGGAAAGAAAGAAAGAAAGAAAGAAGGAAGGAAGGAAGGAAGGAAAGAAGGAAGGAAAGAAAGAAAGAAAAGAAGGAAGGACAAAGAATAATATATAATAATTATGTTATTAATATATAATAAAATATATAATTATTAGTTATACATAATATATAAATAATATATGTAATAGGTATTATATTATATATGATGTATTATAGTATATATTATTTATGACATATATAGTATGTAATATATGGTGTATTATATAATATATAACAGTATATATTACATAATTATACACAATATAATATATAATTATATATCATATATAACATATAATTATATATGATCTAATATACTATCATATATAATTGTATATAATATACTATGCATAATAACTATATAATATAATAAAGTATATATTACACATTATATATTACATACACATAATATTTTATGTAATTATTATATATTATATATTACATATATATATATTATATATTACATATAAGATCTTATATGTAATATATAAATCATGTTATAACCATATATAAATAATATATGATTATATATTCTATAATATAATATATAAGTATAATGAATAATAATAATTATTATTATTATTAGTGCTGGTACTAGGGATTGAACTCAGCACATGGGCACTGCTCCTTAACTTTTTCTGCTCGTCTGGTGTTCTACCACTTGAGCCACAGCTCTACTTCTAGCTTATTGGTGGTTAATTGGAGATGAAAGTCTCTGACTTTTCTGCCAGGGCTGGCTTTGAACTACAATCTTCCTATTGCAGCCTTTTGAGTAGCTAGGATTACAAGCACGTGCCACTAGCTCCTGACTAGGACCTCTTCTTTTGAAATGGGTGGGACTCTTATTTTTAAAACTTATTGTTATTTTAGAGGTGATATTCAGCAGGGTTACATTTACATGCTTCAGGTAATAAGTGCATTTCCTTTCATACAGTCTCATCTCTTCCCTCGTTCTCTCCCATTCCCTCCTACCCATCTCAACTCGTGTTGCATAATGGAACTCTTATTTTAAAAGGAGCATTCAGCCGTTATGCAATACTCACATGTACATCAGGAATTGGTTTTGTGAGGAAGGACACTCCCAGGACGACCACTGTGGTCACACAGAAGATGATGATGCCAAAGTACATGTAATGCACTCCACAGATAATCTTGGGACAGTTACTGGGGATCAAGCAAGTGCCAGTTCCATAGGCAAACTCTGTGATCATACGGGTAAGGCCAATCACAAGTCCAGACAGCAGTCCCCAGAACGCTCCCTGCCAAAGGAACAGAGACAAAATCCATGTTTAGGAAGCATGATGGAAAAAATCATGATGGGATCATTCAAGTCACCCTTACCATCCTGCCTGTCTTCTCAACAGACAGATCACTGGCTAAAACCCTGACCATAAGCTTTTCAGAGTAAGACAAGAACACCTAATGTCACTGTCTCTGATCAAACCTGCAGTCTGTTTAGACTTAAAAAAAATCACATACAGATTTGTAAATAAGTGATTTATGTTCCTGAATAAATAGACCTATGGCTTCCATGACATCATTTTCATGTCTGGGAAGATGTAGTTCTATTAAATCCTACTAAGCGCAACTGAAAGCATTTATTTTATCTAAGAAAATTCATGGGAACATGATTTGGAAACTGGTGCCCCTGATCTCTCACCTCAGATGCTATGTTTCAGAAAAGTATCTTGAGTGGAGGTTAGGAATATAAACTTTAGATTGAGAAAGACTGAACCTGACCTCTGCTTAGTAATAATAATAATAATCTCTCTTTACCTGTTTACCTCTTTACCTGAAAATTAGGGTAATAATATTAACAGAAATCTGGCACAAGTGGCTCATATCTATAATCCTAGCTACTCAGGAGGCTGAGATCTGAGGATTGAAGTTAAAGCCAGTGCAGGCAGGAATGTCCATGAGACTCATTTCCAATGAAGCACCAATTAAGAAAGCCAGAAGTGGAGTTGTGGCTCAAGTAGTAGAGCACTAGCTTTGAGCACAACTCAGGAACAGTGTCCAGGCCCTGAGTTCAAGTTCCAGGACTGCCACCCAATCAAAATAAATCTCAAACTCCCAATAAACAAACATTCCTTTACCACCCCCCCAAACCTAACAGGAACAATTAAAGTATTAAACATAAATGGTCTATACCAATTCATCAATTCTTTATATCATAATAGAAACAAACATGTTTGAGTTGTTTTTGGTGAAGAAGATTTCCTTCTATGAATTTTACATTTTTCAATTGATTCAATCCCCTTTGCAATCCCATCAGGCAGGTGCAATTGCTGTTTTCATATTATAGTCATGTGATTTACTTAAGGTCACAAAGATATGGTAGAGCCACAATTGGAATCTGAAAGCCTGGCTCATCAATAGGATTTTCTCAACACTACATGAATGCACATAATTTATGAGAGACATAAAGGCTTTCTTATGAGTATGGACTGTATTTTTAACACTTATATGAGGAACAGAAGTCATGGCTTACCATAAGTGAATTTGAAATGGGCTGTGTGTTGTGTACATTCAATGGAAAGAATATACTGTTTGTTTGTTGTTTGGTCATGGGGTTTCAACTCAGGGTCTGGGAGCTCTCCCTGAGCTCTTTTGCTCTACTACTTTGAGCCACAGATCAACTTCCAGTTTTCTGGTGGTTAATTGTAGATAAGAGTCTCATAGACTTTCCTGTCCAGGCTGGCTTTGAACTGTGATCCTCGGATCTTAGCTTCCTGAGTAACTAGGATTTAGAGGCATGAGCCACCAGTGCTTGGCTTGTTAGTTTGTTTTTGATAGTACTGTTATATTGTTAGACCATGTGCTACCACTTAAGATGAAGTCTTGTCAACTTTTTTCCCAGGCTGGCCTTGAACAATTATCTTCCTAATCTTTGCCTCCTGAGTAGCTTGGATTATAGGTATAAACCAACACGCCTGTTTCTAAGAATGTATGTTTTTGGAAATAGTGTCCCATTATGCTCTCCAGGTTGGTACTGATCTCTTGAGATTAAGCTATTTTCCTACTACAGGCTGCTAAGTAGCTGAGACTATAAGTATGTTTGCTATATCCAGATGAAGAAGGTGTTGTTCTATCCAAGAAGAAGATATATTATTGGTTTCTTACTCTAGCAGAAAAAAAGATATTTCACTCACTGGTTCATTGACTCTTTTACAAAAGATGCCAAGCAGGAAGACAGTTGCAACTGGAGGCCCAAGGTAGCTGGAAATTGATCCTAGGTAATGGAACAGCTGTCCATTTTGAAATACCTGTACTAAGGGGACCCACAGAAGGCCAATGACAAGTAGAACGAGGATAAATAGCCTGGCAAGAAAAAAAAACACAAGATTTTAATAGTAAACGCAAGCATTGTGGATGCTTCTTAAATTATTATTATTGTTGTTTGTACTGGTACTGGGGCTTGAACATTCTTACTTAAGGCTGGTGCTCTACCACTTGAACTACACTTTCACTTCTAGCTTTTTGCTAGCTAAGAGTTTCACATTTCCTTCCTTCCTTCCTTCCTTCCTTCCTTCCTTCCTTCCTTCCTTCCTTCTTCTTTTGCTCTCTCTCTCTCCCTTTCTCTTTCTTTCTCTCCCTCTTTCTCCTTCCTTCCTTCTTTCTTTCTTCCTTTCTTCCTTTCTTTCTCTCTCTCTCTCTCTCATTCATTCTTTCTTTCTTTCTCTGTGCCTTTCCTGGGACTTGCTCTTAGCCCAGCCTAGAACTTTCAGTTCCTTTTCATTGATGTCAGAGACTAAGAAGCTGTAGTTCACTTCTATATTCACCTTAGGGGAAATCTAGTAAGAAATTTGGATTCTCTCACCGTCCAGCTATTAGGAGCTCTCCCTCAGATGCCTTCTTTCTCACATTGGTGTAGATGTTCAGGGTGAAGATGGTGCTGGCACTGTTGAAGATGGAGGTCAGGGAGCTCATGAGAGAGGCCAACATGACGGATAGCATCAGGCCTCGCAGCCCTGGATTGAGGAAAGGGAGGAAGTACTGAGTCCCATGCAAAGATAGGAGTCATATGCAGTATGAACCAGCTAATGTTATTATCAATATCTATCTAGATATCCAATTTTCTGGTGGTGGAAGGATAATTCAGTAGAGATTTAGTTCTAAATATTAACATGGAGGTCCTCTTCTAGACAGAATTTTGGAAAGGCGAATCCTATTCTCTCCCCTGCCCCACTCCCTCTTTCTCTGAAGAGAAACTCTTGACCTCTTGAAGACTTAGAGAACTAGAGAGGTAAGGAAGGACCTGGTAAGAGACACAGCCTTTCATGGGGGAAAGCTGAGGTTCTAACAATATTATGGGATATTCATTAGAGTGCCTTCTGCCCATTAGTGCTGTCCTTAACCTGAAGTAGGATGGATGGGGTGTGCACTATGTTGTGGGTTCGGGTCAATCTTCCTCCTGAAAATGTTCATAGGTGCCAAAGAGAAGAGAGTCCATGGAAGTGAGAGCTAACTTTGAGGGTCATAAACTATAAGATCACCTAGTTACTCAGAGTTTTGCGCACTCTTCTTAGTTTCACTGTCCATCACAGAAAGTATATCATCTGAAATTTGAATTATTTCATAGGTGTGGTTATTTCCTATGTTTCAAAAACTACAATTTGCTGGGTGATGGCTCATGCCTGTGAGCCTAGCTACTCAGGTGTGTGAGATCTGAGGATTGTGATGGTTCAAAGCCAGCCAGGTCAGGAAAGTCTGTGAGACTTTTATCTCCAATTAACCACCAGAAAATTGGAAGTGGTGCTGTGGCTTAAAGTGGTAGAGTGCTACCCTTGAGCAAAATACCTCAAGGAAGCACCCTGCCCCTGAGTTCAAGCTGCACAACGGACAAAACACAAAACAAAACTACAATGTAAGTTCCAAAGAGGAAGAGCATTTCTACCTATTTTACTGACCTTTTCTTTTTTCTTCTTTCTTTCTTTCTTTTTTTTTTTGTCGGCCATGGGGCCTCATCTCTGGGTCTGGGCACTGTCCCTCAGCTCTTCAGTTCAGGGCTAGCACTCTATCACTTGAACCACAGTGCCACTTCTGGCTTTTTCTGTTTATGTGGTGCTTAGGAATTGAACCCAGGGCCTCAGGCATGCAAGGCAAGCACTCTACCACTGAGCCACCTTCCCAGTCCCTTTACTGACCTTTTCTAAGGACAAAAACCAATGCCTGAAAAATAGTAGGCTCTTAATAAATAGCTATAAATCAGGTAAATTGAAATTCACTGGACTAATGGAAGCAAGGCCAATATTGAGCCTGCAGTACACTGAATTTACACGTGTGGTCATACCATTCTTTCATTGAGAAAGAGTTCATTTATAAGTTTTTCAGAGTTGGACATCAGCCTTAAATCAGAAGGAATGTTATTTTAATAGAAACTGCTCATCTCCCTAATCTCTAGTCCTGTCATAGGGCCAGTAGCCTGATGGAAGATGTTCAAGAAATATCTGAATTAATGAAAGTAAGACCTTTCAAGGATTATTCCACAATCCTTCCTTAAGGTTTATCTTTAGACCTGTCCTTCAAAACTGTCTGAACATGGACATTTACTAACCATCAGGCATGAGTTCCAACACCAGGGTTGGGTAGGCATAGTTACTGCAGCCAACTTTGTTGCCACAGTGTTTCTCACATTCAGAAGGTACGATACAGGCAACCTTATCTGAGGAGAGAGGCAGAGGTAAGGTCAGTGAGCAGGGCTCAAACAAGCACAATTCATAAACATTGAGTGAACAGAAGAGATGTAAGATCATATGTGGGAATTAGATATTGAACTTGGAATTTGATATAGTGGATCAAGTCACTCTTTGCCCAGAATGGGATCTCCAGAAGGGCTTATACCTATAGTGCCTCTTGTATCTACTCATTAATTATCTCCACATCTTTTTACTGTTGTAAACAACACTGAAATATTGCAATAAGAAATGATGTTGGTCACTTGATGGTTATTCTAGACTTTATTTGAAATAAATGTATGCCGTGTTGAGAAACTTTAGTGTCTCCAGTGTTATCTGATGGGTTGGCCCAATAGAAATGGGTTCCTGGACTAGAAAGATCAATTATCTATCCTTCTGCTTTTTACAAGAAAGGAAGTACAGTTGCAGTTCATCTTAGCTGACTCAGAAATTAATGCTCCCATATAACTTGATTTCAGATATATGAATTTGATTCAGTTCTACAGATGTCCTAGAGGGACCAAAAAGTAAGAATGCATCTCACAGATCTGCAAAGATGTCACCAAACCTGATCACAACAACTCACCTAACTCACATTTTCCCAATTCTATTTCATCCTTCTGTGCTCTTTGAATGTTTTCTCTAGATGATCTTACATTAAAGGCATTCATGGAATCAGGACTTCCATGTCAAATGTCTGTGTGACAGGTAAGGAGTATAAAAGAGATATGGAAATGGCCAAACTAAGACAAATTTTCTTGCCTGGACATTGTATAAGTGTCTCCTTCCATCTGTAATTTTGCTTTCGATTCTGCCTCCTAAGGGATTTCTAGTCTTACCAGGGTTTCTCGATATCTTAAAGAACAGTGAGGATTCAAGCATAAAGGGGGAGGAGCTATGGACTCAGAGCTTGCCTGTGTAGAGGATGCGGCTGATCATTCCTGGCATCACCATGAGGAACATGGGCAGCAGCTTCAGGTAGCCGCACAGGATGCAGGCAGCTTTCACATGGGACATGTTCTTTCCTGATAGGCAGCGCTGTACAACAACCTGCCAGGAAAAGGCCACATATTTATGGACAAAAAAAAAATCAAATCATGATTTCAAAGAAGTTGAAGGTCCCTTTTAGGATTTAATATTACAATTAGAACGGAAAACATCATGGTTAGTGGAAAATAACTGGCTTTGGAATGATTGTACTTGAATGATTATTCTTTGTGTGCAGCATTTGATCTCAGTGATTCTCAGATTTCTCATCACTGTCTTTTTTTCTTTTAAATTGTCAGTGTTTGCTATAAATTTCTTTTGCAGAACTGCTTTGGTTGTATCAAAAATATTTGAATATGTGTGTTTCCATTTTCCTTTGGTTCAAGAAGTATTTAAAATTTGCCAGACATTGGTGGCTCATGCCTGTAATCCTAGCTACTCAGGAGGCTGAGATCTTAGGATCATGATTGAAAGTTCAGACAGAAAAGTCTGTAAGACTCTTGTCTACAGTTTTTGATCCTTCATGGTAAGATTTCCAATGACTTTTCTTTAAGCTTGTTCTATCCTATTCCTTGATCTACTTTCTCTTTTTAGAGTCCATTATTGCCTTTTATTAGTTTTTTTTCTGGGTAATTTATAGCTGTTTTGTTCCCTTTTACTTCCTTTGTAGCCCTTCTTTATGGTTTGATGATTTTCTATAGCCCTATACTATGAGTCATTTAAAACATCTTTTGTTAAATGATATCCTTTTGGTATCTTTTAAAAAAAGTTTTCAGCTTATTAAATACATTGATACATAGTTGTTTTAACCTCAGTGTCCTTCCTTTCTTCCTTCCTTCCTTACCTCCTTCCTTCCTTCCTTCTTTCCTTCCTTCCTTCCCCTCTCCTTTCTTTCATTATTTTTAAGAAACCAATCAAGGGCTGGGAAGGTGTCTCAGTGGTAGAGCGCTTGCCTTGCATGCCTGAGGCCCTGGGTTCAATTCCTCAGCACCACATAAGCAAAAAGAAAAAAAAGCC
>NW_012267239.1:1380097-1384780 GCF_000151885.1 Dipodomys ordii | reverse complement strand
TCTATGCTTCCATCAGAAAGAATGGCATTGCCCCATTTGTCAAGAAATGGAAAGACTTGGAAAAAATTATGTCAATTGAAGTAAGCCAGGCCAAAAGAAACATAGGTCCCTTGGTTACCCTTACTTGCAATAACTAGTATATATCTGAGACAAGCAGAAAAGGTCAGATAAATTGATCTTAAGTGAAATGAACCCCAAGATAAGGATTAAAATGTTTTTTCTTTCTTGAGATTGTTTCTAACATATTTATAAGATGATTTCTTTGTTGCTTTATATGTCCCTCCCCCACATATAACCCCTGTTTTCACTGTATTTGATGTTGTTATAATTTGTGGAGGGGAAGGAAAAAACAAAGTGTTTAATTAGGGATACAAGTGGACCCCTTGCAACACTGAGATGTACAAGACATTATGTCGAAAAATGAACTTTACAACTTTGGCCAGGAGTGGGAGTAAAAAGGCAGGGGGGAAGGGGATGGGAAGGGGAAACAAAGGAGGAGGCAACAATGTTTGATAAGAAATGTACTCATTACCTTGCCCATGTAATTGTAACACGGTATTTTCACAATAAAAAAAAAGAAAAAGAAATTTACTCATTACCTTGTCCATGTAATTGTAACCCCTCTGTACAGTATTTTCACAATAAAAAATGGAAAAAAAACCCACAAAGGAGTTGTTTTCTGTAACAAGCTTTGTAGATATACTTTGCCCTTTAAATGACACATATGTATACAAAATAGAAGCTAGATTTTTTCTATGGGACAAGACACAGTAACATAAGCATATTCACAAATACAAATATACATGCTCACCTGATCTGCACACCAGTACCACAAAGCTATAATGGTCATTCCGAACATCATTCCTGGCCAAGGAATATCTCCAGTGATAGGATCTCGGAAAATGTGGAAGGAGTCCTCCCGAGGAGTGTAGCACTTGGGGCTGATTGTCAAGTTGTCCCCTTCAGTTATAGACGGGATGGCGTTCATGTACTTCTCCACAAAGCTCTCATAGCCTCCAACCTCAGCGAATGCTGGAAGGCATTAGGTACAATAAAACGTCTTATGACAATTCAGAGAACTTATGTTTTATGATTATTTCTTTATGGTGGATGTGTGTAACACCTCACATTAGCCTGGTCAAATCCTCAGTGATCTTTACCCATGACCCAGAACTTCCTAGGACCTTATTAACATTAGCCAGATTGACTTTCATAAAGTACATATAGCAAAAGTGTTGTTTAACTTTTCTTCCCATGATTCTCTATTCAGCTTAGGTTTTGTGTCTAGCTGTATGGTAAAAATATAACTGTTAGCCAACAGACTTAATGTCTGTCCCATTCCACCCAGAGTAGCGATGGTGAGCTCACAGAGCAATCCCTTGGGGATCAGTCACCAGACACTCTAGCAAATATGGCTAGGCAACCAGGAAACTTAATTTGAGCTTATTTAATTTTAATTAAAGTAGCCTTGTGGGGTTGATGGTATCAGTATTGTGTGGACATCACTACTTTTGGTCCCAACTTTGTTGTCTTTGTATTTCTTTTTTTTTGATAGAAATGTATTTTCTTTTATATACAAAAATGAGGGCCCAAAATATGGTTTGCTGACATAGTTACAGACAAGGTGTTAAATTCTTTTATCTTTGCTTTGGTTAAAATAGCCTAGGAACCAGTGAAGCTCCCCTTCTACCAATGACATACAAACGGTGACAGGACTACTTTTAGTACAGAATAAACAACTTTCAAGGAAAATTAATTTTTAACTCAATTGAACATTTACCAATAAATAAAAAATTAAAGGTAGCACCTTCAATTCTACAATCCTGTCATAACACTTATACCAATTTAAAAAATAAAAATTTCCCCACAATAGTAATTACAGATGTTAATTTGGCAAGTTATGAAATTACTCCAATGTATTTAAAAAAAAGTCCTAGCAACCAAACTTGAATTTTGAAATTGGGCTTAGCATTTAAAATTGAAATTAAGACCAAAAAAGATATGCTCCTTCAGATAACATATATATATATATATATAGTTTAACAATCTTGTCTTTGTATTTCTATTTGAGCTTTTGACTCAAGCTCTGTGGTTTGGTACATGCATGTTAAGAAATGCTTTATTCGTTGTGGCTTGAATCTTACAAGACAGTGAAAAAACTATATTTTCACCTTATATACTTTTTATTGTGTTTATGATTTCCTATACAGAGATAAGTAAACACAATAAAAAAGAAGATAAAACTTAGATGGATGGATTTTGCTTCCTATCATTGTTTAAGAGACTGAAGTGACAGCAACCAAGGAAAATTCAATGTATGCTTGTTTATTTCAACAATAGATTGAGTAATACATTTTAGTCAGTCGATATTTTATTCAATAATATGTTTTGGAACTATGTATTTATTCTAGGACAGTTACAATGAAGTTGACATTATTATCTAAGATATTCCTAAACTATATAAAACCTTCATCATGAAAATTCTACGTAAACAAAGGATTTCTATGCTTTGAATGCAATGAAGAAATATTTGTGTAAATGAACCCAATAGATCCAATTTTCTCAATGCCAAACACAAAGAAATTAAGGCTGCAAAAAATTTGAGTAATATTTTTTTCATTTTAACATGTCCATTTATGTATAGATTACATATCGATCATGATCCCTTCTGTCACTTTCTCCCTCTTTCCAAACAAGTTTTATCAAGCATTCTTGTTCCATTTTCATTCCTATACATACAGTTTTTACTATATTCACCTTTCTTTCCCTCTCCATTTGCTTGCTGTCTCCCACTAGTTCCTACACCCTTGACAAAACATGCTTTAACTTCCTAACTTTCTTTTTGCTTATGTGGTGCTGAGGAATCGAACCCAGGGCCCCAGGCATGCAAGGCAAGCACTCTACCACTGAGCCACCTTCCCAGCCTCCAAACTTCCTAATTTTTTTCCAAAGTGAATAGTTTTCTTCCTCTAATTCTGCATACCTAAATACTAAAGGAATCAGGCACAATGTGAATTGTGAATTTCCACAATGTGAATTATACAAAAGATGGGGAAATGTGACCCAAATACAATTGGGAGGCAGCATTGGAGAACAGACAGAAAGAAACATATCTCACTTACCAAAACCCATGAGAGTCACAGAGCCAATGATCATGATGATAGCCTGAAGAGTATCTGTGTAAATCACTGAGGCCAAGCCCCCTGTGGAGAGAAACATGGGCCAAGACATTTTATTCAGGGGTCCTGATTTATCTGTTTTTACCATGGGATTCTTCTTTATCCTAATTACTAAGTCATTAGAAAATATATCTATAAGACCTGGAAAGGCTACAAATTTTGCATCGGCATAATTATCTCTTTAGTATTTGTGTGTCTCACAGATTTCTACTTTCTCTTGGTTTGCCCCTTTTCAAAGTTTCTATGGATTATAATGGAGTTCCATCTTTTTGTGTTTTTGAATATTACATAAGGGAAAAGGGCAAAATTCAATTTCTTACAACTATTAGTCTATGGGCTCCCTTCCCATAGTTTAGCATGTTCCTTTCCTTCCCCGGACCTGGCAGGCACCATTTTCCAAAGTGACCAACACTAGGCCCATTTAATGTAGGCAGTAAATAATTGGCCTCTTTTCCCCTTACTTTGAGACCACTCTCCATTGGGTCAGTTGAGGCCTTCAGTCTGGTCAGCTGCAGGCCCCTTATCTACTACTTTGGCAGCTGCCATGAATCCTAGCCCTCCATGACGAAGTCCTGGGCCCACAAGTCTGCACCAAGGTCCCTGCTTCCTAGCCCACCCTAGATTATAAGTAGTCACTTCAGACAAAGACAGGTGCTTCTTCTCCCTGTGAGAATTGGTCTTGTCAGTCCCTTTGCTGGCAATAAACTTTTTTTAAAATTTAATTTTATTGTCAAGGTGATGCACAGAGGGGTTAGTTACATTGGTAAGATAGTGATTACATTTCTTTTTTCTTTTTTTTGGTGGGGGGGCCATGTCGTGGGGCCTGAACTCTGGGCCTGGGCGCTGTCCCTCAGCTCTTCAGCTCAAGGCTAGCACTCTACCACTTGAGCCACAGCGCCACTTCCGGCTTTTTTCTTTTTGCTTATGTGGTGCTGAGGAATTGAACCCAAGGCCTCAGGCATGCAAGGCAAGCACTCTACCACTGAGCCACCTTCCCAGCCCAGTGATTACATTTCCTGTTTATCTTGTTATCCCTTCCCTCATTTTTCTTCTTCTTTCATTTCCTCCTAATTCCCCCCCCCCCGAAAGTTGTACAGGTAATTTACAACCTATCATCTTGTGAGTATTGCTGTTGCATAGGTTCCTCCTTTGTCATTTGTCTCACCATTTCATTGTTCCTCTTCCCTTCCCTAGTTCAGATAAATGTATGCACAATGCACAAGGTACCAACATTGAACACAGTGACAACAGGGAATAAACCAAAGGGGAGAAAACACAAAAGAAAAAAGAAATCACGTAGTACCTTGAGAACAACAGCCACAAAGAAAAATCTCGTGTCCATGTTTTGGAGTTCATTTCACTTAGCATCATCTTATATAGTCATATGTAGATAGCTATTGAGCTTTTCTGCTCATCTGGTAAGATTATCCTAGATGCATACGAATCATTACAAATAAGGGAAATCATAGGACCTATATTTCTTTGGGTCTGGCTTACTTTATAT
>NW_012267239.1:1377484-1380047 GCF_000151885.1 Dipodomys ordii | reverse complement strand
AAAAAAAGAAACCAATCAAGCCACAGGAAAACCAAACACCACAAGCAGACCAGAGACTCCAAGAGACTAGTTATGGACACAGGGGAGATACAGGATCTTCCCATTCCTCCCCCCAAAAAAAACCCCAAAGAACTATTTTTTGTACTTTTTTGAAAAATAATTTTTAGTTTTTAAAAAATTGTTTTCTATTAATCTTTTTTTCTCTCATAATTTTTATTTTAGGTGTATGTGTGTGTGTACTTTTTAAAATCTCTTCTGATCTTTTGGTCCTTTTTTATTATTTTCATTTTTTTTCTACTTTCTTTTTTGCACAACTTAATTGCTGTTCTGCTCATCCCCAGATATATACCTGTTATCGATTATTGGACCTTATACCCATTGTGTGTACACTTAATCCAGAAATTTATTACTCAATTCACGACCTCCTAGGCTTAAATTCTTTAATAGCAGTATTATCTCTTTATACCTATATAATTTTCAAGTAACTAATTTTAAGAATTTTTATTTTTTATTTTTTTCATGTCTCCTTTCTATCCCTCCTGTCCTCTCATCCTATCCTTCTTCTCTCAATATCATTTCTTTAAACTTACATAATTTTGAAGGGTTTCACTTTTTAAATTTAAATTTTTGTTTTTCCATTTTTCTTGTTTTTTTTTTTTAAATCTCTCTCCTATCATTCTGTCCAATCCATTTCCCTCTCTGAGATTAAGATTTGGTTAAATTCACTCTCTTTTTACTTCACCACATACCTTTAATCCTATTTTTCCCCACATTTCCCCCTAAATCTAATAATTTCTGGTTTGCCAAATTCTTCTTTGCAATCTTAGCCCATTAATCCATAGTTGTTTGATGTTGACTAGATTGTATCTGTTGAACTAGATTATATCTGTAGCCATTTTGTCTGTGAAACTACAGACTCTGGTTGATGCTTCCCTTAAAATAGTGTTCTAATCCTCTGGATTATTCATTAATTCTTCTGTCATCTGATTAAAATGAGTGGGAATTGAGATAAGTGGACTTGCCATTTTTTATGTGTTTTTCCAGCTTGTTCTGCCCATTTGCTATGTAGAAAGTCTTGACAAAAGGTTAGATCATGCAGAAGAAGCGAATCTTGGGCATTGAAGACAGCCTAGATATTATAGAAAAAGAACATACAACTATCCAAGACAAATCCAAGAAATAGGACAGATCTATTCAACATTTGGAAGACACCATGAGAAGGCCTAATCAGAGGATAATGAGACAGAAGTTAATGGTCTAGGAAATTTGTTTAACAGGATCCTAGCAGAGAACTTCCCAAACATGCAAAAAGATAGGCCTATTCAGATACAAGAAGCTTTTAGAACCCCAAATAGGCCAGATCAGATCAGGACATCCCACTGTCACATTATAATCTGCACAGGATCAATTCAGACCAAGGACAAGATCCTTAAAGAAAAGATTAATCACCTATAAAGGGAAACCAATTAGAATCACCTCAGATTTTTCAGCAGAGACAATTAAAGTAAAAAGAACCTGTAATGATGTATGCCATGCCCTAAAGACAAACAACTATCAACCAAGAATACTGTACCCAGCTAAACTCTCCTTCATAACCGAAGGTCAAGTAAAAACCTAGCAAAGAAAAACTGAAACATATCTCCACCAACCCAGCCCTACAAAAGATACTTAAAGATGTCCTACACATAGAAAACCAACAAGACCACAATAAAGGCCAAGAAACCACACCCAAACTGAGAATCCAAGAACCATAGGAAGAACCCAGTTGCCGCAGCCCCCAAGAAGGTGGATAACATGGTAGGAATTCTCAAACATCTCTCAGTCCTAACTCTCAACATTAACACTTAACATTAACTCTCCAATTAAGTGACATAAACTGTCTAGTTGGATTAAAAAGCAAGATCCTTCTATCTGCTGCCTTCAGGAGTCACAGCTTGCCATATAAACAAACACATTTTGAAAGTGAAAGGCTGGAACAAAATCTATTAAGCAAAATGGCTCCCATAAACAGGCAGGAGTTGCAATCCTAATATCAGATAAAATAGACTTCAAATTAAAATTAGTGAGAGGAGATAAAGAAGGTTGCTACATACTAATTAAGGGATCTCTCCTTCAGGAGGATATTACAATTCTAAATATCTAGTCGTCAAACAACGGAGCACCCAAATTTATCCAAGAAACACTACTTTCTCTCAAAGCTCACATAGAGCCAAAGACATTAATTGTTGGGGACTTTAACACACTACTGTCCTCACTAGACAGATCAACTCAGCAAAAAACTCAACAGAGAAACTGCAGATTTAAACAACTGCATAGATCAACTATATTTAACAGACATCTACCGAATATTTCACCCAGCAGCATCAGAATACACGTTTTTCTCAGCAGCACATGGAACTTCTTCCAAAATAGACCACATTTTAGGTCACAAAGCAAACTTATCCAAATTCAGAAACATTGAAGTTATACTTTGCATTCCCTCAGACCACAAGGGAATAAAATTAGAACAATACCAAAAGCCACCAAAGAAAGTCCTGTAACACATGGAGGCTGAACAACACAC
>NW_012267239.1:1355328-1363474 GCF_000151885.1 Dipodomys ordii | reverse complement strand
CGCTCTACCACTTGAGCCACAGCACCACTTCCGGTTTTTTTCTTTTTGCTTATGTGGTGCTGAGGAATCGAACCCAGGGCCTCATGCATGCAAGGCAAGCTCTACCACTGAGCCACCTTCCCAGCCCATAGATTTCTTGATTATAGACATTCTATGAGAGTGAGGTAGAATCTCAATGTTGCTTTGATTTGCATTTATTTTATGGCTAGAGATGTTGAACATTTTTTATGTGTCTATTGGCCATTCTTATTTCCTCTTCAGAGGAGTCTCTTTAAGTCTTTAGCCCACTCATTAATGGGGCAGTTGTTTCTTTGAGAATTTGTTTTTGGGGGATTTAACTTTTTGAGTTCTAAGTATGTTTTAGATATGAGACCATTGTCTATGGTATGGCTAGTGAAGATCTTCTCCCAATCTGTGGGATTCCTACTGATTTTACTAGCTATGTCCTTTGCCATGCAGAAGCTCTGCAATTTGATGCAGTCCCATTTGTCCAACCTTTCTTTGATTTGTTGTATTTCTGGGTCTTTATTAAGAAAAATTTGGCCTGTACCAAGGAGCCCTAGAGTTTGTCTTATTCCTTCCTCTAATGTTTTCCGGGTGTCTGCTTTTATATTGAGGTCTTTGATCCATTTGGAATTGATTTGGTGCAGGGTGACGTATAAGGATCTAACTTTAGTTTTCTACAGGTTTTCAACCAATTTGCAGACAATAAACTTTTCTTTCTTTGTTCTACATGACTGTGTCCGTTTGGTTTTCTGGGCTGGAACTTACAGTAACACTCATTTCACTCTCCTTTGACACAGTGAAGTTTAGCCAAACTGATTTTACTTCAGTGTTGGGCCATATTTTTTTTTCTGGTCCTCGGCCTTGGACTCTGGGCCTGGGCATTGTCCCTAGCTCCTTTCCCTCAAGACTAGCACTCTATCACTTGAGCTACAGTACCACTTCCAACTTTTCCTATGATTAATTTGAGATAAGAGTCTCATGGACTTTCCTACCCTGTCTGGCTTTGAACTGCAATCCTAAAATCTGAGCCTCCTGAGTAGCTAGGATTACAGGGGTGAGACACCAGTGCCTGGCTGGACCCTATGTTTGTTTTAGTAATTGAATAACAGAACTAGTTCTTGACTTGTGTTTCACAACACTATTGTAGAAAAAAAAGAAGGGAAGGAAGGAAGGAAGGAAAGAATGGAAGGAAGGAAGGAAGACATTCTCAGTTAAGGGCAGCTCAAATTTGTAATCCTTATTACTTGAGAGAAGGAGGATATGGGGATTGAGATGAAGGCCACCTGGGTATAAAAGTTCTTAAGACTTCATTTCACTCAGTGTTTGTGTGCAATGGCACACAACTGTTATTCCAGCTAAAGGAGAAGCACAATGGCTGTGAGTAGCAGTGTACACTGTTAACTCCAGCAACACAGGAAGCACAGGTAGGAAGATCACAGTCCAGACCAGCCTGGACATTAAGTGAGACACTATCTCAAAAACAGTGGTGGCAAAAAGGGGTTGGAGGTGTGATTCAAGTGATAAAGTATCTGCCTAACAAGTGCAAGGCTCTGAGTTCAGTCCCCAGTAATACAAAAAGTATATACATCTTTCAGTTCTAAACTCATAAGATTCTCAGTGAGAAAGGTATTTCTTTTATGAGTCATGAAGAAACAAAGATGAGCTGGAAAGCAGAGGAATAGGCCCTTATCCCTAATTTATTCTGAAACCCCATATACTCCAAGTATAAACGTAGGTTCAGAACTAATCCCTGGCACAATGGCTCATGCTTTTAATCACAGCTACTCAGAAGGCAGAAATCAGGAGAATTGTAATTCATGATTAGAATGGGTTAAAAGTTACTGAGACCTTATTTCAATCAATAAGCTGGGCATGGTGGTGTGGTGTTGTATGCCTGGAATCCCAGCTAGATGGAAGGGTATAGGTAGGAGGCTTTCAGTCTAAGGTTGACCTTGGGCAAAAATACAAGACCATATCTGAATAATGACTAAATTGAAAAGGACTGGGGTCTAGCTCAAGCAGTAGTTTTTCCAAGAAGTGCAAGGCCTTGAGTTCAAACCTGAGTAATCCCAAAAAAAGGGACTATCTTAATTATTTATCATTTCCTTTATCTCTTCCAACTTACCTGGAATAAACTATATCTGCTGAATTCAAAGTTCATAAAAGACTGATTATCATAAATTAATGTCCATGAGTCATGCCACTCACATACCCAGTTAGAAAAGTCTGTTGGTGGCTGGGTGTCCATGGCTCATCCCTGTAATCCTAGCTACTCAGCAGGCTGAGATCTGAGGATCATGGTTCAAAGCCAGCCTGGGCAGGAAAGTCCATGAGACTCTTATCAATAAACCATGAGAAAACTGGAAGTGGCACTGTGGCTCAAATGATAGAGTGCTTATCTTGAGCTGAATAGCTGAGGGACAGCACCCAGGCCCAGAGTTCAAGCCCCACCGCCAACAAAGAAAAAAGAAAAGACAAAAGAAAAGGAAAGTATGCTAGGACTGTTCACATAGCTCTCTTCACAAAAACACATGGCTCAGCTCTTCGTTTCCATAGGGTCCCATCATGGTTCTCTCCTACATCCTACCTCATGTGTTCATTTGAACCTGTCTTTGCATTTTCCATATCTGACATGCTCTTTTATTGTAAACTCTCTACATATATGATACACAGAATTTAAAGTGGCAATTTATGTACCAAAACCCACAGCTGAGCTAAATTATAAAAATTTTCACTCCATCAGTCAAGCTGCTCACTTCTAATACTGAGGATTCTGCCATATTGGTTTTTTTTTGTTTTTTGTTTTTGTTTTTTGGTCATGGGGCTTGAACTATGGGCCTGGGCACTGTCCCTCAGCAATTCTGCTCAAGGCTAGTTCTCTACCACTTAAGCCACAGCGCCACTTCTGGTTTTCTGGTGGTTAATTGGAGATAAGAGTCTCACAGCCTTTCCTGCTGGGGCTGGCTTTGAACCACGATCCTCAGATCTCAGCCTCTTGAGTAGCTAGGATTACAGTTGTGAGTCACCAGCACCTGGCCTGCCATGATTTTTGCTCATTGTGTTTTTGGACCTGCACCTGACTCTCATAATGGGAATGAAATTGTTTCCTTATCTAGGCAATTGCAAGGCTAGAATAGTATTCACAGGTTGGGATAAGATTAGTAGAAGATGGCATCACTTACCTGTGATGGTGTAAACAGCAGTGATAGCCAAGAGGATAAAGATGGCCAGGTAAAGGTCCAGTCCAAAGGCCAACTGGATGAATATAGCTCCAGAGAATATGTTGGACTAAAAGAAGAAAGGGTGGGAAAGAAATATATTCCAGGCCTCTGTTTTCTCTGCTTCCATGTCTATTCTCCCTCCTTTTCTAGATAGATCTTTACTCACTCTCTGAGACTTTATTTAGATGTACCCACAACAATATCTCCCATAAAGCCTAAAAGAACACTTCACTCACTTTTTTGTATTCTAAAAGGAGCTAGTTCATTGCTCAATTAAGGCATTTATTGAATGAGGTGACATGAGTCAAGAACTCTTTCTGTATATATGGTTTAGAGAGGTTTGATAATTGCTTGGGTGTTGAAAAAATGCATTTTAATTTTAGAATTTTTGCAGAAGGATTACAATTATATAAGTCAGGTAGAGAATACTTTTCTTTTTGGACAATATCATACCCCTTCACTTGCTCTCTCCCAGTTTTCACTCCCATCCCCACCCAAAAGTTATATAGTTTATTTTCAACATAGTGTCTAGTGAGTACCACTTCTGCATATGTTCACCCTTTGTCCCTTCATTTCTGTGTCTCCCTTTGTACTCTCAAAAACATATAAATGAGCAAACAGATAAAAGGGAAGAAAACAAAAAAAGCAAAACAGAAGAAACCTTTTGTTTCATTTCCTGGAGTTCATTTAATAAATATTATTTTGTATGATCAGATGCACATCTGATCATACAAATAGTACATCTGATCATACAGAAAGGCATGTGCCTTTCTGATCCCCTCCCAAGAGTATCCAAAAACAGCATTCTTGAAATTAAAATTTTTGTCCTAAAGAAGTTTTAGGATTATGAATACTTTTCAGTTCCTACAACCACATAAAAATTATGTCTTTTTCAAAAGATGATTTTTTTCTCTGTTCTGGAAAATCTTGAACTACTGAGGATGTTTTTTTCCTACCTGGAATTTACACACACCCTTCTCAATTACAAGAAGTCCCTAAAGTTCCTGAGGCTCAGGGATTTTGTCCTAGGTCATCCAGGTAGAAAGTGGATCTATGTAGTTTGATCCTGAATTCACCTTGCTATACTGCAAGTGTGAGATTTTTTCTTAATAAAATACGTTAGGAAACACTTGGAAATATAGACAAATCATCCTGGGATGATAGTAATTGTCATGGCATTATTTTGAACCTCCATGAATAATTTGTATGTAAGCCAAGGTAAACAGAGGCATTACAGTCAAATAAATAGAATACAGATAAATGGATAAATAGAAGGATAGGTTGGTACGAGAGAAGTTGGAATTATTTTGCCTTTGGTAGAATGCTGAATGCTGACTGGTAACTAGGAAGGAATTCTGAAATTGAAAAAATTGTAATTGAGCAACCATCACAGCACAGATTGGATCAGGTGAAAATCATCTGTGAATGCTAAATCTGGTGGGAAGTTTTAAAGAGGATTAAGGTATTGAGATGACTGAAAGTATCTCATCGTAGACTACAGATAGTGACAGAGGGGAAAATAGTTATTTTATACTGTAGAAACAGGGCCAAATCTTGACCAGATAATCAAAATTAATATTACTTTTAATGAACAGATAGACAATGGATACTTCCTATATGGGATAGATTGAATAGAACACAACTCTATGTATGTATTATTCCAGCCAAGAATGTGAAATACAAACCCAATCAGTAGGAAACATCAGAAAAATCTCAAATGAAGATTATAAACCTAGCAACTAAATGTAATCCCTGACTCTCAACTGCACCCAATACTGGAGAAAATGTGAAAATGGGCATAACTGAATCAACAGATACATTTAGGAATAGAAATTCATTAGTTAAAATTATTATATCAATGTTACTTTTATGAAAATTGCTAACTTTGTTGTGGTTTTGCAAGAAACTATACCTATTCCTAATAACAAAAATAATAATGAATAATGATGAATATTTTACAACTATCTTAATAAAGGTCAAGTCAGGTAAAAATCACTGGGTTAAATAAAATAAAAGATGATATCAAGTCTGGGAATTCATTTACATAAAATGATTTGGAGTTAAAGGGAGATGGTATGTATTACAATTTCAAATTGTTAAAATGAGAGAGAGACAGAGAAAAGAACAAAAAGAGGAGGAATGAAAAGTAAGGGAGTGGAATGAAGCAGGAGAGGAAGCGGATGGAGGGAGAAAGAGGAAGAACAAGAGGAATGAAGGTCTGAATTGGGAAGGGACGAAGTGAGGTAACTGTAGAATGTTTTTATAATACAATGTTCTATAGCAATGAAAACAAGTAAGTGTAGCAATAATATGATGAATCTTACAAACACAACCCTGACTAAAATGAGGTAGGAAACAAAATAAGTTCTTTGGTTATGCTGCTATTAAATTAAAAAAAAATCATCTCAAATAAACTCCCCCAAAAGCCCGAAGTGGAGCTCAAGTGGTAGAGCGCTAGACTTGAGCAAAAACAAAAACAAAAAAAGCCCAAAACAAACAAAACTCAGGGACAGCACCTAGGTCCTGAGTTCAAGCCCCAGAACAGGCACAAAAAAGAAATTAAAGAGGCAAAACTAAGTTCAGGTGTTAGCAATGATTTAACAGGAAAGAGGAAGCAGTATTTATAATGTCTAACAAAATCTTTGTAAGCCTCTCTTTGGATAAAGAATTCATATCCTATGGGGAAGGGAGAGTACAAAAGAAGAAAATTATGACGTATGAATCTGAATACTTTATATGCATGTATACAGAAAGAATAATAAAGCCCATTAAAATTATTTCCCAAGGGGGGATGGGAATAAGAGGGAGAAACAAGGAGTAAATTTGATCAAAGTGAATAACAAGCATATATGCACAGAACCTCTTTTTGCAATAAACATATAGTAATAAAAATGTCAACCACAGAACTTTTAGATGAATAATCTGTCATTGAATCTCAAGGAGCTAAAAATAAACAATTTCAACTTCAGTGGAAATAAAGAACTAAGAGAGATCAGAGTAGAAATAATTGAAACAGAAACTTGAAAGATGGTCCAAAGCCTGGTGTCAGTAGCTCATGTCTATAATCCTAGCTACTCAAGAGGTTTGATGCCAGCTGGGTAGACAAATCCAAGACTCTGTCTCCCATTAACCACCCAAAGCCAAGGCCAGTGAAGGTGTGGCTCAAGTGGTAGAGTGCTGCCTTCAGTGAAAAAGCTAGGAGATTGCATCCAGGCTCTGAGTTCAAGTGCTAGTATCAGTGCACGTACCAGTGCATGTGTGTGTGCGTACACACACACACACACACACGCACACACACACACACACACACACACACACACACACACACACACACACAGAGGGCAATATAAAAGATCGATGAAGCCAGGGGCTAGCTCTTTAAAAAGATAAACATTACTGACAAATCCTTGGCTAGATTAATTGTGAGATTGTGAAGAATTATTCAAGAAAATAAAATCAGGAAGAAAAAGGAAACATTACGTACGGGCACCATAGACATCTACAATCATGTGGCCATACTTCATAATTTATAATGTATTTCAAAATAGAGGAACAAAATTAACATTTTTCTAACACAAAGAAATGATAAGTGTTTAGAAGATGCTAATTATTCTGATTTTTATTTTTGAAGACTGTATATATAGTATCAAAATATTACATTGTCTTTCATAAATATATATATGCCAGTCCTGAAGCTTGAACTCTGGCACTGTCTCTGAGATCCTTTTTTTCAAGGCTAGCACTCTTACCTTGTGAGCCACACTACCATTTCTGGCTTTTTCTGTGATTAATTGGAGATTAGAATGGCATGGACTGTCCTGCCTGGGGTGGCTTTGAACTGTGATCCTCACATCTTAGCCTCCTGAGTAGCTAGGATTTCAGACAAAAGTTATCAGTGCTCAGCTACATACCATTATATATTAATTTAAAAGGAGAATGATAGATAGTACAGCAGGAATCCATTTAAAAGTAGAAACCTAAATTACCTTATTATAAATTCCTTGACTCTTACTTTGTAAGTTACCATCAAGACATTACATACATGCTTTAAAAATTATCTGTAAATGCCCGATAGGAAATGTACTCATTACCTTACTCAGGTACCTAATCCTTCTGTACAGTATCTTCACAATAAAAATATTTAAAAAATATCAGTAAGTAGCTTATATATGAATTACTGTATTATTGTGGCAAAAAATTATTGAGGCAAAGAAGTTATAACATTTGAGTCCTTATCTTGGGGTTCATATCACCTAACATCAACTTATCTGTTTCTGCTTGTCTCAGACATGTATTAGTTATTGCAAGTAAAGGAAACCATGGGACCTATGTTTTTTGGGCCTGGCTTACTTCACTTAATACAATTTTTCCAAGTCTTTCCATTTCCTAACAAATGGGGCAATGTCATTCTTTCTGATGGAGGCATAGAATTCCATTGTATATATATACCACATATTCTTGATCCATTCAGCTACTGAGGGGCATCTAAGTTGGTTCCATATCAGCTTTGGTAAATAATGCTGCAATCAACATAGTTGTGTTGGTAGCTTTAGTGTGGTCTTGTTTGTGATCATTTGGGTAAATGCCCAAAAGTGGGATTGCTGGGTCATAGGGGAGCTCTAGGTAGAGTCTTTTGAGGAACTTCCATACTACTTTCCAAAGTGGTTGAATAAGTTTACATTCCCACCAACAATGCAGTAGGGTTCCCTTCTGCCCACATCCCCTCCAGCATCTGTTGTTATTAGAGTTCTTGGTTATAGTCATTCTAACTAGGGTGAGGTGGAATCTCAATGTTGTTTTGATTTGCATTTTTTTTATGGCTAGAAAGGTTGAGCATTTCTTCATGTGTCTATTGGCCATCCTTCTTTCCTCTTCAGAGAAGTTTCTCTTTAAGTCTTTAGCCCACTTGTTTATTGGGC
>NW_012267239.1:1334482-1355278 GCF_000151885.1 Dipodomys ordii | reverse complement strand
GAGGAAGCAACAATGCTTGATAAGAAATGTACTCATTACCTTGCTCATGTAATTGTAACCCCTCTGTACAGTATTTTCACAATAAAAAAAAGTTATAACAAACTGTACTTGAATGTTCAGTGTGATGGCATGAATGACATCACAACAGTCTGAAATTATTTCCCATTATAAAGATTAACTGCAATGATCAAGCATTTTCAGTATCTGAAATGCAAACCTAGATTAGATAATAGCTTGGACCAAAGTGAATTTCCTGATTTTAAAATTTTCAATGTGGTTTTCTAAAGAAGGTCAATGTCTTTCTGAACATAAAGTGAAATATTTAGGCATCAAGGGACAACATGCTTACTGCTGGAAGCTGAAAATCAGTCAATTCCCCCCCCCCCCCGCATGCTAAGAAATAAATAGCTTCCCCAAAAGTGTCATTCTAATTCCATAGCATGGTCTAATAACTAACCACCACAGAATCTGCTATCACAGTGTAAAAGTACACAAATAATCAAGTCTAAGATTATAGTCTTATCATCTCACGCATAAGTATGCAGGCAAGAATGGATTTCTGCTGCGCTATCTCTCATTCTAGTACCACAGGACCCTTTCTCTCTGAGAGGTATAATCCTCCCAAGACCTCCATGGCTACTGTCAACCTGTCAGATCTCAAGAAAGAGCTGGGACATTACCAAATACAGCTCAGTTGTGAAACACATGTGTACAGTTCCTGACCTTATGGGCCCATGTGCTTCCCTTTGTTCCTCCAGATTTTCTTCTCCCACATTTTTATTAGTATCAATTAGTTGTACAGGAGATTTCATTTTGACCTGTCCATGTATGCATGCAATGTACTTTGATCAGATTTGTCCCTCTGTTACTCTCTCTTATATCTCCTCCCATCTCAAACCAATCTCAACAAACTTTATTGTTGCAGCTGGTTAACTTCCAACAAAAGTGACTGCTCAATAGAAAAACAAAGGTAAAAATCCCTTTCTTTTTTCCCTTAGGAACATTGAGATCCCTGCCTGGATTGTAAACTATTATAAACTATTGTAAACTACTATGTAGATTAGGTGAGATGATGGCTTTCAACACCAATGCAGGAGGAGCAAATACGTTTTTTCTTGTTTTATACCCATTCTATTCAATCTTCACAGTCTTTTCTTCCTTATTCCTGATCACCTCCAAGGAATGTAACATTAAAAATTTTAACTTCTTTTTAAAAAATTGTATTTCATATTTACTGTGGCTTGAACTCATGGCCTGGGCACTGTTGCTTTTGCTCAAGGCTGGCAGTCTGCCACTTGAACCATACCCCAATGGGTTGGCTTTGAACTTCAGTCCTCATATCTCAGCATTTTGAGTGGCTAAGATGACAGGTATGAGCCACTAGCACCCAACTTCAACTTCATTTAACACATAACTGTGATGTCTTTTTTTTTTTTATTGAGGCTGGCTTAGAAAAAATAGGGTAAATTTAAGAAAAGTCATTCTCCTTGATCTCATTCATATTTTGTAAAGAGATCCTAGGGCGTTTAAGCCATACACATGGCTTCACATTACTGTATTGACAAAGGCTGTTGTCCGCTTCTTGATTTTAACTATCTGGTAAGTTTGGGGGAGCTAAAATACTGTGACATACTCACTGAGATTTGCATGACCATAATCATGACGAGGGAGAGGATGGAGAGGTAGATCTGGAGCCGCTTCCCACCAAATCTCTTCTTGAGATATTCTGGCATGGTCATTACCTGCAGGCAGACATCCACAAGAATACAACTTCAGAATCCAGCATAGTCACAGTGACTAAGCACTATGGACCTGGCATGCTAGGCATAATTAAGAGAGAAAGAAATGGCCCCATGGTAAAGTAAGAAAGAGCTGGGATAGCCATATGGACTGAAGGCAGATCCTCTTGATAACCTCCTTGTTGCAACATTTATTGTATGAGTGATCTTTAGAAAGGGGAGGTTTAATATATATGTAGGTGTTCAATGCTGTCCACCACACCAAGTGTTTTGGTAGACATATCAACAAATAATTTTTATTATTTTTACCCATCGCAGTCAATAAAAGTAATATTATTTGGAAAATAATGAACTTGCTGGAGACCAGTGGCTCACACCTGTAATCCTAGCTACTCAGGAGGATGAGATCTGAGGATCATGGTTCAAAGCTAACATGGGCAGCAAAGTCACTGAGACTCTTATCTCCAATTAGCCACCAGAAAACTGGAAGTGGTGCTGTAGCTCAAGAGGTAGAGCGCTTGCTTTGAGCTGAAGAGTTGAGGACAGCACCCAGGCTCAGAGTTCAAGCCCCACGACCAAACAAAAAAGTGCAGTTAAGATACCAATACAGTGATACTCAAATAAATTCGACTATACATATGGTATCCACAGGATTATTTTTTGAAAATGAATTACTCATATCCTTTTTAAAAAAAAATAGTATGGCTTTCATTACTGAAGTATGAGACTGAACATCTTGATCTTGTTTCACACCAAAGTATGGCAATGATGTAAAGGCCGAATATGTAATTAAAAGGGAAGCAGACTAGAAAAAAAAATTCTGAAACCTTTCAGGCTGGTTATGAAAAACAGGAAGAAAAGATGTGCAATTGTAGGGTTGATAAGTACTTTCCAAAGAGGTTATTAGCACAGACAAATTGGAAGCAGGTATTGTGCGTCCAGATAATGGGAAGAAAATGCCAATGGCATCTTACAAATCTCTGAAGTTGTCTCTCTAATCTTAGGCCAGAGATCTGAAAGGACCAAATGATTTCAGGGAATGGACACATTGTATTGTCTTATGGGCTGCTGCCCAGGGCAACCTCAGCCCTCTATACAGTGCAGACTGTAGAGATTCACCAGCATAGCAGGGGCTCCAATGGGGCCAAGCATATTACATGCTCTAATTCCACAAAGAGCCAAGGGGCAGACTTCGGTAGCATCCATATGTTGCTAATGCTGAAGACTTCGGTGGCATCCATATGTTGCTAATGCTGAAGACATACAGAATTAAAGACTTAAGGAGTCATGGCTGTTTCTGTGGAGATTACCAAACAAGGCTTGAAAAGACCAGGCCGAGGTGCCAGAGAGAAAGCCCTACTGAATCACTTCGGGGACCCTGACTAGTGGAGTTGTATGCATGGAGCTCCAGCGGACACCCAAGAAAAGGGAGAGAGATTGACAGTATGCAGCATTAACCTGAAAATGCTGGAAGTACTAGACTCAGTCCTGAAAGCTACTGTATAAAACTGAGCCCAATAAAGTCATAAAAATTGGCCTTCCCAAAGCCTTTGGGGGGTTCACTTTCTATCCGAGTTTCCATAGGATTCCTGAGATACTTTAGCTTTCAGGTATAGTATTCGCTCTGCCTTGTTTTGGTATTGATGAGATCTATGATCCTTTTCAGAGGGTCTATGTCTCTCTTTTGGAATAGAAATGTTTATACTTTCATTGTCTCACCGATTTATTGGAGAAGTAATTTCTTTTTTTTTTTTAAAGTTAAGTTTTATTCTTGGACTTAGAATTTCCAGTCTTGTTTTGCATGTTGGTTGTTTTTTTTCTTTTTTTGCTTATGTGGTGCTGAGTAATCGAACCCAGGGCCTCAGGCATGCAAGGCAAGCGCTCTACCACTGAGCCACCTTCCCAGCCCAGTAATTTCTTTTACTAAGTTGCAACTAGAAAGTTTCCAATGGAGTTTCACCTGTGACTTTAGACTTGGACTTCTGAGTTGATGCTGGAATGAATTAAGGCTTAGAGATGATTGCCAGAGAGAATGCAATTTAGATTGTGAGATAAACATGAATTTTACAGGGTATAGTCCCAGTCCTATGGTCTGAAAATGATTGTCCCTCAACAAGATAAATGAGGTTCAGATTTTGCCCAGAGTGCAGAATCTAATAAAGTGGGAATTAATAGAAGACAAATGATGAAAGATTATTTAATGAATGGTTTGATTCCAATGTCACAGGAGTGGGTTCTTGAGAGAGTGGGTTTTATAAAGGAAGGCCATTCCATGCTTTTTTTGGCATGCCATTATTTTCTTTTTTGCTTCTTCAACATATTGTGATTCTGCAGTGGCCATAGTCAAAACAATGCTGGTACTGTGGTCTTTAATCTCCAGAACTGTGTGTTCAATAAACCTCTTTTCCTTATGAAGTACCAGATGTTAAAATTGTTATAGCAACACTATAAACTAAAACAGAATTGCAAAGGCACCAAACACCCATTTCCAAAGTGAATTCAGTGCTTTGTTCTCATCCATAATCTATATTCCTTCTGGAATCTCTTCCCCACTAGAGGAGACCTTAGGCTTCCAGGCCTTTGAACTTCATGTCTTAGAATGCATTCTAACACTCCCTTCTTAACTCCCTTTATGTGTTATTTGTTATCAAGCCTGATTTATCTTGGTCTCAGAAGCAACTCTCTAACTTTTCTTCTTCTTTCCTATACAATCATAAATTATTTTGTCAACTTTTTCACGGATCACCTGCTCAAGTCCATTCTCCCCTGAGATCTGAGCCAAGATTCCTAAACTTCAAGTCTCATTATGAATCATAAGTGCTAGAAAGCCTGTATTTGTCATCTTAGAGAGAATACAGGACACGGCTTTGAAATCTAGGATGTGTAGGTCTTTCCCCTGCATTAACAGATCCACCATTCCATCTCTCACCACGCTTCGTCCATATAATACCCATATGCCAAGTCCTTTCACGTTTCAACTTCTGTATGTTTTCTACACCATTCTTCTATCTGATTCTTCTATCTTTAGAGGTGACAGGATCCCTCAAGGATGAAGCCAGGACACCTTCGAGGAGCTTTCCCTGAAGGACATAGGATTCCCAGATGCAGGATTTTTATACCACATGCTCATTATGCAAGAAAACTATAGATTTCTCACCTGACTACAGCCACAGTCTACACTGAAAGCCTTCCAGGGAAGGGATTTGGTTTTTGTTGATTGTGGATTTTTAGCAATAGACTAAGTGAAGGCTGAGTACCCATGTGTCAGTAAAAGTTAAAAGTTCATGGATAAAAGAATGCCTGAAGATAGGTTTGAGAGGCAGCCCCTGAGTACATGTAGATACTCACCCCTGCCTTAATGTAGATGGGGACAAAGAACCACCCTAGGACCAGCACCAGCATCAAGGCCTGTAAGAAGACAATAAAAGAGGGTGAGATTCAAGAGGCTTGCTTGTAGGACTTCTTAGATCTCAGTATCTGAAACAAAGTTGGCTTAGATCCTATCTTATTGTGATTCTCTGATGGTTGTAGATTTCTTCCCTTTGTCTCTATGATTCAGAGGCTACCATTTCCTGAGGTTTAAAATGTGATCAAAGATATGTGGGAAAGAACATTGGAACATAATAAATCTGAGTCCAGTTAGGCCATTGAAAGATATCCAAAGCAATGGACAGAGCAATCAGAAAGGACTTTGGAAATTGAAGATTCTCTGTGCCTGTCATATCTTTCAAATGATAAACCAATGATAAGAAATAAAACCTATCATTTATATGAAACATTCACTGAAGCTTTTTTTTTTGGTCAGTCCTGAGGCTTGAACTCAGGGCCTAGGTACTGTCCCTGAGCTTCTTTTGCTCAAGCTAGTACTCTACCATTTGAGCCACAGCACCCCTTTTGGCTTTTTCTGCTTATGTGGTACTGTGAAATTAAACCCAGGGCTTCATGCATGCTAGGAAAGCACTCTACCATTAAGCCACATTCACAGCCCTTCTTTGTGTTTTCATGATATGTAATGCTTATGCCTCTCTAACAACCCACTGAGGCCGACATTATTCTTATATTACAGGGGTGAAAAATGAACATCACAGAGAGTATGGAAGCCCAAGGTTACAGGCTTACAAAGGAACCAGCTGAGCTATCTGTGCTGGTAATCACAGCCATATGGGACATAGATCATTTTGAGGCAGAGTCCATAAGTCTCCCAAAAAGTCTCCTTATGGGGTCCATAAGGAGTCAGGGTACACACTGGAGCTCCTGATATTACTCAAGTAGAATTGGGGACAAAATCCTCAACAAGCTATTTGTGGTGACTCAAGGTCACTTCCTGTTTTTACTCAATCTCTTTAAATTTTTTTTCCAGTGATTCATCTTCCTCTGATTGATATGCATAGAGTTGTTCACACAACACTCCTCCCTCCCCCCAACAAATACCACCATGAAAACAAGGATGAGAGAAAAGAATAGACAAAAAGTACAGGCGACTCAAGAACCATTTACAATACTCTCATCATATGCCCAGCCAAATGACAAGTAATGTGGTGATCTTGAGTACAAGAGAAGACAGGTTCCTTTTCTTTCCAAAACGTAGGGTATGATTAAAAGCACATGACTTTTGTGACACCATAGCAAAACAATTAGAAACCTCATCACAGATGTTTTATCTGTAGTCTCTAGAAATATGTATTGCTACCTCCACTGTTAATGCTTTGATCAGCTCTGTGTAGACAGTTTCCATTTAGCCATTTGGTGTGGTTCTCCCTTGACACCTACCAAGTCTATTATGGATTTATTCCCACAAGATCCTTCAATATATTGTGCATCATTTTCTCCTTATACATTCTACACTGTAGTGGAATGAATAATTTTCATCAAATGGATTCTGCAAAGAAAGGGAACTTTTGGATTTACATTAAAAATATTCCTTTGGGGCTGGGAAGGTGGCTCAGTGATAGAGCGCTTGCCTTGCTTGCTTGAAGCCCTGGGTTCAATTCCTCAGCACCACATAAGCAAAAAAAAAGCTGGAAGTGGTGCTGTGGCTCAAGTGGTAGAGTGCTAGCCTTGAGCTGAAGAGCTGAGGGACAGCGCCCAGGCCCAGAGTTCAGGCCCCATGACCGGACCAAAAAAAAAAAATTATTCCTTTTACCTGCTTTATGGCTGGACACAAGGTCCTGAAAGAAGAGAGAAAATTGAGATCTCAAGTTGTCAAAGCGGGGCAAGTGAAAGTGGATACTGAGCCATAGAGAAATGACAGTTCAGGTAGCAAAACTGTTGGAGAAAAATCTCAGACGTTAATAATGAGCCTGGTATGGCTCAGGTAGTATGGGACTACAGAGGTGTTAAAGGGCAAGCAAAATGTTAACTAAGAGAAAGAAGAATAAAAATCAAACCAAACCAGGCCCTGATGGCTCATGGCTATACATCCTAGTTACTCAGGAGGTTGAGATCTGAGCATTGCAATTCAAATTTATCCTGGGAAGGAAAACGGCAGCCTCCCAGAAGTTTTTATCTCCCAGGAACCACCAAAAAGCTAGGAGGGAGGCTGTGGCTCAAGTGGTAGAGCACTAGCCTTGAGTACAAAAACTAAGGAATAACATCCAGATCCTGAGTTCAAGTCCCATGACAGACAAAAAAGAGAACAGATATTACGTCCTAGAAACTTTGGGTTTGATTTGATTAAAATATCTTGGTGTGGCTCAATTTAGAGGACAAGTCTCTTGATGTTACTTACATTCCATTCATTTGCCCCAACAGCTATTCCAGTAGCTGACCCTGTCCCAGCCAGGCCCACAAAGTGGCCGGCACCTATGTTAGTGGCAAAGAGAGAAGCTCCCATCTGGAAGGCAAAAGAGGAGACTGATGTTATTAAATAATTCAAATTAGACTTCTTTCAAATGGATAGATATGAAGGGGACACAAATCACTACACCTTTAGAGTGGGAACCAGCAGTCCAAGTCCTGTGGGCTAAATCCAGAATATCACCACTTTTTATGTGAACCCTATAGATAAAGAATGTTTGTGGAAGAAAATCTGAATAGCCAAAAGTAGTTTTAAAAATCGAATGAGTAATTAACTTTTGTGACATGTGAAAATGTGGAATTAAGTGAATTGCCAATTTCAGCATCCAGTGAGTCTAGGGGAAGGGAACAGATTGAATGGGGAAGAATGATGGAAGGGGTGATTCTGATCAAGAAGCATTGACCACTTAGATGGACAAGTTAAATTCTAAATGCCTTGTGCAACCTTTTGAAGCTCAGTAATAACAGTTAAAAATGTCCTCAAAACAGTCTTGTTGGAAAGAAGCATATTTATTGGTTTACATATTGACTAGGTGCTTTTGTGATGTAATGTAAAAGCTATATAGTTGAAAAATTACATAAACATTAAACTCAAAAGTACTTCAGATCAGGCCTTTTAGAAAAAACCCACTGATATCTGCCTTCAGTTACATTAATACATCTGCCAATATGTTCTGAGTTGAGCCCATCTTTAATCAAAAACTATCAGAGATGGTGAGAGTCAGTGGCTCATACCTATAATCCTGGCTACTCAGGAGATTGAGATCTGAGGATTTCAGTTTTACCCCATCCCCGGCAGGAACATCCACAAGAGTCTTATTTTCAATAAACTACTACAATAAAGTACAGAAAACACCAAAAGTGATGCAGTGGCTCAAGTGGTAGAGTGCTATCCTTGAGTACAAGGAGATTCAGGGACAGCCCTGATGCTGAGGTCAAGCCCCAGGACTGCCAAAAAAAAAAAAGATAACTAAAAAACTATCAGAGCCCTCATCAGATCTTGTCACTCAAATGATTACCAAGTACCTCATATTTCAGGAGAGAATTCCTCCTTCATATCCCTTCCCAGCAATCAGACATTCTTCTCATTTGTGTCCCTTTCCACAATATTGTCTGCTGTTAAAGACTCCCAGATGAAGAGAGATCTCTTGAGTGAGTCATGAATGCGTACCAGTTCTGAAAGAACAGAACAAGGGCCTGGAACCCAGTGATGATTCATTTATTCCAGTATTTAGCTCTGTCGTGCTCATTTTTTCTGTTCAGCTAGTTGGGAGGGATATTGAGATTGTTTGAGTGCCTACTAGAATATAAGCTTCTCAAAAGCTTGGGATTGGTTGAGGCTTATATGCTTCAAAAGATAGTACACAAAGGCAATATCTGATTGAATTCTCTAAGTAAAAATCCATTTTGAATTGGAAGTTGGTCTGCTTCAGTTACCCTGGCCAGGTCAGTTCTCCCCTCCCCTCTCCACCCCTTCCCTTTCTTCCCCTCCCCTCCCCTCCCCTCCTCTCTGTACTTTTGTTAGTCCTGACGCTTGAACTCAGGCCCTGGCATTGTCTCTGAGCTTCTTTTCACTCAAGGCTAATGCTCTACCACTTGAGGCACAGTTCGACTTCCTGCTTTTTTGGTGGTTAACTGGAGATAAGAGTCTCACAGAAATTCCTGCCTGGGCTGGCTTTGAACAACTATCTTTAGATCTCAGCCTCCTGAGCAGCTAGGTTTACAGGTATGAGCCACTGGCTCCTGTCAAGGTTTGATTATTTCTTTTCTACTGGCTAGGTCAGTTCTGAAGCTGTTTTTATTTTTACACTATTTACATGTGTAAGATCTATGAAGGAATCATTAGGATCCATTACATACCTCATCCCATTCATTCTCTAGGATTACAGAGGAAAATGCAGCTTTATTTCCAATGTTTTCTATAAACACACACACACATACACACATGTTTGCAAACACATGCACACATTTTACCAATTTATCTGTAGGAAATTAGTCTACTTACTGGCCACCAGGAGATATCTCGACCAGCCAGGAAGTAACCTCCAACTGTGCTTCGGTTGGTCTTCAGCATGGCCTGAGCAGAAAGACATGTGAGAGTTAAGGTGTCACAACAGGTGTACTCACAGGATTCACATAATGCTCCAGTCACTGTGGCCAGCATGTTGACAGCAGTGATGTTTCAGCACTCCCCCAGAAGGAAATATTTTCTAGAAACTGTGATGATCATCAATTTTTAAACAGATTTGCAATCATAGCTTTATTAAAGAAAACAAACCTTGGACTTTGAAGGAGTTCAAGAAATCATGTTGTGACAAACTGGTATTTATTTCCTTTATGAACACAATGTGAGGTAACCCTAATGCTGTGCTTAGGTGAAAATTTGCAGCATTGACTCCCCCACTCCAAAGACCGACTGCAATACAAATGACTTATCCACCTTGCAAAGCCAGAAAAGAAACAGACAGCAAATGGAAAAATAAAGTAAATGAATTAACAAAAATATTCTGTTCATTTTGCTCGGCACAAACGATTCCAGATATAGTAAATAAACCAATAGCTGAAATGATGAGGTTGCTGGGAGAATGAATTCACTCAGCAAAGTATTACTTATGTCATACAGCAGGAAATGATTCAGGTGGAAACATAATGGCACTTGTGAAAATTGCCAAGGCACTTCAACACAACCCTGGTGCCCACCCAAAAGCCTATTAGCATCCTACATACCCATAGCCCGACAGCTACCACCACTATGAAATAGATGACAATGACAGAGATGTCAGCAGCATTTTGAATGGGTCTTGACAACGGAGGGGTCTCTGGGGTCTCAGTGATAGTGTTGGGGCTTAATGTGCTGGCCATGGTGGCAGGTGGTGGTGATCCCATCCCAAGAGTGGCCCTTCTTTATAGAAGTATTGGGTTAATGATCAGCCTCAAGCAGATGAGCAAGGTATCAGGGCTGATTCCAGGCAGGTGGACTTTTAAACTTCTCTTGGCAATTCAGGCTATGAGACTTTGGCCTTCCAGCACTTCATATTGACCTATGTAGTATGTTAGAATACAATGTATCCCAGAAAAAGAGTGCAAATTGAAAGTGAAAATGGAGTGGGAGTATAGTGCACTAAAGGAGGTTTGATCAGTTTAGTTCAGTCTATGGGAGAGATGATGAGAGATAAGGAGAAGAATAGAGGAGAAGTTTGAAAACAGGGAAGGCTGGATAAAAGGTGAGAGTTCCTTACAGAGTAGAAAAGGCCCTTGATCAACAATTTTATCTCATGAAAATGAAGTTACTCATTCACCTATAGGTTTCCCCCAAGTCTACATTTCTTTGGAACAGATAGTTTAAACAAACTTCACATGAAACATCAGGATAATGACACTTCATGTAGGAAGGGAAAATAGCTCTACACCTACCACATTTAAGTGTGAAATTCAGTGGCATGGTTCTAAGTAGAACTGGAATTGCCACCTTCCATTTTTAGAACTTAAATTTTTTTTATTGTAAAAAATAGTGTACAGAAGGGTTACAGTTACACGAGTAAGTTAATGAGTTCATTTCCTGTCGAGCATTGTTACCTCCTCCTTTGTTTTTCCCCAACCATCCCTTCCCTCCCCACCTCCCCAACCCCCCTTCCCCCCCCCGCAAGTTGTAAAGTTCTTTTTCAACATAGTGTCTTGTACATCTCATTGTTACAATAGGCCAACCTGTATCCTTGTTCCAGCATTTTGTTATTTACCTTCCCCTCTCCAAATTAGAAAAATGTATATACAAAATGCAGGATACAGATGTCAAATACAGTGAAAACAGGGGTTATACAGTGGGTGAAGAACATACAAGGGAAACAAAAAAAATCACAGAGTACATTTTAGAAATGTTAAAAACAATAGCAAGAAAGAAATAATAAGTTGTGTCCCTATCTTGGGGTTCATTTCATTTAACATCATCTTATATAGTCATATGTACATGGTTTTCACCTTTTCTGCTTGTCCTAAACTTATACTAGTTATTGCAAATAAGGGAAGCCATGGGATCTGTGTTTCTTTCGGCCTGGCTTACTTCACTTAATATAATTTTTTCCAAGTCTTTCCATTTCCTAACAAATGGAGCAATGTCATTCTTTCTGATGGAGGCATAGAATTCCATTGTTTATATATACCACATTTTTTGATCCATCCATCTACTGGGTTGCTTTTTAGAACCTTTTCATTATTCCACACAAAAGTGGTTTTTTTTTTTTTTTTTGAGTCCGGTCATGAGGCCTGAACTCTGGGCCTGGGCGCTGTCCCTCAGCTCTTCAGCTCAAGGCTAGCACTCTACCACTTGAGCCACAGTGCCACTTCTGGTGTTTTTCTTTTTGCTTATATGCTGCTGAGGAATCGAACCCAGGGCCTCAGGCATGCAAGGCAAGCGCTCTATCACTGAGCCACCTTCCCAGCCCCACCACACAAAAGTTTTTAAGTATTATTGTAATATATATTACAATATCTAATAATATATATTGAATAATATATATATATATGTACACACACATATATGTATATATTCTCTCAATATTCTTTCTCCACAGCCTCTGGTAACCCTATTCTGCCTTCTGTTCACATGAATTTGTGTATTCTAGGAACATCACACAGGTGGAATCATACAACGTCGTAAAACACTTTTCCTTTTGTGCATTGTTTATTTTACTTTAATTGGTGGTAATAAAGAATTCACAAGGGAGAGAAGGAAGTGAAATTAGTAATCAAAAGAGCAGCCTATACATCTATGTTTACTGCAGCACTACTTGCAATCAGTAAGATATGTAATCAGTGCAGGTGCTCATCAATAGATGAATGAGTAAAGAAATTATGGTATAGCTGCCCAATGGAGCATGATCAGCCATGCTACATGGAAATAAGGCAGACCTGGAAAAGAAAGGGTCACATGTTTTCTCATATATATGAAAACTTAAAAAATATGTTGACCTGAAAGTTGAAGAATGATTACTAGGGACTGGGAAAGATGTCAGTACGTGTGTGTGTGTGTGTGTGTGTGTGTGTGTGTGTGTGTGTTTGTGTGTGTGTGTGTGTTGGGATAGAAAGATAAAAGAATAACCAATGCATGGTGTTTGCAGGTCTGGAAATATCACAGTGAGAACCATTTGTCTGTACAGTTAATATATAATAATAATGAAAAATAAAATAAAACATCACTGTCCTCTAATTGTCTCCTTCCTTGTCTCCAGTCATTTCCCCACTAAATCAAGTTCTTACCTGTTTAAACTTCAGCTATTCTAAATGATTTGTGTCCTTAGATAACAACAAGCAAATAAAAAGTGTTATGGAAGCAAACATACTAGTAGGAAAATCACTTAACCACAACAGAAGACAGGAATTAAAGAAAGATAGCTGGGTACTGGTGGCTCAGGCCTGTTAATCATAGCTACTCAGAAGGCTCAGATCGTGGTGTCCCTGCCACTGTTGCTGCCTCTTCTTCTTGCCTGCCAGTTCAAAGCTCATTGTCTTTGACTCTACCTTACAAGATAAAAAGGCCTTCTTTGCTTTGGTAGCTAACAAAATCCATGAAGCACTGCTGTAGGAAAATAACCAAAAAAGCACTTTGTAGGAATGCTCATAATTACAGATTTCATAGATGACATAGATATTATAAATTGCCTATGGTACAAATTTATGATTTAGAGGAGCATAAGATTGAAATGTGGAGGGGACTGTATTTACAAGAAGCATTTAAGCTTTTAGTGAATATATCTCCAGATGCAAGTCTCTTTCATGCAGTATACTCACTGATCAAAAATAAAATCCAGAGCTGGGCTCTGGGATCTTGCACCTTCAATCCTAGCTGCTCAGGAGGCTGAAGTCTAAGTATTATGTTTCAATGCCAGGCTGAACAAGAAAATCAATGAGAATCTTACTCCAATTAACCACAAAAAGCTGGAAGTGAAGCCGTGGATCAAACTTTAGAGTGTTAGCCTGGAGCACAAGACCTCAGGGACAAAACCTAGGCCCAGAGTTCATGCTCCAGGACCAGCAAAAACAAACAAATAACTAAACAATAACTAAACAAATAAATAAATCCACAGGTTGCCAGTTATTAATCCATCAGTGGGAACGCATGTTAAATCCATACCCACAAAAGTATCTTCAAGTTTCTTAAACTTTTTATGGCTGACATGCCAAAGCAAGGTCAAGGCCTAGAACATCTTTGTGCAAAGATGGATATCAGCCTTGCCCATGGTAGATGAATCAGGAAAAGGTATAGATATTTATTCCAAATCTGATGTAATTAACCTGGCTGCTGACAAAGCATACAATAACCTATACATTAGAGTGACTCAGGACCTGTAGCACCAATTGGAATACTTTTAAGGTGTTGTGAAGTGATATAAGCTGACACAGAGACACAGACACAGACAGACAGACAGACAGACAGACAGATACACACACACACACACACATACACACACACACACACACTGACTAGAACTAGTCAGAGCCAAGGTCCATCCACTGCTGGTGGTAAATGTAGCAGATAGCATGGTGGGCATTATCTCCTGGTCTGACATTCTGCCAGCCCTGGTCCTCTTTCACACCAGCAGGCACCAGACAGAAGGAGCCAGAGATAGAATGACCACTGTGAGCATCTGCACCCACCTAGCAAAAATTGAACAAACTTTCTGGGTCACATTTTGCTTCATGAACACTGGCTGCAATAGAAGAGAACAAAATGGCTAAGAATGTAATAGGGGATAGCAGTGGATGTTTTGGCTCTCCAATGATGTCAGTTTTATAAAAAGAATGATTTTGTGTGCTTGAAGTTTTCAGGCTTACATTAAAAGAGTTTTCAGACCTTCATCAGAAGCATTTTCAATGCTCTGTTATTAAATCTCATGGTGTCCTGACATTTTATTGCTTTTCATGTCAAATATTCACTGGTATGGAACAGATGATGGGATATAAGTTGAGTGTAGGGCATGAACAGGTGACAGTGCCTTATATCCAGATACAGCAAGATGCCATCCTGATGCTGCTGAGCCCGCTGCATGGCCCAGAATGTGCTTGAAGTCACAAGAGCTCCAATGTGGAAGGCCTCAGCCCTCATACACTTATTTTCATTAGATGGGTCAACCAGTCATCATTTGTATAGAAGCAATCCCTTTAAAACTTAAGAGAGCCAGGTACCTGTTGGCTCACACCTGTAATCCTAGCTAAACTTAGGAAGCTGAGACAGAAGGATCACCATTTAAAGCCAGCTCGAGCAGGAAAGTTGTGACTTATTTCCAGTTAACCACCAAAAAGCCAGGGGTGGGGCTATGGCTCAGATGGTAGAGCACTAGCCTTGTGCAAAACTGGCTAAGGGACAGTGCGTATGCTCTGAGTTCAAGCCCAGTCTTCTCTCACACACAAATTCTTCAGTGACATTCAGATTGAAGTGAGTCTCAAGTAAAGAAGGCTAATGTTTTGGCAGCCTTATTTTATTTTATTTAAAAATTATTTCTGTGAATAGATATTTAGTATTGTTATATCCTCCTGTAGGAGAGATCCTTTTATTAGTATGTAGTGTCCTTTATCTCTTCTCACTAATTTTAATTTGAAGTCTATTTTATCTGATATTAGGACTTCCACTCCAGCCTGATTTTGGGGGCTGTTTGCTTGGTAGCTTTCATTCCAGCCTTTCAAAATATGTTTGTTTTTGTAGGGAAAGTGCATTTCTTGAAGACAGTGATAGACAGATCCTGATTTTTGATCCAACTAGAGATTCTAGGTCATTTGATTGGAGAATTAAGTCCAATTTGAGAGTTAGGATTGAGAGGTGTTTGGTAGTTCTTATTATGTTATCCACTTTCTTAAGGGCTGTGTCACCTAGGTTCTGCCTATGTTTTTCTGATTCTTTGTTTGGGGGCTGTTTCTCTGCCTTCATAGTGTTCTAATTGGTTCTCTATGTGTAGGACATCTTTAAGTATCTTTTGTAATGCTGGCTTGGTGGAGATGTATTGTCTCAGTTTTTCTTTGCTGTGGAAGCTTTTTATTTTTCCCTCAGTTTTGAAGGAGAGTTTAGCTGGGTATAGTATTCTTGGTTGATAGTTGTTTATCTTTAGGGATACTTCATTAGGCATACTTCATTTCAGGCTCTCGTTGATTTCTTGGTATCTGCTGAGAAATCTGTAGTTATCCTGATTGTTTTTCTTTTATAGGTGTTTGATCTTTTCTCCCTGACAGCTTTAAGGATCCTTTCCTTGGTTTCTATTGAACCTGTGTAGATTACAATGTAGCAGTGGGATGTCCTATTCCTGTCTGGTCTATTTGGGGTTCTTATATATGAATAGATCTATCCTTTTGCATGTTTGGGAAGTTCTCTGCTAGGATTCTGTTAAATAAATTTTCTAGACATTTGGCTTCTGTTTCTAGGCCCTCTTCTATACCTATTAGTCTTAAATTAGGCCTGATGGTGTCTTATATATACTGACTAGATCTATCATATTTTTTATTTGTTTTGAATAGTTGTCTGTTCTTTCACTATAATGTCTAGGCTGTCTTCTATCCCAGAGATACATTCTGCATGGTCCAGCCTACTGTCCAGACTTTCTACTTTGTTTTTTTATTTTATTTCTTTCTAATTGTTCAGTTTTAATGGCTTCAATTTCTTTGTTGAAGCTTTGTTTTAGATCTTGTATGGATTTTTTGCCTCCTTAATTTGATTTTCCATGTTCACTCTCAAATTCCTTAGTTGAGTGACTTTCACTGGAGTCCCTTCTTTTTGGAATTCATTCTGCTTTCTGTTTGTAGATTCCATGAATTCCTCTATTAATCTTTTCTTTTCCTCATCATACTCACGCATAGCTTTATGTAAGCTTTCATTTTTTTAAAATTCAGAATGTTTACCAGTAGTGTTTGTAAAGCATTTTGAGAGGTATCCTCTGGATTTTTTATTAAATGCTCTGCTGCCTGTTTGTCCTGGTGAGAATTGAAATTCTTTGATTTTCCATTTTTCTTGTGCTTCTGTGGTTTGTTCTGCCCATTTGGGAATGAAAGCAAATCCAATTCCTCACTAGAACACAAGTACATCCCAGTGCCCTGTGATTGCAGATTTTGGAGGTTTACAATTAATGATTGGTGTTTTCACTCTATCTCACCATTTTTGGGAGTGAATATATATCGAATTACACACCAGAACACAATTCTTTTTTTTTTAATTGTGAAAATACTGTACAGAGGGGTTACAATTACATGGGCAAGGTAATGAGTACATTTCTCTTTTTTTTTGCATTATGATAGTCAAAGCTTTATTATAATATATACTTTAGTTAG
The DNA here is from genome assembly GCF_000151885.1 of Dipodomys ordii. Classification (NCBI taxonomy): domain Eukaryota; kingdom Metazoa; phylum Chordata; class Mammalia; order Rodentia; family Heteromyidae; genus Dipodomys; species Dipodomys ordii. The sequence goes on along the minus strand of NW_012267239.1, from coordinate 1,338,437 downwards.
AATTATTTAGAATGTTATTTATACAATTATGCCATTGGTTCATATCTGTTGGTATAAAGATTAGGAAATTAACATGAGAAATATCTGAAAATCCTGTTCTTATTAGCATAATCTTTCACCTTTTAGGCAATTTTATTATTTTTTTAATTTTTTATTGTGAAAATACTGTACAGAGGGGTTACAATTACATGGGCAAGATGAGTATATTTCTTATCAAGCATTGTAGCCTCCTCCTTTGTTTCCCCTTCCCATCCTCTCCCCCGCCCCCCCACCCAATTATTCCCTCCTCCCCCCCCCGGTAATTTTTTTTATTGTGAGAATACTGTACAGAAGAGTTACAATTACATGGGCAAGATAACGAGTACATTTCTTATCAAGCATTGTTTCTTCTTCCTTTGTTTCCCCTTCCCATCCCTTCCCATCTCCCTCCCTCCCCCGCCCCCGCTCCCCTTCCTCCAGCCAAAGTTGTAAAGTTCGTTTTTTGACATAATGATTTGTACATCTGATTGTTGCAATGGGTCCACATGTATCCCTATTTAAACAATTTGTTTTTTCCCTTCCCCTCCTCAAATTATACCAACATCAAATACAGTGAAAACAGGGGTTATACCATGGGGAAGGGACATAAAAGCAACAAAGAAAACATAAATATGATAGAAACAATCACAAGAAAGAAAAAATTTGAGTCCTCATCTTGGGGTTCATTTCGCCTAACATCAACTTATTTGACCGTTTCTACTTGTCTTAGACATATACCAGTAATTGCAAATAAGGGAAACCATGGGACCTATGTTTCTTTGGGTCTGGCTTACTTCACTTAATATAATTTTCTCCAAGTCTTTCCATTTCCTCACCAATGGGGCAATGCCATTCTTTCTGACGGAGGCATAGAATTCCATTGTGTATATATACTACATTTTCTTGATCCATTCATCTACTGAGGGGCATCTGGGTTGGTTCCAGATCTTAGCTGTGGTAAATAATGCTGCAATAAACATAGTTGTGCGGGAGGCTTTAGTGTGGTCTTGTTTGTGATCATTTGGGTAAATGCCCAAAAGTGGGATTGCTGGGTCATAGGGGAGCTCTACGTGGAGTCTTTTGAGGAACCTCCATACTACTTTCCAAAGTGGTTGAACAAGTTTACATTCCCACCAACAATGCAGTAAGGTTCCCTTCTGTCTACATCCCCTCCAGCATCTGTTGTTATTAGAGTTCTTGATTATAGCCATTCTAACTGGAGTGAGGTGGTATCTCAATATAGTTTAGATTTGCATTTCTTTTATGGCTAGGGAGGTTGAGCATTTCTTCATGTGTCTATTGGCCATCCTCTTTCCTCTTCAGAGAAGTTTCTCTTTAAATCTTTATCCCACTTATTTATTGGGCAGTTGTTTCATTGAGGATTTGTTGTTGGGGGATTCAATTTTTTGAGTTCTAGGTAGATTTTAGATATGAGACCCTTTTCTGTTGTATGGCTAGTGAAGATCTCCCAATCTGTGGGCTTTCTATTGATCTTGCTAGCTATGTCCTTTGCCATGCAGAAGCTCTGCAATTTCATGCAATCTCATTTGTCCAACCTTTCTTTGATTTGTTGTGTTTCTTGGTCTCTATGAAGAAAATTTTAGCTTGTGCCAAGGAGACCTAGGGTTTCTCCTATTCCATCCTGTAATGTTTTCAGAGTGTCTGCTTTGAATCTGAGGTCTTTGATCCATTTGGAATTGATTCTGGTGCAGGGTGATATATAAGGATCTAGCTTTAGTTACAATTCTAAAACAAACACCTACCCAGAGCTCTGTAGTTGTACAGACTTTGGGAGTTTAAAATCAATGATGGATATTTTCACTCTATCTCAGTTTTTGGGAGTGAGATTATATCATAATACAAACCAGAGCACACATTTAAGACTAGCACTTACCCAGAGCACTTTAGTAGCACCGACTTAGGGGGGTTTACAATCAACAGTAGGAGTTTTCACAGTATCTCACCTTTTTTGGGGACTGAGTGTTTATCAATTAGATACTAAATCACAATTCTAAGACAAGCCCTCACCCAGAGCCCTGTAGTTACACAGGAATTGGATGCGCACACTCAAAATGGGTATTTTCACTCTATTTCTCCTTTTTGGAATTGAAAATATCTTCACTTCCCCACCAGAAAACAATTTTATGGAAAGCCTGAACCCAAAGCCCTGGTACTTGTACAGACTTTGGAGGTTCTCACTCAAAGAGATGTTTTCACTATATCTCTCCTGTTTAAGAGATGAAAGTATCTAGTCCCTCACCAGAACACAATTTTAACATAAGCACCAAGTCAGAGCCCTGAGGCTGTGCAGACTTTGGAGGTACACAATCCAAATAGGTATTTCAGTCCATCTCTCCTCTTTTGAATATATAAATAGGCCCAAATACCACCACTGAGCACAGTTTTAAGGCAAAATCTATACCAAGGAAGTATCTTTGCACTGATTTTATTGGTTCCAAATCATATATAGGTGTTCCCTTATTTATCTCTACTTATCTTTGTCACGGGAGGTGTATTGTGTTTCAGAAGTGGGGATTATAAACAGTTGTAATCAGTGAGTAGCTATGTTATGAGGTTTAGAATGGGTTGTGTTGAAGGGATAACACCTTGAGCCACTTTGGCACAGTCTCACTGACCACAGATATATTCTAGCTCAATGGTTCACGATTGGGGATCAACAGAGTAAAGAAATCAAAGAGGGAATGAAGGAGTAGAAATAATTGTCAATGGGTTGAGGTGTAGTTAGAGGAAATATTAAGATATACAATGAAATATAGGAGGAGAGAAATCAGATTAGAGGGATGTAGCAAAAGAAAGGAACAGAGGAAGGAAAGTTATGACCTAACTTCCAAGTAAGAAAGAGAGAAAGAAAAATTAAAACAAACAGGAAAAAACGGAAAGAAGAAAAAATACATTAAAAAATAAAAATTGGAACAATTATGTATGTATGAAGTAATAATACTAAAATTAAGAATACTAATATTGTGCATTAGGGAAATGGGTAATAAATTTATACTCTGAATTAAGTCTATACACTGTTAAAGAGAAAGCCTAGTGGTCATCATAGGATGTGTATCCAGTTGTGAACAGAACAGCAATGAGGAAGGGAAAAAATCAACAGAATTGATGCAAAAAGAAAAAAACAAGAAAACAAAACTAAAAATAAAAACACATAAAAAGACTGACATTAATAGAAAGTATCAGAGTTAAAGTAGTTGGAAAAAATAAAAAGAAGAGGAGCAAAAATTTTTTTAAAGACATTAAAAAATAAAGAAAAAAATTAAAAATATAATTGGGGAATAAGGAAAGAGAGAAAAATATCTTTTATTTATTTGAGGGTGCTCTTATCTCTCCCCTAAGTCCACTTTCCAGTCCCTTATTGGCATCTTGATTTGCTTGTAGTGCTTGGTTTTCCCTGTTGCTTGGTTGTTTTCTCAAATCAGCTTGTTTGGGTGCACAGAAAAAAGTTCTGCCTTGGGGATGTTAGGTTTTTGTTTTCAATATTTATTTATTTTTAATTTTTTATTGTAAAGATACTATACAGAGGGTTACAGTTACATGAGTAAGGTAATGAGTACACTTCCTATTGAGCATTGTTACCCCCTCCATTGTTTTCCCCCTACCATCCTTTCCCTCCCTAACATGAGTAAGGTAATGAGTACACTTCCTATTGAGCATTGTTACCCCCTCCATTGTTTTCCCCCTACCATCCTTTCCCTCCCTACCTTCCCGAGGTTTTTTTAAAAATTGTGATTAAGTGATTACATAATTTCCCAAATTTCACAGTATTGTGGAATAATGATGTTCATTTAAAGTCACAAGTTCATTCTAACTTTCCTGGAGCAAATTGTCTATCACAGTCTATAACATATAACGGTGTACACGTATACACCATACATGTGATCAGCAGCATGGGGATATTTAGTAGTGGTTCAAC
>NW_012267239.1:1273512-1333295 GCF_000151885.1 Dipodomys ordii | reverse complement strand
TCATTGGGATTTTAATAGGAATTGCATTGAATTTGTATATTAGCTTTGGAAGTATTACCATCTTTACTATATTAAGTCGGCCTATCCAAGAGCCTGGGAAGTCTTTCCATTTCCTAGTATCTTGTGCAATTTCTTTCTTTAACTTTTTATAGTTTTCATTGAATAGTTCTTTTACATCTTTGGTTAGGTTAATTCCTAAATATTTTATTTTTTGGGAGGTTATTGTGAATGGGGTTGTTCCCTTTATTTCCCTCTCTTCTTGTGCATTGTCAGTGTACAGGAAGGCAACTGATTTTTGTGGGTTTATTTTGTATCATGCTATTTTGCTGAAGTAATTTATGATTTCTAAGAGTTTGGGGATGGAGTTTTTGGGATCATGAAGGTGGGCTGGGCAGTGGTGGCTCTGTGTGATTCTCAATGGATTTACAATGTAATTAAGGCCTTCAAAGAACTTACAATACTCATCTAACTCTTCAATAGAATAGAAAGGAAATGGAATTATCACACACATTCTATGAAGCTAGAATTAGACTCTTCTCCAAATCACATAGGGACTCACCAAAGAAAGAGAACTATGAACCCAACTCTTTGATAAGCATTGATGCAGAACTTCTCAATAAAATTCTCACCCAACCAATTTCAACAACTAACAAAAAAATCATATGCTATGATAAAACAAGATTCATCCTAGGATATGACTGGATTCCATATACTTTTCAATAAAAATAATACAAACCATCAGCAGAAGCAGGGACAAGAACCACTTGATCATCTATATGGATGTAGAAATAGCTTTTAACAAGCTTCAATATCCCTTTATGATTAAAAGTTCTGAGAAGCTAGGAATGCATGGAACTTTCCTCAATATAATACAGAATATGTATATGACAAAGAGATAATAAGCATGTACCTAATGGTGGGAGCATGAGACATTAAAATCAGGAATGAGACAAGGATATCCACTCTCTCTACTACTCTTCAATATAGTAGTGGACTTTCTAGCAAGAACAATAGGCAAGAGAAAAACATAAAGGGAATCCAAAAAACATAAAGGGAAGAAATAAAACTATGCCACTTTACAGATGAAATGATCCTGTATTTAAAGGACCCTATAGCTTCCTCTCTAAAGTTAGTAAAGGTGATGCTAACATTCAGCAATGTAGCAGGGTATTAAAAACCACAAGAATCAGTAGTTTTTTGTGTTACCAACAATGGAAAGATCCAGGCTGAAATCCAAAAACAAACACAAATGTATTAGCCTCAAAATCAAATCAAATCTAAACAAAACAAAACAACACAAAAAACTAGGAATTAATTTAAAAATGTGAAGGACCTCTACTATGAAAACTTTAAAAATCTAAAGAGGGAAATTGAAGGAGATTCAAGGAAATAAAAAGTCTTTCAATGTTCCTGGTTGGAAGAATTAACATTGTGATAATTGCAGTACTGCCCCCAAACAATTGACAATGCAATACCCATCAAAATACCAACAATATTCTTCAATGCACTAGAGAAAGCAATCCAAATTTAATATGGAACTACAAAATTACAGATGAAACAGAAGGCTTAGAACTGAACTCATGGGCCTATAGTCATTTTACACACACACACACACACACACAATGGAATTCTATTCACCCATCAGAAAGGATGACTTTTCACAGTCTTAAAGATAATGAAAGGCTTGGGAAAATTATTCTAAGAGAAAGGAATGCAGACTCAGAGAAATATAGGTTTCATGGATTCATTCATTTATGATAGCTAGAAGGTGCCTACAAATCTACAACTAAACAAGACAGATTCTACCTCGTCCCAGTTAGAATGGCTATTATCAAGAAAACTAACAATAGAAAATGCTGGAGTAGATGTAGCCAATTGGGAACTCTATTACACTGTTGGTGGGAAATTAAACTTGTTCAACCACTCTGGAATGCGGTACGGAGATTCCTCCAAAGACTCCAAAGATCCAAAGATCTCCCTTATGACTCAGTAATTCCCCTCATGGGCAGTAATGCAATAAATAACAAACAAGCTCACATTAAAGCTACCAGCAAGGGCTGGGAAGGTGGCTCAGTGGTAGAGCGCTTGCCTTGCATGCCTGAGGCCCTGGGTTCGATTCCTCAGCACCACATAAGCAAAAAGAAAAAAGCCAGAAATGGCGCTGTGGCTCAAGTGTACAGTGTTAATCTTGAGGTGAAGCGCTGAGGGACAGCGCCCAGGCACAGAGTTCAGGCCCCACAACCGGACCCAAATAAATAAATAAAGCTACCAGCGTAACCATGTTCAGGGCCCAGGCCCAGAGTTCAAGGACTGGAAAAAAAGTTACCACTACTGGTATTTGTTTCCAAAAATATGAACCTTTTGACATAAGATAACCAAATCATTCTATTTGCAGTAGCTAGGATAGGACTTAAATGTTGTGGGTGATAAAATGGCTTCTTTGTTGAATGTTAGGGAAAGATGTAGGCAGTCCAAGAAAAGGGAGATTGTTGTTGTTGTTGTTGTTGGTTGAGGGGCTTGAAGTATGGACTTGGGCACTGTCCTTGAGCTCTTCAACTCAAGGTGAGTGCTCAAGCTCTTGAGCCACAGTGCTACTTCTGGTTTTCTGGTGGTTAAATGGAGATAAGAGTCTCAGGGACTTTCCTGCCCAAGCTGGCTTTGAACCGTAGTCCTCAGATCTCAGCTTCCTGAGTAGCTAGGATTACAGCTGTGAGCCACTGCACCAGGCTAAAAATGAGGGATTTTTCTAAAAGAAAATCCACCTCTTCATCTGTGTCTAAACCTCAGATATCTCTATTAGAACACTTCACCTTCAACTCGTTTCATCAGACATGTGTACATTTTATCTTTTCCTTCATGTGGGAATACTGCAGTCAGTATCAACTCAGCTGTGGGACTGGATCAATTGTATGGTAATTCTTAGCACCTAAATCAAGAACTGTTACATCAAAACAAATGAAACTCTCCTTTGGAAAAATATTTTTCTCTTTTTATTACAAATCTGTGCTTGATTACTTCCTAATGTGATATTGAACCTCCTAACAAAGTGATGACATTTTCTCTCTCTTCAGCAATTAGCCTGCTCCCACATGTGGTCAAATATTTAAGAATACAAAGATTTCTATTGATAATTCATTAAGCTGACCTCTAAGAAAATGCACATTTTAAAATTTGGTCTGCTGTCTTGTTCTTACACGTGCAGGCTTTCTATGATTTATTTGTTCTACAAGGGATTCTATTTTCCAATCTTCATGTGAACAATTTTGGTCTCTCTGATCAGTCTTTCTGACCCTCTCACTGGAGTCTCATTTCAGTCTGCATTATCAAAAATATATTAGTTATCAGCTAAATGACTCTCAGCTTCTGTATTTTGCCTGACTTCATGTAGGCTGTGATAGTAGCCCTGACTGGCTTTGCTTACTGGCATTTTTCTTTTTGTTTGTTTTGTTTTGTTTTTAGAGGTCTAGGATTACTATTCAAGGTAGTAGCTTCTCTGGGTCCCAATGATCCCCTGGCCTAGAGTCAATGGGTTTTTCCCTAAAGATACAAAGAACGGCTGGCTAAATTCCTGTTTTAATTGTCCCAAAATGAGGCAATCTGGCATCCTTGCAAAGCCATGAATAATTCTTTGTAACCACTTACAGTAATGGTCTATCAAGATGGCTTTTCAAGGTTGACTGTGAAAAATGTTCATTTCCAAGTCACACCATAAAACAGATCACATCCCTGATAGCAGACTTTTGGAAGGAAGGTTCCTCTTCCTTCTCTTATAACAGATCAAACCATAATATTCTGCAGTTGTGGTCAGCCTGGAGCACATTTTCCCAAGAATATTCTGTAGTGTAAAAGAGGACCAACTATCAAAATAAAGGTGAAAATACTTGTCTACTACAGACTGATTTATCTTGCTTATATCTGTTGTTATTTTCATTACTTCAAACACATGGATAATTTATACTTGGGATTAGACAAGTGGCAAAGGATTAATGGAATAAACATTCAGTTTACTTTCATATATCCAATATAACACACTTAACACCTTATGGAAAATTAAATCCAACTGTAGAAATAGCCTCAATACATAGAATCTGGCACCCATACACCATCATCTACTCAGAAATTCAAACTTTGGTTTGAATTTATTTGGTACAAAATTATAAAAAATTTAATTAATGAATATGACTTTTAAGTATCACCTGAAATAGTCCTTGTGTATATAATTGTAAATAATTTTATAGATGTCACCTAGACAAGAATTTAACATGCATGTAGAAATCAAATTCCCACAATTTATGATAGATGAGAGGAGTCATGCCCTGGTGTACTGTGTGGTGTGAATTTTACCACAGTTCTGAACCCTTGCACCTAATACCAAGTCATATGCAATGATTTATTATTTGATGATAAGATGAGTGTTAAGTGTGTAATACACTTTGAATTATTACATTAATTCACAGAAATGAATCAATAATTATACATTATTTATTTAAATTCTAATGCTTCTCAATTAAATTATTAAAATTATTAAATTATTAAAATTAGTTTCACTTTCTTCTTTTCTATAGCTACTAAAATTAAAATTATATATTAAACATCCAATCTCAAAAATCAATAATAAGTAACCTATAATTAAAATGACATACTATTAAACTATGATTTGAATTATAGTTCTAACAATTGTGATGTAAAAAACATTTACTAGAACTATAGGTAATACTTTTTAAAATTACCAGCTTGTTATTTGATTCCTAATTGTGTCATTTGTTATTCTTGGTCCAAGTCATCTCTTCACCTTAATTGTTTAGCTTTCTATTTTATCTCTATTGGTTTACTGATTGTGCTTTTACTTTTCCCTTTTAAGTGACTGACATGAGGCTGAAAATCTGTATGCTAGTTTATTATTTCATATGTTAAAGTAAAATTACTGCTTTTCACAGCTGTTCTACTCTTCTTTGTATAGTACAATATTTCTTCCACTCCCATCTCCTGTATTGCTGCTCTCATGTATTTTATTTTATTTTTTATTTAAATTTTATTGTCAAGGTAATGTACAGAGGGGGTTATAGTTACAAAAGTAAGGTAATGAATTCATTTCTTTTCTAACTTGTTAAACCTCCCCCCCCATTTTTCTCCATCTTCCCTCCCAATGCCCCCCCAAGATAATTTTCAACATATTGTCTTGTGAGTATTACTGTTGCATAGGTTCCCTCTTTGTCCTTTGTCTCACCATTTTGTTTTTTCCCTTTCCCTTCCCTAGTTCAGATCAAAATATTTACAATACCCAACGTATCAAAATCAAATACAGTGAGTACAGGGGATAAACCATAGGTGGGGAAAACACAAAAGGATGAAAGAAATCACATAGTACATTAAGAACAACAACAACGAACATGTCTTGTAGTTCATTTCCCTTGGAATCACCTTATACAGTCATATGTACATAGCTATGAGCTATTCTGCTCACCTACTAATATTATCCTTGATGTAAAGAATAATGCTCCCCTATTACCCAGTAATCCTACTGGGCATTTATCCAAGTGACCACAGACAAGGCCATACTAAAGCTACTAGCACAATTATATTTATTACAGTATTATTTACCATAGTTAAGATATGGAATCAACCCAGATGCCACTCAGTAGATGAATGGATTAAGAAAATGTGCCCCCCCACACAGAATACTATGCTTCCATCAGAAAGAATGATAACACCACATTTGTAAGGAAATGGAAAATCTTGGAAAAAATCATATTAAGTGAAGTAAGCCAGACTTAAAGAAACATATGTCCCATGGTTTCCCTTATTTGCAATAATTAGTTTATATCAAGGATAATCTCATGTATTTTAATTTGACATTTTGTTCTATGTTGAGCATACATTATTGCTATAGTTTGTTAATATTTCTGCACACAGTCAGGTATATTTAAAGAATTATGTTTATCCATCCATTACTGAAGGAAGAACAACTAAAAGAACAACCCGTACTAGGAAGAACAACTCCTACTTATTTAGCTTCATTCCTATGTAAGGCCAGTGTTGTCCCCTTTATCCTCATGTTGTTCATTACAACTCTATACTTGGTCATACTGTATATCTACTATCTTCTACATTGTGACCTAAATGTCCCAACAATTCCAGTTTGCTTTACTTTTTTAAAAATTTCTCTCTTAATGTTTGAGATTAGTGTGTGTGTGTGGGGGGGGGTTACAAAGATCAGAAGACAACATTTTTCTTCATTCAGAATACATCTTTCAGGTCCTTGTAAGTTGTGGCCAATGGGAGAAGTCTCATACTATTTTAAGGATGAAACAGAAAACTATATTTGTACATACACCACACTTGCTTTATTAGTCTAGTTGAACACTTAACTTCGATTTATATCTTGGCTGTTGTTGTGAATAATGTGAATAACAATGAACTACAGATATATTTATGAGTTACCGAGAAAGAAATAATCAGATGATTGGTAGGTCAGATAATATTTCAACTTTGCATTTCTTTAGAAAACTGCATACTATTTTCTACAACGAGAATACTAACCTGTATTTTGACCAAGAGTTTAGAAAATTTCCGTTTTTCCATACTCTCACCAACATTATTACCTTTTGAGTTTTTTAAAAAGTAGGTTTTTACTATGTGCAGTACCTCAGACTTAAACTCAAATCCTCTTACTCCAACCTCCCAAATGATTGGGATTACAAGCCTGTACCACCATACCTGTTTCCTTTGATTTTTTTGATGAGGTATAATAGTTATTAAGTAGTATCACAGTAATTTTGAATTGCATTTCTCTAATGACTTCTGTTCACAAAGCATTAAGCTAGCATAGAAGTGGTACTAAACACAACTTTGTAAAACCACTGGTGATTTTCAGGACTCTTTGGAAAAGATGTGTATTCAGAACTTTTGTCCATTTTTATTCATTTCTTGTTAATCTCGTATAATCTCTCTATCCAAAATCAATAATTAATTCAATGTAGTAGAAAGGAAAAATTTAAACAACTAACATTTTTCAATTTTCAATGACATGGTATTGGTTAAATCACTTTCTGTTTATGCTTGAGACTATATAACTCAGTTTAGTTAGACCTTTTACAAGGCTATATTTTATTTATTTTACGTTGATTGCTCTTTCCAAAGCCTGTGTGTCTAATTTTCCTTGGTTTCTTACACTCTCATGTAGTTCAGATTTCAAACTGAAGAATAATGGAAGGAAGTAAACAAAAAAAAATAGAGTTCCTCTCATCTGATGATGCTTCTACAAGAATGAGGAAAGAGTACATCCCTCTAAGGACTTATGATAGGATACGAAAAAGAGAATTCGTTCTTCTAGGTCTTCCCTATCTTTGTGATGTAACTTAAATGATGTAAAATGCAATATACGGCCCAGATACTTTTACATTTTATCAGTTTTGTACATTTTCATATGAACTTAACCTCAGTCTACAACATTCCTTCATTATAATGTCCTTGATATTTTTACACTATCAAGATGTAAGATAACCAGTTTGATTAACAGCATGAGAAGTTATCCACCTGGCTTCCTTGGAAGCAGAGCATGGTCAATAGATAACATTACTTCTGGTTGCTCACTGAATGTAATGGTTTCTCTAATACTTATCGCATTCTATTTAGCATTTTTTTAAAAGTGGTGGTTAAACTCAAAGCTCATTCATAGAAGTTTATGTTAAGTTTTTCACAAGGTTTATTTCTCTTAAATCTTAAGATAACATTTGCTATAATGCTAATGTTATTAACATTTTAGTGTTGAGAAAAATTGTAATTAAAGGCACTAAGTGCATGGCCCAAAGATGCACGGTGAGGAAGGAAATGAGTCAAAGTTTCCAAAGTCTTTCAGCAATACAAAAAAGGTAGGTAAAAATCTCTCCATTCTCTTACACTCCCAATTCAATATTTATATTGTCCAAGAAATAATAGCATAGCAATTATTGCCCATGGTGATTGTTTGCTGTCACATTTTGTCTTCAACACAGACTGTGTTGGTGACATTGGGTTATCATGCACAGAGCTGAGCTTATAAATTGAAGTTCAAAGAGAGCCAAATTTCTTCTGTCCCACAGTTCCAATTTCCTTTTGAAAAAGTACTAAAACTGGAGTTCTGGGAAGATGGAGGAGGAGAAGCTGGAGGCTAAACAAGCTCTGGCATAGGAAGTAGTTTTAGCATTCCAGTGAACAGTCCTAAGCCAGAGAATCACATCAAGTGTGCCATCACAGTACAGAGAGTTAGGCCAAGAGGGAAAATCCAGTCAAGGAAACAGATTTGCACATTTGCCAGCAGCCGCAGCTTCGGCGGTGGTGGAAGTGGTGGCGGCCATAGCTGCCATACCTGCAACACAGAGTCCAGGACAAAGGTGCCAGACGCGGCTGGTGAGCAGATTCTACTCAATACCAGCAAGAACTGACAAGGAGCAGACATCTTCATCCTACAGTTCGCAGACCAGAGACAACCCAGGAACCAAGACTCCAGTGTGAGTAGAAGCCTGACATACTCACTCCTCTCAGGGAGCAGAGGAGGGAGGGCCACACACACACACCCACTACCGGAGATCTCCATCTTTTTTTTTTCCATCTTTGATACTGACAAAGGCCTGGCTGAGCAGCTAGCTCCAACTCAGGCCTTGGAAGAAAACAAAAGAGTCATTTAGCAGGTCACAGGAACCTAACCAGACCTGCCAGGCTCAGCTCCCCCCAGGGAAAAGTCACCCAGCCTGGGAGAGCCAGCTCCACCAGCCCCAGGAGTGGCTTTCTTCACAGGGTAAACAGAGCCAGAGCCTGCCCCTCCCTACAGAACCCTGGATAGTTAATTGAAATTCAGTAAACATAAACCCTGAGAGTGCTCCAGGCTGGGTTCTGTGAGTTTCTCACAAGCTAGCCCCTCAGGGAAAAGCTACTGTTTGCTGAAAGGCCTCAACTCTACCCAGAACCTAGCCTCATCACAGCGTTTTCAAACTAGAGGAAACAGCCATCTCCCTCTTTTGGGATACTCAAAGCAGATCTCCCTCCCATTGAACTAGCCTGGGAGGAGCATCACAAAATCCTGGGTAAAGAAGAGCATTTTTCTGCCTGCTCAAACAAACTGACTTAAGAAACCAACCAAGCCACAGGAAAATCAAACACCACAAGCAGATCGGAGACTCCAACAAGAGACTGGTAATGGACACAAGGGAGATTACAGGATCTTCCCATCCCCCCACCCCCCAAAATCAAAGAACTCTTTTTTTGTACCTTTTATAAAAAAGTTTCTAAAACTTTAAAAAATTTTTAACTTAAAAATTGTTTTTTATTAACTTTTTTTCTTCCTCTTATAATTTTTATTTTAGGGGTATATGTGTGTGTGCTTCTTTTTTCTTTTTAAAAAAATTTTTTTGTTTATCTCTACTGACCTTTTGATCTTTTTTCTTCTTTCTTTCTCATTCCTTTAACCGTTTCTTCTCTTTTGTTCTTCTTTGCATGATTTAATCGCTGTTCTGCTCATTCTCAGATATACCTGTAGTCGATTATTGGACCTTATCCCCCATTGTGAACATACTTAATCCAGAAATTTACTACTCAATTCAAAACCTCTTAGACTTAAATTACTACCTCTTTATATCTATATAATATTTTAAGCATTTTTGTTTTTCACGTCTCCTTTATATTCCTCCCCTTCTCTTATTCTATCCACATTCTTCTCTGATTATTACATTTTTATTTTTGCATAATTTTTAAGTGTTGCACTTTTTAATTTTTACTTTTCTATCTTTTCTTGTCTTTTTTTCTTTCTCTTTCTTCTTTCTCTCTCTCTCTCTCTCCTATCATTCTATCCAACATATTTCCCTCTTTGAGATTAGGACTTAGTTAACTCTCTCTCTGCCTTTCCACATCCCTCTAGTCCTATTTTTACACACATTTTTCCCTAAACCTAATAATTTCTAGTTTGCCAAATTCTTCTTTGCGGTTCATTGCCCATTAATACATAGTTGTTTGATGTTGAATAGATATATCTGTTGAACTAGATTGTATCTGCAGACTTTTGACTGTGCAACTACAGACTTTGCTTCATGCTTGCCTTAAGATAGTGTGCTAGCATAAAACTGGTGTTACTTTCATCCCAAATGGGCAGAGCAAGCCCGAAAAACACAAGGAAAATGGCAAGACCAGGTATCTCAACTCCCACTCAAGATAATCAGGGGACATAACAGATAATGAATAATCCAGTGGTGAGTTCCCAAAAAGCTCTACAAACACTACTGGTAAGCATGGTTAATGAAAAGATTAAAAACCTGCAAAGGACTCTGTATGAGCGTGATGGGGAGAGAGAGCAGGCAAACCAAAGATCAATACAGGAATCTCATGAGCGTGAGGAAGCTACTCAAAAATTGCTACAGGAATTGCATGAGCAGCTTGAGAACAGTCAAAGAGAAATAAAGAAATGGCATGAGCAGGCTGAGATCAGTCAAAGAGAAAGTCAGGAATGGCATGAGCAGACTGAGAACACTAAAAGAGAACTACAGGAATTATGTGAAAGTGAGGAAGCTAATCAAAGAGTAATACAGGAATTGAGTGAGCAGGATGAGAATACAGAAAGCTCACTAAAGGCATTCATGGAATCCATAAGCAGACAGCTGAAAGAAGTCAGGGATACCACAAAAGGAATGCTGAAAGGAACCCAACAGAAGGAATGGGAGTCCAAGGAAACCATAACCAATCAACTAAGTGATTTGAGAATAAACACTGAACACCAAATTAAGGAAGTAAAGAAGTTCATACAAGATCTAAAACAAAGCTCCAACAAAGAATTTGAAGCCATCAAAGCCGACCAACTATAGGAAAAGAAATAAAAAAACAAAGTAGAAAGTCTTGATAGTAGGTTAGACCATGCAGAAGATCAAATCTCAGGGATTGAAGACAATCTAGATATTATAGAAAATGGACATACAATCATCCAAGACAAATCCGAGAAATATGATAGATCTATTCAACACTTGGAAGACACCATCAGAAGGCCTGATCTGAGGATAATGAGTGTAGAGGTGCATCTAGAGACAGAAGTTAATGTTCAAGGATGTTTGTTTAACAGGATCCTAGCAGAGAACTTCCCAAACATGCAAAAAGATAGGCCTATTCAGATACAAGAAGCTTTTAGAACTCCAAATAGACCAGACCAGAATAGGACATCCCACCATCACATTATAATCCACACAGGATCAATTCAGACCAAGGAAAAGATCTTTAAAGCTGTCAAGGAGAAAAGATCAATCACCTATAAAGGGAAACCAATTAGAATCACCTCAGATTTCTCAGCAGAGACAATCAAAGCAAGAAGAGCCTAGAATGATGTATGCCATGCCCTAAAGACAAACAACTATCAACCAAGAATACTGTACCCAGCTAAACTCTCCTTCATAATGGAAGGTCAAATAAAAACCTTCTATAGCAAAGAAAAATTGAAACAATATATCTCCACCAAACCAGCCCTACAAAAGATTCTTAAAGATATCCTACACATAGGAAAAACAACAAGACCACAATAAAGGCCAAGAAACCACTCCCAAACTGAGAGTCCAAGAACCATAGGAAGAACCCACTTGTCACAGCCCTCAAGAAGGTGGATAAAATGGCAAGAACTCCCAAATACCTCTCAGTCCTATCTCTCAACATTAACGGCCTTAACTCTCCAATTAAGCGACATAGACTGTCTAGTTGGATTAAAAAGCAAGATCCTTCTATCTGCTGCCTTCAGGAGTCACAGCTTGCCCATAACAACAAACACATTTTCAATGTGAAAGGCTGGAACCAAATCTACCAAGCAAATGGCCCCCATAAACAGGCGGGAGTTGTAATCCTAATATCTGATAAAATAGACTTCAAATTAAAATTAGTGAGAAGAGATAAAGGAGGTCGCTACATACTAATTAAGGGATATCTCCTTCAGGAGGATATTACAATTCTAAATATCTATTCTCCAAACAATGGAGCACCCAAATTTATCCAAGAAACACTACTTTCCCTCAAATCCCACATAGATCCAAAGACATTAAGTGTTGGGGACTTTAACACACCACTTTCCCCACTAGATAGTTTAATTCGGCAAAAACTCAACAGAGAAACCGCAGATCTAAACAACTGCATAGATCAACCAGATTTAACAGACATCTACCGAATTTTTCACCCAGCAGCATCAGAATACACGTTTTTCTCAGCAGCACATGGAATATTTTACAATATAGACCACATTTTAGGCCACAAAGCAAACTTGTCCAAATTCAGAAACATTGAAGTTATATCTTGCATTCTCTCAGACCACAAAGGAATAAAATTAGAACTCAAAAATAAAAGCCACCAAAGAAAATCCTGTAACACGTGGAGGCTGAACAACACACTGCTGAATCACGAGCGGGTCATGGAAGAGCTTAGAAAGGAAATTCAAATGTTCATGATATTCAGTAAAAATGAGCACACAAATTACCAGCTTCTCTGGGACACAGCAAAGGCAGTACTCAGAGGCAAGTTTATAGTGCTGAGTTCCTACATCAACAAATTGGAAAGATCTGAAACCAACATGAGACATCTGAGCCTCCTTGAAAAAGAGCTGCAAGCTAAACCACAATCCAGTAGATGGACAGAAATAATTAAAATTAAATCAGAATTAAATGAACTAGAATGCCCCCCCCCAAAAAAAAACCAGAAAGAATCAACAAAACTAAAAGTTGGTTCTTCGAAAAAATTAACAAAATTGACAAACTGTAAGCAAATATTATCAGAAAAAGAAGAGAATACACCCAAATAAATAAACTCAGAGATGAGAATGGAAACATCACCACAAAACAACCAAGATTCAGAACATTATAAGGGAATACTTCTCAAAACTTTATGCTAATAAGTTCGAGAACGTGGCAGAAATGGACCTTTTCCTAGCAAATATTGGCGTGCCAAAACTAAACCAAGATGAATTAAACAATCTTGACAGGCCCATGTCAAGCATTGAAATAGAGACAGCAGTAAGAGCTCTACCATCTAAGAAAAGCCCAGGACCAGATGGCTTTACAGCAGAATTCTACAAGGCCTTCAAAGTACAGCTCACACCAATACTCCTCCAACTCTTCAATGAAATTGAAAGAGAAAGTTCACTACCAAACTCATTCTATGAAGCCATCATAACCCTCATCCCCAAACCAGGCAGGGACTCATCAAAGAAAGAGAACTACAGACCCATTTCTTTGATGAACATTGATGCAAAACATCTCAACAAAATTCTGGCCAATTGACTTCAACAATTCATCCAAAATATCATACACCACGACCAACAGGATTCATTTCAGCGATGCAAAGCTGGTTCAATATATGAAAATCAATTAATATAATTCGTCACATCAACAAGAGCAAGGATAAGAACCACATGATTATCTCAATAGATGCAGAAAATGCATTTGACAAGAGCCAACACCCCTTTATGATGAAGGTTCTGGAAAAATTAGGAATCCATGGAACATTCCTCAATACAATAAAGGCTGTATATGACAAACCTACAGCCAGTATTATACTTAATGGTGAAAAACTAAAGCCATTTCCTCTTAACTCAGGAACGAGACAAGGATGTCCACTCTCTCCACTTCTCTTCAATCTAGTATTAGAATACCTAGCTATAGCAATAAGACAAGATGCAAACATAAAAGGGATCTAAATAGGGAAAGAAGAAGTAAAACTCTCCCTCTTTGCAGATGACATGATCTTGTATTTAAAGAATCTCATATTCTCTGCGGCGAACACCTTCTCGGCCAGCGAGGAAGAACGACCACCACACCAGGAGTCTTCTCAGATCACGCTTTATTGGAGAGCCTTCTTGTTTGTAGGAGAGCTTGAGCGCGAGAGAGCGCACACACAAAACATGGCCGCTTATATAGGGATTAGGGACACGGGTCGTTCTATCATTGGTTGTCTGCCTTTCGCCGTCACCAGGAGCCACGGGATTGGCTGGGGACTCCAAGTGGCTCGCGCATGTGCAAAGCCCAGGGCCCACAGTCCCGCCAAACACTGCCTAATATGGAGTTGTTTACCTCAAAGCTGCAAGGAAGTGGGCGGCGCCTTGTAATGGCATTCACCCCAGCTCCCCGCAATTCTCCACTCCCAAATTACTTAAGCTGATTCAAACCTTTGGCAATGTAGCAGCGTTTAAAATTAACCCTCAAAAATCAATGCTTTTCTGTATGTCAACAATGAGAAAAGTGTGGCTGAAATTAGGAAAGCAACTCCATTTGTAATAGCCCCACAAAAAATAAAATACCTAGTTATTAAGTTCACCAAAGAAGTGAAGGACCTCTATGATGAAAACTTTAAAAACCAGAAAAAGGAAATCAATACAGAACTTAGAAAGGGGCGAAAACTACCATACTCCTGGATTGGAAAGATCAACATCGTGAAAATGGCAATACTTCCCAAGGCTATCTACAAATTCAATGACATACCTCTCAATATTCCAACCTCATTCTTCAAAGAAATAGAAGAGGCAATCCAAAAATTCATATGGAACAATAAAAAACCCCGAGTAGCAAAAACGATCCCCAATAGAAAGAACTGTGCTGGAGGAATATCAATACCAAATTTCAAACTATACTACAAAGCCATAGCAATCAAAACAGCTTTGTACTGGCACAAGAACAAACCTCAGGACCAATGGAATAGAATTGAAAACTCAGAAATGAACCTACAGACCTATAGCCATCTAATCTTCGATAAGGGAGCTAAAAAAATAGAATGGAAGAAAGACAGCCTCTTCAGTAAATGGTGCTGGCAAAATTGGTTAACTACTTGTAGAAAACTAAAGCTAGGGGTTGGGAAGGTGGCTCAGTGGTAGAGCGCTTGCCTTGCATGCATGAGGCCCTGAGTTTGATTCCTGAGCACCACATAAGCAAAAAGAAAAAAGCCGGAAGTGGCGCTGTAGCTCAAGTGGTAGAGTGCTCGCCTTGAGCTGAAGAGCTGAGGGACAGCACCCAGGCCCAGAGTTCAAGCCCCACGACCGACAAAAAAAGAAAAGAAAAGAAAAGAAAATTTCGGCCTGTGCCAAGGAGACCTACGGTTTCTCCTATTCCATCCTGTAATGTTTTCAGAGTCTTAAAAATAGATCCTTATATATCACCCTGTACCAGAATCAATTCCAAATGGATCAATGACATCAGAGTCAAAGCAGACATTCTGAAAACATTGTGGGATGGAATAGGAGAAACCCTAGGTCTTGTCACACCAAGTTTCTCTATATTCTACTGGAGATTTTATTTTTCATGTATGTATGCATATGTATATGTATAATTATATGTATATGTATAAGTATCTACATATGTTCCAATGTGGATCATCAGACTTGAAACTTTGCTTTGTTTTGCTGTTCAGCAGTTAACCTGGTCAGCTCATTCTGTGACAAAAATCTGTGCTCATTCTGATAATTTCTTTATTTACCACACCATCAGCCTTCTAAAATCAACTTCATTTCCTGGAGAAGATTACCAGTCAGTCCAACCAATATACACCCAGAGGGTTTTAATAAAGCAAGCTTTAATGAAGGAAGATAACATGAAGTGAGAGCTACAGAATTTCTAGAGAGACCTGACATCTTTCACATTTCTTCCTTCCTCCTCATACTTAAGAAAGCATTGAATAACACTATAAATATACTGTATTTATTACTTAAGAATCAGTATTTTTTTCCAACCTGAAACCTTCTTTTCCATGATTTTTGACATAAACTTTTTGGAGATTTTTTTTTTATTGTGATGGGATTTCATCCAAAACAAAGCCATTTATATCAAGAAAGCCAATGTTTTCAACTCAGAGTACTAAACAAAAGAGGGAGAAAAGTAAGGTTAGCTATATATGTTAAGCACAAATATAGGCAATATCAAGATATTTTGAAATTGTATACTTTTACTGGATAAAGTGGCTCAAACCTATAATATTATCTACTTGGAAAACATAGATTAGAGAATTCCAGTTCCAGGCAAGACCAGACACAAAAAGAAGTTTCAGAAACTCTAACCATTTGCTAGGTACAATGTTTTATGCTTGTGTTAGGAGAACCGCAGTCCAAGCAGGCCCAGGCATAGTGATACTACCTCAAAATAAGCAATCCAATTATAATCTGCAGGTATGGTAGTAGTAAAAATGCTGTTGCACAATGAGAGTAATTATAGTAATGGCAAAGTGAAGTATGATTGTTTAGTGGCTCTTCAATCATATCATAGGTAACCATATAAATGTGGTACAGTCTTTCTAACACCCTTCTCATGTATTTGAACAATCTCTGATGAGTTAACTGCTTTCAGAAATATTCATTTGAGCCAACAAATACAGATCTCCTTTGATTTTAATTGTGGTCCGCTATTAGGATTCCCACAGACACCAAAATCAGAGTATGCTCATTTCTCTGATAAAATACATAATAAAATTGTTACAATTAATATAACGTAAGACTGTAATATTAATAGTACTATAATCACTAGTATTCACATTATATCATATATTGACATCATTTGGTTAACCTCAATTTTTAGAACATTTATAACTAAATGTAAATTGTTTGCAAATAATTTTTGATGATGTATAGAAAATGAGAAAAAGATGTGCGTACATATTTACATGCAAACAGATTCACCTGGTTATTCCTGAACGTTCATTTGTTGGTTTCATTCATGCATGGGGAACATGTAGAGAAATGAAAATTGCAAACTTGCATTTAGTAAAGGGTTAATTACATGAAATGTATGGGCTAACTAGCAGATTTTATAAATTAAATTGTTTTTGTCCCTTCCTTCCTCCCTCCCTTTCTTTGTTCCTTCATTACTTCATTCCTTCCTTTTTTCCTTCCCTCCTTCTTTTCTTCTTTCCTTTCTCCTTCCCTCCATCTCTAACTCTGTCTCCTCTTTCTCTCCTTTCTTTCTTTTTTCTTTCTTTCTTTTTTCTTTCTTTCTTTCTCTTTCTTCTTTCTTGCATTCTTCCTCTTTCTTTTACTCAGAATATTTCTTATGTCTATAGAAAAAATACCAACTGTTGTACTCCAAGTTGTTATAAATATACTAGATTAATATTAATTTTAACAACTTATGTTATATCTTAAGACAAATTGTACTAGAAGCAACTTCACAAAAGTTGCAGGATATGTAACAAATATTACTTTCCATGATATTGTTTATTTCTTCAAACTAAACTAAAATAAGAATTTAGACATAATATTGTGTGTGTGTTGTTCTTGTGATTTGAATTCAAGACCTATCCCTTAGTTTTCTTTTTCCCCTCAAGGATATTGCTCTAACATTTGAGCCACAACTCCACTTCTGGGTTTGTGTGTGTGTGTGTGTGTGTGTGTGTGTCTTGTGATGTGTGTGTGATTAATTGTGATGCGACTCACAAACTTTTTTGCCAAGGCTGGCTTTTTTTTTAATTGTGAAAATACCGTACAGATGGGTTACAATTACATGGGCAAGGTAATGAGTACATTTCTTATCAAGCATTGTTGCCTCTTCCTTTGTTTCCCCTTCCTAATCCTTCCCATCTTCCCCCTGCCTCCTGCCAAACTTGTAAAGTTCGTTTTTCTATATAACAACTTGTACATCTCATTGTTGCAATGGGTCCACCTGTATCCTTATTTAAACCATTTGTTTTTTTCCCCTTCCCCTCCACAAATTATACCAACATCAAATACAATGAAAGCAGGGGTTATACCGTGGGGGAGGGACATGTCTGAGACAGCAGAAAAGGTCAGATAAGTTGATGTTAGGTGAAATGAACCCCAAGATAAGTATTCAAATGTCTTTTTTTTCTTTCTTGCAATTGTTTCTAACAAAGCCAAGGCTGGCTTTGAACCCCAGCTCTCTGAGTAATGAGGATTACAAGCTTGAGGTACCCATATTCAGCACAGATATAATATAATCTAAGAATAAAATAAATTTTTATTATTTGAATTCTAGAGGCTCAATTTAACAAATTAACATTTAGATATTTATTTAGTTATTAAACTTGAACGTGCACTGTGAAACACTCGAAGGTTTAAATGACAGAATCTTTGCACAAATTGAAATACTCTATTATTCAAAAGCGACAAAGGGATCGTTAATCAAATTTCTCATGGAAGCTAAAAGCAATAGGCTCTGTCAGGGTGAATGAAGCAATTTTTCATTAAATTAAATATCATCTACTGCGGTCACATAATTTTCTCCCTTTAAACCTAAACTTTTTTGACATAAAATAGAGATTCATACATTTTTTGAGTATATAAAAATCTTAGTTACTGGTCATGTATTTCTGAGATTTGATTACCAAGTATTTCAGAGAAACACTGATTTTTAGAAATTGAATCAATATCAATATGAGATAAAGCAAGATATTCCATGACTTGTGCAATTATTCCTATAGACTTGAATATAACTTATTTTTGAATGGTAGGAAATTCATATTATACCTACTCTATAGAAAATTTAAAAAAATAAATGATTGTGATAGTATTTTATTTTTCCTTCAACTAGAAAGAAGGAACCTCACTATAGATGACAACAACTTGAATGGAAATGTCAAAAAATTATGAAAAATTCAAGTCATTATGAATTAGATGAAATAGTCATTTTTGAAGGTCACAAAATGAAATCTCGTAAACCTTCCTTGTCTGTTAAATAAAATGTATTTGCACTCAAAATATCTATCCAGTAATGGGATAACCAAACCACCTCAATGCCAAATAGCTTCTCTGATTAATTCAAGTAAATATTTAGGAACAGAAGTTATCATAATGTATAGAAATATCTACCCACCACTCTAGAAATTAAATCTGAAATCATAAAGGATTGAGATTAATAATTATCTTTCACTATGTTGCCATAAAGAGGTGAACTCTTTCATGTGGGCATAGTTGTAGAGATTTGGTCACTGAGAACTTGTGATCAAAGAGGATGTTAAAATCAAAGTCCTTTCCTCCTCTTCCTTCTTTTTCTTCTCTGTCTCCTTCTCCTTCTCCTTTTCCTTCTCCCTCTTCCTCTTCCCCTCCTTCTCTTTCTCCCTCTCCCACTCCTATTCCTCCTCTTCTTTACTTCCTGGCTTCCATGAATACACATACTCCATTACATGTTCCTGACATGGGGTACTGTGCCACCACCAACCCAAAGCAATGAGGATAAGAAAAATAAACTGAAATGTATAAAATCAGAAGCCAAGATTAATCTTTCCACCTTTTAAGTTAATTTTATAAAGTAGTTTTTCATATTAATAGGAGACTGTCACAGCATGCTCTCAGTTATTATAAGGGATAAGATTTACTGGAAAAAAATCTGACTAATATCGCCCTAATGAAATGATTGATTAAATTAATATTATATTAGGACAACTCTACTTTAAAATATCAGATATACTTCAATAAGAGGCAAAAAAAATCCCCTTTCCTATGAGAAGACAGCAGAATTCAATCTATTCCTCAAGGAAATTGACCGAAAATTGGCAATATTGTCAATTTCATAAATGATGTAAGAAGACTATTGAACAAATTTCAACTCAAACTGCATGATATAAAATTTACTTTGTCCCATGTATACTATCTTTAAGTAGTTGTATGTGAGTTGCTGTTTGACAAAGCAGTTTATGAATAATGTTTAGTGAGTTTTTTTTCTTTTTTCTCTCCTGAGGTTTGAACTCTGGATCTGGGCGCTGTCCCTGAGTGCCTTTGGATGAATGCTAGAACTCTATCACTTGAGGCACAGCAGCACTTTCAGATTTTTCTGAGATTTCATTGGAGATAAGAATCTTACAGACTTTCTTGCCTGGGCTGGCTTCAAACCTCAATTCTCAGACTCCTGATGATCTAGGATTACAGGCCTGAGCTGCCAGTGCCCGGCTTAATACAATGAATCTTTTTTTATTTTTGGCTAGTTCTGGGGCTTGAACTCAGGGCCTTGGCAATGTCCTTGAGCTTCTTTTCCTCACACTAGTACTCTACGTCTTGTGTCATAGTGCCAATTTCAGCTTTTTTTTGTTGTTGTTGTTTATGTAGTACTGAGGAATCCAACCCAGGGCTTCACACATGCAAGGCAAGCAGTCTACCACTAAGCCTCATTCCATGGCCAGTACAATGCATCTTGATGATCATTTTCCCTCATCCTTCTCAATCCTATCCCATCGCTCAATTTACATAATTTTGTAGAATATTCACTGACTCGCAATGTCATGTATAGTCACTCAGAGTATATAGCACACATCATATTTTCTTGATAGTCTTATTCATCAACATACTAAAGTTATGCATTATAGAATTCTGTGATTTTAAATTCTAAATTATCACTCACATTCACCGGCTACTATTCTAAAATGTTTTCTAAAGTTAATGCAAATGCAATCTGTAATTCTTCGATAAAGTACAATGATTCTTAGAATGTTAAAGAGTTGGAGTAAGAACACCACCTTCAGTTCTAGAACAATTTATCATCACTACCCTCTCAAAATACTCCAATATTTATTAGTAGTCACTTCCTGTCATCATTTCAACCTACCCTCCCCTTGAGCAGCTATTATTTCATATTCTACCTCTACAGATGCGTCAATTTTGAAAAGCTCATATAATTAGAAAATATAGTTTATTTTATCCATTTCTCCCATGTAATATTACTGTTTCCAAAGTAAGTCCATGTAAATTTTTCTCATGGATAGAGCATATTGTTTTATATGCACGTGTGTAATGCTATAACATTCTCAATGGGCATTTCAATATTTTATTATATGTTATTGTACAAGGTTTTGCTATTTATATTTTTGTGCATGTGTCTCATTGGACATATGTTGAAATTTATTTTGTATATAAAATTATGATTCAAAATGCTGAATCATAGAGGAAACTCTATGTGTAATATCTTAAAGATTGCCAGTGTGTTTAACAAACTGACTGTATAATTTTAACTGACAAGCACCAATGTATACGGATTCCAATTTCTACATAATGGTTGTGCAGGTCTATCTTATTGTTTCTATTTCCACTAATCTCTATTATGTGTACAATGTCTAGGTATGTTATGATCTTTCCATATGTTCCTTTATCGTTGTTATATTACTATAAAGATATGTATTTGGATTTTTTGATAACTTATTCAGGATGGTTAAAGATTTTCATTGGCAATAATATGCTCTTAATATATTTAATGATTAAATATATTTAATGATTAAATTCTCTTTAAATAAATGTATATGTATTCACACTATGTGTACATATGCATATATTCATACTTATATGTGTATATATACAAATACTATCTATATCTATACATATATAAGAATATACAGATGTGTACATACATGTATATAGACATATACATATATTATTATTTTCATTTGTCTGTAAGTTATCATTTTACTTTATTTGCTAAACATGTCCTTTATTGAATTTAATTTATTTTATTTTATGGTTAAGATGTTGTACAGAGAAGCCGGGACCCGGTGGCTCAACCCTGTAATCCTAGCTACTCAGGAGGCTGGGATCTGAGGATCATGGTTCCAAGCCAGCCTGTGCAGGAAAAGTCCATGAGACTCTTATCTCCAATAAACCACCAGAAAACTGGAAGTGGCGCTATGGCTGAAGTGGTAGAGCTCTAGCCTTGAGCTGAAGAGCTGTGGGACAGCGCTCAGGCCCAGAGTTCAAGGCCTACGTCCACCACCACCAGCACCACAACAACAAAAATAATACTGACTCAAAAAACAATAGTATTAAGCAGTCTTAAAGATGGGCTCAAGTCTAACATTTTAGTATTATCTTAGATACCAGCAGCCTTTTAGTCCAATGAGCCATGAGCCCTCAAAATGTTGACTGAATTTCTTAGTTTATTTACACAATCACTGTAAGTATGCATTTTCTCATCTGTCTTTCTTTCATTTCACCACAGAATGTGTATTTATCCTTTATATCATACTTGAATACCAATGCCTTTGGAAGATATTTATTAATTGGTGTATATTAATTGTATGAAGAAATCTTATTGAAATATTTTACACTCCCATATTGATGAAGGGCCTGATTAACCCGTTTCTGTCTTTCTCCATTCCCATTGTCCTTAATTTTTCAACTGTTCTCTGTGAATTTCTTTGTGTCAAAATGTATTAAAGTGCTGTTTACCCACCGTCATTGAAAATTATACAATGCTGAATATAAAAGCAAAAATCTAAATAAAGGGAGACATAATTTTTGTAGATCGGAGGATACAATTGAGCAAAGATATAAATTGTCTCCTCCCCATTTTCTTGGTCATTCATGGGGCTTGAAATCTGGTCCTGGATGCTGTCCCTCTGCTCTTCAGTTCAAAGTGAATGCTCTACTCATTGAGCAACTGTGCCACTTCTGGTTTTCTGGTGGTTAATTGGACATAAGAGTCTTACAGACATTCCCGTTCCAACTGGTTTTGAACTGGAATCCTCAGATCTCAGCCTCCTATGCAGCTAGGATTATAAGCATGAGCCAACAGCGCTCAGCTTCACAGTTTTATTTATGTTTATGATAATTTCTAAAACCACCTGACTAGCCCTCTTTGAATAATTGACAAAGGAATATAAACTGGAATATATTTCTCTGTCCAATATTAAAACTGTTAGTGTAAAATTGTTATATTTGTAGAGGAAAGATTACACAGCTCAATGGGTCTGTAAGGCACCAGATTAGAGCCACATAATTATTATCAAGGAATATCTAATAAGGAGTAAAACCAAATATTTATGGAATGACATTCATAAGTGATGATAGGTTAGACAGTATTGGAGAGAATTAAAAAATGAACATTGACTTAAACATAACAATTTATTCAACTATTAACTTAAAGCAGGATTAAAACATGGCATATAAAACAAAAAGAGTGATGTAAATGTAAAGCAAAGAAAGATGTCTTGACAATTTTGGAGATGAAGCATTCTTATGTGGGAAATTTTTTTTATGGTGAACATATTTTACAGAGGGGTTACAATTACATGGGCAAGATAATGAGAACATTTCTTATCAAGCATTGTAGCCTTCTACTTTGTCTCCCCTTCCCATCCCTTCCCATCCTCCCCCTGCCCCCCCACCCAATCTTCCTCCCTCCCCCACCAAAGTTGGAAAGTTCATTTTTGACATGACTTGTACATCTCATTGTTGCAATGGGTCCACCTGTATCCCTATTTTAAATGATTTGTTTTTTCCCTTCCCCTCCACAAATTATACTGACATCAAATACAGTGAAAGCAGAGGTTATACCGTGGGAGAAGGACATACAAAGCAACAAAGAAATAATCTTATAAATGTGTTAGGGCTGACATTATCACCTATGGGGATTATTCCCTGGGACCAAGGCCTGATGCCATCCAAATGGATTATTTCGATGGGGTCTCCAAAAATCAGGAGCTCTATAGTTCAAGAGAATCCATCAAGACACATTTAATATAATAAGTGTTCTCCAAACCACCAATCCCCAAAATTATGAGCTCCAAACATCAAAGGGCAAGCCTTTTTCCCCTTCCCTTTGTCTCTCCTTCGCTACAGACCTATACTTCCTTCGAGGTCTTTCCCTTTTTTCATTCTACCAGTTCCTTCTTGTCTTCAGGCCTCTCCACTCTCCACAGGCCTGAACTGCTTAGCCTGGGTCGTCAGTTGCCATCCTTCACCTCCTGCCCTCCCTCTCCTCCCCAGTCTTTCCCTTTCTGCTATCACACCACTTCCTTCCTTCCAGGACTTTTCCCTTTTTCTCTCCCTTTCTATTGCTCTGAACAAGCCACCTATATAAAGTCTGTACCCTTTCTCCACTCCAACTGCCTAATAGTTTTCAACTGTTACATCCCAAACTTCCACAGCCTAATCACTTCTTAGTAGCTCAACACGTGGTGATTAATGCACCAACCCCTCCCACAGAATGCCCCACCTTCTTTGGTGACATATTTGTCCTCTCCAGCTGACCAGGAGATGGGGCCACGCTGATTATTGGACCCTATAGATTATTGGGGCTTGGCTGATTATTATAGTATCCTCCTTGTGAACTAGTAGGAATTGAAATTGGAAATTTGATTGTGATATTACAAACTCATTGTGACATCACAAACCCATTTTGACATCATCACCACCATGACATCACAAACCCATTGTGACAACATTGTCATTGTGACATCATGATTCCATTGTGACATCTCAAATCTATTATGACCTCCTAACTTCTTTGGAAAATAGCATGCAACTTTCAACATTACAGTCCTTTTGTGTACCCATATCGTTGTTGTTAACTAATGACAATTGAGATCAGAGATGCCATTATAACATCAAAAAGTGTTTGTGACATCCTCAACAGTGTGACATCACATTTTCATTATGAGAACATCAGCTCATTGTGACATCACCAAACTCAATGACCTAATCACATTATGACAACAATTCTCATTGTGACATCAAGGACACACTGTGAATGCCTATTCTGTGATTTTATTGTATTTCAAATGTGGCATGAGAGTTGATATCATAAATGCATTTTTGTGCTTACATAACCATTTTTGACATCATAATCACTTCGTGACATCACAGTGCCATTGTGCTATCACTAACACAATGTGACATCACAAACCATGTTTGAACCATGCTGATGTTGTGATATCTTAGACCTTTTTGCCCTCATAATTTGTTTTCAACCTCATATTTCATGTATGACATGAGATACCAGAAATCTATTGTGACATCACACTGATGTCATGATCATCATGTCACATTGTGACATCATAAAAGGTTTTGATGTCACAATTAGTTGGTGATGTCTTGTAGGTAGGGGTCACAGTAGGTCTACGATTTCACAATTGGTTGGTGATCATTTGTCATGAAATCAGAGAATCTGTTGACAAACCGACTGTGGTATCTCCAAAGGCATGTGTTGTCACTATGACATTTGTGTTGTTACAAATGTGATAAAGTCCTAGGGAGATTGTGATGCCACAGTGTGACACAATGTTCATGATGTTTGTCAGTATGATGTCACAATGGCCATGATGTCACAGTGGATTTCTGATATCACATATCATAACTGAAATATTATAAGGTTGAAAACAGATTACGAGCTCATAAAGGGCCTAAGACATCACAATTTCAGCACATCACAAGACTTATGAGGACAGGGCAAGTTTGTGATGTCACAGTGTGTTAGTGGTATCACCATCGCACTGTGTTGTCACAAAGTGATTGTGAGGCCATATATTTATGAGATCGCAATGGCTTTCTGATATCAACCCACCTGCCACATTTAAAATAGGATGAAAGAAGAGAATCGGCATTTACAATGTTTCTATGACATCACAATGACAATATAATGTCATAGTGCTATGAGGTCATTGTAAATTTGTGATGTTGCAAGGAGGTAAAGGTGTCATAATGATATGTGTGTTGTCACACTGGTGATGGGGTCACAAAGGGTTTGTATGTTATAAGAGCATATATGAATTCATCATGTGTTCACAATGAGGTTATGGGTACAAAGGGACTGTGATGTCACAAATGCCATGTGTGTTTTCAAAGGTACTTAGGGGTCATGATAGCTTTATGATACACAGTTGTGATGAGGTCATAATGGGTTTTTGATGTCATATGCTTTTGTAATATCTCAAACACATGTCCAATTTCAGTTGCTACTATTTCACAATCTGCATACAAGTTCACAGAAGGAGCTTGAAGTCCTAATGGACATGAATTTTTTAAAATGTTATGAAGTCATATTATGTTTGTGAATACACAATGGGACAGTGACATCCCCGTGGCAATGTCAACTCACTACATAATGTCAAAATATTGTTTTGGTGTCACAATTAGTTGATGATGCCACATTGGTGATGAGGTCACAAAAGATTGGTGATGTCACAATGTGTTGGGCATGTCACAATGACATGATGGTTCTCAATTGTCTTTAACTTACAATGAGCATATGAATTCACCAACAGACTGTGGTTTCTCCAAAAGTATGTGTTGTCACAAATATATTGAAATCCTAAAAGGTTAGTGATGTCCGAATTTGATATAATGGTTATGACATCTGGCAGTGTGATGTCACCATGGTCATGATGTTACTGGGAATTTGTGATATCAAACGTCATATGGGAAATCTAATGAGGTCGACAACAGATTATGAGGACAAAAAGGCCTAAGGTATCAGAATTGCAGCATGTCACAAAAGTTATGACAGGATAGGTTTGTGATGTCACGGTGGGTTAGTGCTATCACAATGGCAATGTGACGTACAAAGGGATTGTGATGTCACAACGGTTATGAGTTCACGATTTGTGCATGATAACCTACATGCCACATTTGAAACAGAATGAAATCACAGAAAAGACATTTATAATGTGTCTATGATGTCACGATGACAATGTGAAGTTATAATTCTATCATTTTAGTTTTGTGATTTCACAATGAGCAGATGGTGTCACAACGACAATGTGATGTCACAATTGTGATGATCTCACAAACTGTTTTTTATGTTAAAATGTCATGTCAGATTCTCAATTGTCAATATTTCACAGTGGGGATTTGGGTACACAAAGGGACTGTGATGTCACAAAGCTATGCATTTTTTTTCCAAGGGTTATAAGAGGTCATAATAGATTTGGGATGTCACAATGTGATCCTGGTGTCAAAACAGCAATGTGATGTCACAATGGGTTTGTGATGTCACAGTGGTGATGAGGTCACAATGGGTTAATTATGTCACTAGTTTGTAATATCACAATTATTTGACCAATTTCAATTGCTACAAGTTCACTATGAAGACACTGTAATAACCAGCAGTGCCCCTATAATCCACAGGAACAGATAGCCATCATGGCCTCCTGGTCTGGACCACTGGAGAGGGGGGTGCATGCCGCTGGAGGGGGCAGGACATGCTGCTGAAGGAGATAGGAGGTCAAGCCCCACATGGTGAGCTGCCAAGAAGTGATTGGGCATGGACATTTGGAAAGTGATGACTGAAAACTGTTATGCAGGAAACATATTGCAGTGGGGGAAGGGTACAGCCTATATATAGGCTGCATGGTCAGAGCAACAGAAGGGGAGAGAAAAAGGGGAAAGGTAGGGTAAAGATCCAGAAGGAGAGGAAATTGAGGGAGAGCAGGAGGTGAAGGATGGCAACTGGCCACCTGGACAGGGAAGGGCAGGCCTGTCAAGAATAGAGCAGCCTGAAGAGAAGAAGGGAATGGTGGAAGGAAAAAAATGAAAAGACCTGAAAGGACAGATCTGTAGAGAAAGGATGAAGAGAAAGGAAAAAGCCTTGTTCTTTGAAGTGTGGAGCTTTGGAGATCATTATTTTGGGGGTTGGTTGAAGACCAGTTAACAAATGGCTGGGCTGCTCTTTGGAGGTGAGGGTTCATGGTTGGAGGCTGCATTTAGCTCTGGGCATCCAGCCCAGGTCAAGGTAGTCGCTTGTTACAAAATTTATGAGGACAGGACAGGTTTGTGATGTTACATTGCATTAATGAGGTCACAATGTCAATATGAGGTCACAAAGGGATTGTAATGTCACAATGGTGATGTGGTCACAATGGGTTTCTGAAATCAACCTATAGGCCACATTTGAGTTAGAATGAAATCACAGAATAAGCAATCACATTGTCTCTATGACCTCACAATGAAAATGTGATGCCATAATGCTATGATGTCATTGTCATTTTGGGGTGTCACAATGGGCTGATGCTATCATAACAACAATGTGATCTAACTCTGGAGATGATGTCACAAAGTGTTTGTAATGATACAATGTCATGTCTGATGTCAGTTGTCTTTTGTTCACAATGAGGATATGGTTATCCACAGGGACTGTGAAATCACAAACACCATGTGCTTTTTCAAAGGTGCTAAGAGGTCACAACAGGTTTGGGATGTCACAAGGTGATCGTGATATCACTGTGGCAATGTGAGGTCACAATGGGTTTGTGATGTCACAGTGGTGATAAGGTCACACTTGGATGGTGATGTCACAATGAATTTGTAATATCACCATTACATGTCCAATTTCATTCTACTAGATCATAATGAAGATATGAGTTCACATAAGGAGCTAGAAGTCAGAAAGGCCATGAATTTTGTAAAATATTATGAGGACATAATAGGTTGGTGAAAATGCAATGGGACAGAGATACGCCATTGGCCACGCGATGTTACCATTACATGAGATAGTATGGTTTTGAAGTCACAAATAGTTGGTGATGCCATACAGGTGATGAGGTCACATAGGTTTGTGATTTCACAATGGGATGGTGATGTCACAATCTCATGCCAGACCTCTAATTGACAATGAATATATAAGTTCACAAGGGATAATGATGTATCCAAAGGCATATGTTGGCACAAGTGTAATGAGTCTTAACAGGTTTGTGATGTCACAATGTGACTCAGTGGTCATGACATCTGGCAGTGTGATGTCACAATAGTCATGTCACAGTGGATTTCTGATATCACATGTCATACCTGAAGTATTATGTTAAACAATTTATGAACTCAGAGAGGCCAAAGAGATCAACCGGCAGCATGTCAAAAAGTTTATGATAGGACAGTTTTGTGATGTCACAATGGGTTAATGATATCATAATGGTAATGTGGTGTCATCAAGGTATTGTGATGTCATAATGGCTATGTGGTCACAATGTATGTCTGATATCAACCCACCTGCCACATTTGAAATAGAGTGACATCACAGAATAGGCATTCCAATGTATCTGTGACATCACAATGGCCATGTGATGTCATAATGCTATAATGTCATTGTTGTTTTATGATGTCATTATGGGATGATGTTGTCATAATAACAATGTGATATTACATTGGTGATGATGTCACAAAGGTTTTGCGATGTTAAAATGGCATGTCTGATCTCAATTGTCATTAGCTCAAAATGAGGATATGGGTACACAAAGGGCCTGTGATGTCACAAAGGCCATGCTTTCTTCCAAAGCTTCTGAGGTAATAATAGGTTTGGGATGTCACAATGTGATCATGGTGGCATAATGGCAATGTGATATCACAATGAGTTTGTGATGTCACCGCAGTGATGAGGTCACAATGGGTTAGTGATGTCTCATCAAGTTTGTAATATAACAATGATGTATACAATTTCAATTTCTTCTAATTCGCTATGAGGATACTCTAATAACCAGTGGGGCCAGAATTATCTGTGGGAGCCGATAATCATTGTAAATTCTTGGCCTGGCCCACCGAGAGTGTGGGGAATGCCACCAAAGGTGGAGGTGTCAAGCCTCACACGGTGAGCTGTTAAGAAGTGATTGAACATTGGGCAGTTTGGGAAGTGATGGTTGAAACTGTTAGGCAGGAGACCCTTTGGAGTGAGGAGGGGTACAACCTATATATAGGTGGCATTTTCAGAGCATTGGAAGGGGAGATAAAAATGGGAGCTAGCAGGATGGAAGAAAGTGGTGAGACAGCAGGAAGGGAAAAACCCGAGAAGAGAGGAAGTTGAGGGAGAGCAGAAGGTTGACAAGTGGTCACTGGGGCAGAGTAAGGCAGGCCTGTGGAGAGTGGAGAGGCCTGAAGAGAAAAAGGAAGTGGTGGAAGGGAAAAAGGGAAAGACCAAGAAGGAAGGACAGGTCTGTAGCAATGGAGGTAGGAATGGAAAAGTAAAAAGCCTTGCCCATTGAGGTTTGGAGCTTTGGAGATGATAATTTTTTTGGATGGTGGTTTGCAGACCAATTAAGAAAGGGTGGAGCTGCCCATTGGAGGTCTGAAGTTTGGTGGTCAAGGCTGCTCTTGGACCTGGGTATCCAGTCCAGGATAAGGTAATCACAGTCCCCTTTCTAGTGTAAATTGGTTCATTATATTAAATGTGACTCAATGATTTGTCTCCTTGCCTTAGAGGTCATAAGTACAGGAGTTCACAGGAAGAGCTTGAAGTCTCAAAGGCCATGAATTTTCTAAGGTGTGATATGGCCATAATAGGTTTGTAAAAACACAATGGGACAGTGATATCACAACGGCAATACCACAATATCATGTCAAAATAATGCTTTGATACCACAATTAGTTGTTGATGCCATTCTCGTGATGAGGTCACAATAAGTTTGTGATGTCATAATGGGTTCATGATGTCAGAGTGGTATGGCAGATCTCAATTGTCATTAATTGGCAATGAATATATGAGTTCAAAAAGGGACTGTAATGTCTCCAAAGGCATGTGTTGCCACAAACGTGATGCCTTTCTAACAGGTTTGTGATGTCACAATGTAACACAATGGTCATGACATCTGGCAGTATGATGTCACAGGGGATTATTGCTATCACAAGTCATACCAGAAATATGAGATTGAAAACAGAGTATGAGGGCTGGGAAGTTGGCTCAGTGGTAGAGTGCTTGCCTTGCATGCCTGAGACCCTGGGTTCAATTCCTCAGCACCACATAAACAAGAAAAAACCCAGAAGTGGCACTGTGGCTCAAGTGGTAGAGCGCTAGCCTTGAGCTGAAGAGCTGAGGGACAGCGCCCAGGCCCAGAGTTCAGGCCCCACGACCGGACCCCCCCCCAAAAAAGAAAACAGATTATGAGCTCACAAAGGGCCTAATATATGACCATGGAAACATGTCACAAAACTTATAAGGACAGGACTGGTTTGTGATGGCACAGCAGGTTAATGATATCACAATGACAATGTGATGTCACAAAGGATTGTGATATCACAATGGTTATATGGTCAAAATGGGTTTCTGAAATAGAATGAATTCACAGAATAGGCCTTCACACTGTTATGTCAATGAGGTCACATTATGTTTCTGAAATCAACACACATGTCAAATTTGAAATAGAATTAAAAAGCTGGGCACCAGTGGCTCATGCCTGTAATCCTAGCTACTCAGGAGGTTGAGATCTGAGGATCAAAGTTCAAAGTCAGCTCAGGCAGGCAAGTCCATGAGACTCTTATCTCCAATAAAAACCACTAGAAAACCAGAAGTGGCCCTATGGCTCAAGCGATAAAGCGCTTGCCTAGAGCTGAAGAGCAGGGCCACACCCAAGCCCAGAGTTCAAGCCCCACAAACTACAAAAAAAAAAAAGATTAAAACCAGGCATTCACAATCTGTCTATAACATCACAATGACAATGCTATCTTGTCATTGTAGTTTTGTGATGTCAAAAGTAGTTGATGCTGTCATAATGACAATGTTATGTCACACTGATGATGTCACAAAGGGTTTGTGATGTTACAATGGCATGTCTGATATCAATTGTCAGTTAATGAGGCTATACTTACACAAAGGGACTGCCATGTCACAAAGGCCATGTGTTTTTTCAAAGGTGCTAAGAGGTCCTAATAGGTTTGGGATGTCACAATGTGCTAGTGATGTCAAATGGCAATGAAACTCACAATGGGTTTGTGATGTCACATTGGTGATGAAATCAAATAGTTTTGTGAAGTCACATCTCATAATCACATGTCCAATTTCAGTTGCTACTATTTTACAATGAGGATATGAGTTCACAGAAGAAGACTGAAGTATAAAAGGCCATGAATTTTCTAAAACGTTATGAAGACATACTAGGTTTTTGAAAACACCACAGAACAGTGATATCACAATGGCAATGTGATGCTGCAATATGATGACTTAATAATGTTTTGATATCACAATTGGTGATGCCACACTGGTGATGAGTTTACAAGAGGTGTGTGATGTCACCATGGGTTGGTGACATCAAAATGACACATGTGATCTCAATTGTCATTAATTCACAATATATGAGCTCACAAAGGGACTGTGACATCTCCAAAGGTATGTGTTGTCACAAAAGTGATGAAGTCCTAACAGGTGTGTGTTGTCAGAATGTGACAAAATGCTCATAACATCTATCAGTGTGATGTCACCATGATCTAAATGTCACACTGGGTTCAGGTATCACATTTCATACCTGAATTGGGTATAAGAGGCCTGGAATTTCACAGTGGGTTAGTGATATCACTATGGAAATGTGGGGTCATAAAGGGATTGTGCTACCACAATGGCTATTAGATCACAATGTGTTTCTACTGTAATAGGTTTGTGCTGTCACAATTGGTTGGAAATGTCACGACATGCCGGATCTCAAATGTCATTAATTCACAATGAAGGTATGAGTTCACAAAGGGACTGTGTTGTCTCCAAAGTCATGTGTTGACACAAATGTGATGAAGTCCTAACAGATTTGTGAGTTCACAATGTGACACCATGGTCTTGATGTCTATCAATGTGATGTCACAATGTTCATGATGCCAGAGTCAATTTCTGATATCCTATGTCATACCTGAATTATTATGAGTTTGAAAACAGAATGTAAGTTTACTAAAGGCCTAAAATATCCTAATGGCAACATATCACATGTTATGACTAAAAACTCATGATCTTTGGAGCTTAAGAGTCTTTCTTTGAAATTGTATCATTGTGAACTAGTAGAAATTGAAATTGGACATGTCATTGTGATATTACAAACTCATAGTGACATCACAAACTCATTGTGACCTCATCACCACTGTGACATCACAAACCCATGTGACATCACATTGCTGTTGTTCCTTCACAATCACATTGTGACATCACAAAGCTATTGTGAACTCTTAGCAACTTTAAAAAAACACATGATCTCTGTGGCATCACAGACCCTTTGTGTACCCATATCTACATAGTGAACTAATGAAAATTGTGATCACACATAGCATTGCATCATCACAAATACTTTGTGCAATAATTATGACTGTGAAATCACATTGTCATCATGACACCATCATCTCACTGTGACAACCCCAAACCCCAATGACACCATTCCATTTTTTTCTCTTTTTTTCTTCTGTGCATTTTTTATTGTCAGTATAGTGTACAGAGGGATTAGTTACATGAGCAAAGTAATTACATATCCTTATCAAACATTGCTGCCTTGACATCACATTGTCATTTGGATGTCATAGACCTATTGTGAATGTCTATTCTTTGCTTTCATTCTATTTCAAATGTGCCATGTGGGTTATCAGGAAACCATTGTGAAGTCATAACCTTTGTGACATCAAAATCTCTTTGTCATAGCACATTGCCTTTGTTATACCACTAACCCACTGTGACATCAAGTACCTCTCCTGTCCTCATAGCTTTTGTGACATGCCATTGTGATATCTTAGGCCCTTTGTGAGTTGAAAATCTGTGTTCAACCTCATATTTCAGATGTGACATGAGATATCTAAAATCTAGTGTAACATCATATCACACCTCTGGACATCATAACCATTGTGTTAATTTGTGACATCTTAGACCTGTTAGTTCTTTACCTTTTTGACTACATATACTTTGCTGACATCAGAATCCCTTCCCAAACTCATATACTCATGGTGAGTTAATGACAATTGAGATCCCACATGCCATTGTGACATCACCAACCTCTTGGGCATCTCAAATCTATTGCGACCTCCTCATCAGTATGACATCACCAATCGTGACATCAAAACATTATTATAACATGATGTTGAGACATCACATTGTCATTGTGAAATCACTATCCCATTGGGATATCACATAGTATGACCTCATCCTATGAAGCTTCTTCTTTTTTTATTATCATATTTTTTATTGTGAAAATACTGTACAGAGGAGTTACAATTACATGGGCAAGATAATGAGTACATTTCTTATCAAGCATTGTTGCCTCCTCCTTTGTTTCCCCTTCCTATTCCTTCCCATCTTCCCTCCCCCGCCCCCTGTCTTCCCCCCTCCTCCCCACCGCCAAAGTTGTAAAGTTCGTTTTTCAACATAATGAATTGTACATCTCGTTGTTGCAATGAGTCCACCTGTATCCCTATTTAAACGATTTGTTTAAATCTCCACAAATTATACCAACATCAAATACAGTGAAAGCAGGGGTAGCCTCATAGTGAATTATGAGTAATTGAAATTGGATATATCATTCTGATATCACAAACAAACTGTGATATCACAACGCCATTGTGACCTCATCACCACTGTGACATCAAAAACCCAATGGGACATCTCATTTCCATTGTGACATTACGGATCACATTGTGCCATCCCAAACCTATTATGACCTCTTACAACCTTTGAAAACACACATGGCCTCTGTGACATCACAGAACCATCTTGTATCCATATCCTCATGGGGAACTAATGACAACTGACGTCAGACATACCATTGAAACATAACAAATCCTTTTTGACATCATCATAATTGTGACATCATGTTGCCATTATGACATCACCAGCTCATTTTGACATGTAAAACTACAATAACATCATAGCATTGTAACATCACATTGTCATTCTGATGTCATAGACACTTTGTGTTTGCCTATTATGTTATTTGATTCTATTTCTAATGTGGCATGTCAGTTGATATCAGACCATTGTGATATCACGATGCCTTAGTAGCATCACATTGCCAAATTGATGCCACAAAGGGATTTTGATATGACAATGATTATGACATCACAATGAGTTTCTGATATCAACCCACATGCAACATTTCAAATACAATGAAATCACAAATTAGGCAGTCATAATGTGACTATGATGTCACAATGACATAATGACAAATGCTATAATGTCATTGTCATTTTGTGATGTCACCATAAGCTAAAGATGTCATAACAACAATGTGATGTCACACTGGTTATGACATCACACAAGGTTTATAATGTTACAATGGTTATGAAGTCACAATGTGTTTATGATATCAACTGACATGCCACATTTGAAATAGAATGAAATCACAGAATAAACATTCACAATGTGTCTATGATGTCACTGTAGCTTGGTGATGTCACAATGAGCTGATGATATCATAATGACAGTTTGATGATGTCACAAAGGGTTTGTGATGTCACAGTGACATGTCAGATCTTAATTGCCATTAGTCTATAGTGAGGATATGAGAATGAAGTCACAATGATAATCACAAATGAACTGTGATGACACAAAGGCCATGTTTTTTGCCAAAAGTGCAAAAGTTCCTAACAGGTTTCGGTTTTCAAAGTGTTAATGATATAAAAATGGGTTAGTGATGTCAAAACTAGTTTGTAATATCACATCTTATTTCAAATTTCAATTGCTACAAGTTCACAATGATACAAGTTCACAGAAGGAGCTTGATGTCCCAAAGGCCATGAATTTTCTAAGATGTGATGAGGTCATAATAGGTTTGTGAAAGCATGATGGTAGAGTAATATCACAGTTGCAATATGATGTCAAATTATAATGTCATAAGAGTGTTGTTATGGGCTGGGAAAGTGGCTTAGTGGTAGAGCGCTTGCCTTGCATGCATAAGGCCCTGGGTTCGATTCCTCAGCACCACACAAGCAAAAAGAAAAAAGCTGGAAGTGGCGCTGTGGCTCAAGTAGTAGAGCGCTAGCCTTGAGCTGAAGAGCTGAGGGACAGCGCCCAGGCCCAGAGTTCAGGCCCCACGACTGGACCCCCCCCAAAAAAAAGTG
Source organism: Dipodomys ordii (assembly GCF_000151885.1). Taxonomy (NCBI): domain Eukaryota; kingdom Metazoa; phylum Chordata; class Mammalia; order Rodentia; family Heteromyidae; genus Dipodomys; species Dipodomys ordii. The sequence goes on along the minus strand of NW_012267239.1, from coordinate 1,297,843 downwards.
TTGTTATGTCAAAATTAGTTGGTGATGCCATAATAGTGATGAGTTCAAAATAGTTTTGTGATGTCTCAGTAGATTGGTGATGTGACAATGGCATTGCAGACCTCAATTGTCATTAACTCACAATAAGTATAAGAGTTTAGAATGGGATTGTGAGGATTCCAAAGGCATTTGTTGTCACAAATGTGATGAAGTCAGAAGAGATTTGTGATGTGACAATGTGACACAATGATAATGACATCTAGCAGTGTGATGTCACAATATTAATGATGTCACATTATATTTCTAATATTTCATGCCATACCTGAAATAATATGAGGTCAAAAATAGAATGAGCTCTCAATGGGCCTAACATAACACAGTGGCAACATGTCACAAAACTTATGAGGACAGGACATGTTTGAGTTGTCACAGTTGTTTAGAAATATCACAATGGCAATGTTATGTCACAAAGGGATTGTGATGTCACAATGGTTATGAAGTCAAAATGTGTTTTTGATATGAACTCACATGCCACATTTGAAAATATAATGAAATCACATGATGGGCGTTCATAATGTATATATGATGTCACAATGACAATGTGATGTCATAGTGGTATGATGTCATTACAGATTTGTGATGTCACAATGAGCTGATGTTGTCATAGTGAGAATGTGATGTCACACCTATGATTATATTGTAAATGCGTTGTGATATTACAATGGCATATCTGATCTCAATTGACATTTCACAATGAGGATATGGATACACAAAGGGACTGTGATGTCACAAAAGCCATGTGTTTTTTTCAAAGGTGCTAAAGATGTCATAATGGGTTTGGGAGGTGTCAAGGTGATTGTAATGTCACAACAGCAATGTGATATCACAATGGCTTTGCAATGTCAAATTGGTGATGAGGTCACAATGGACAGGACAGGTTTGTGATGTCACAACAAGTTAGTGATATCACAATGGCACTGTGATGTCACAAAGGGATTTGTGATGTCACAATGGATTTCTGATATCCACCAATATTTCTCTCTTGAAATAGAATGAAATCATAGAATAGGCATTCACAATATGTCTATAATGTCATTATGACATATGATGTCATTCAAGAACTGCCTATTCAATCATAACATACATCACATTCCATTGGTAATATGGAGAGGAATGAGTTTCTTAGGATCTCGTGCCATTTGGAGGTGGCAGGACCAGGATTCGAACTGTGGGCTCCAGCTCTCACCACTTAAACTTGAGGATAGGGAACTCACTGGTCTGTCCAAGAACTTCAGCAAGACCAATGATTAGGCAGGCACCAGAACCTCTCAGCAGTCCTCCTTGATACTTACAAGGCTGTGAAAGGAGGATCATGGTCAAACTCGCCCTAGGCAGGAAAGTCCTTGAGACCCCTGTCCAACTTCAGTGCCAAGAAAGCCAGAAGTAGAGCCGTGAGGCTCCAGTGGTAGAGGGCTAGCCTTGAGCAAAAGCAGCTCATGGACTGTGCCCAGATCCCGAGTTGAAGGTCCAGGACTGGCAACAAACAGATATACAGAACAATCTGTGCAACCATCCAGCTAAAGCAGGTCACCCTCTTGTCTCCACCTGAATTGGACAGAATTCCCTGGGAAAGGGACTGGGGGAGCCGTGGTCACCTTGACTCCACCCATGCTGCCTGCATCACAGGATTCTGGCCACACCCCCATTCTTTCATGTTTCTTTCTGACCAATCAGATACAAGAATGGTGGCCACACCTGGTAGCACTGGGATTCCCTCTCTTGGTTGACACCACTACCAGCAGTTGAGGAAGGTAGAGGTGGCTGAGTGGTGAGCAAGAGACTCAAGGTGACTTTGGAGTAGATTAGTTGAGTGGGAGAATAGAGGATTTCCCAGAGTCTGGGAACATGGCCAGCCCATCTTTCCCATCCCAGTGCTCAGATGTCTGAAACAACAAGACTCCATGAGAGAGCTGCAGGCAAGAAACTACTGCCAGGGCACCGGCAGAAGAATCCTCCCATCAGTCCTGCAACATTCAAGAAAACAAAGAACACAGAAAAGGGAGGGATCCCTAAGACAAACACCACTGGGGACCATGATTCAATGGAGGGTCCGGCCAAAGGTGATGCTGATCGTGGGCCTCCCCTGCCTTTGGACACGGTCACAGCCACCAGGGTCAAGAGTGTCAAGGGTCCCGATACCACAAAGGCTCTGCAGAGGTGCTACTGACACGTGGTGCCTGCCCTGGACTGCCGCAAAAGAAGAAACTAGGCACTCTATGCCAAGATCCAGCCACTGAAGCAGGAAAAGACAGACCTGCAGGATGGACCGGAGAAAGAGAGGGAGAAGATAGCCCAGGTGCACAAAGCACTGAAAACAGAGCTAGAGATCCACACGCCACCCATACAGAGGTCGGTTTTGGCAGAAAGCGATTTACAATCGGCACCAGCCCACGTGCAGCACGTGGCCAATGACAGAGAAATGGAGCAGCCTGCAAGCCACAGAACGGCATGTGGCGGAGCTGGAGATGGCGGCTTCTGCGGTCACTGCTGCACAGAAGGAGAGAGAAATGTTCGAACAGCTGAATGATGTAACACTTCAGCTCGAGGAAAAGACCAGAAGCTTCTCTGACCTGGAGTAAGTGAACAAAGAGTTGCAGGAGAAGCTGGAAGTGCTCTGGACATAAAAGAGCAACAGGAAGAACAGAATCTGCAAGCTCCAACAAGCACTGGTGGGGCATGAGGTACTGAAGAGACTACTGGACAACCTGAGCTGGATGGTGACCACAGAGAATCTGGAGACAGACACCTTCTCGGAGGACCTGAGCTTTGAGAGGTCTGCACAGAAAGACAAGGCTTGGTGACTGACCTAGCAGGTGAACCAACTGACAGAGGAGAAGGAAGGAGGGGCGAGGCAGGTGCTGGACTTAGAGAAGGAGCTGGGGAAACTGAGAAGGAAGCTTGCAGAGCCACCCCCCCCCGCAGGACCATCTCAGGCTGAGCGGCAGCTGCAGGCCCAGGCCTACTGCATGCAGATGGAGTTGAAAAACCTGGAGAAACAACTTCACATCCAGGTCCAGGAAAACCAGAGGCTCTGTCTCCAGAACACGGAGCAGCAGGAGCAACTATGGAGACTGGAGGAGAAGGCTGAGGCTGGGCAGGAGATCCCTGAGACCCCATGATGCACATGTGTGTGTGACCCCCAGCTGGAGGGACAGTTGGTCTTGCTGCGGGACACTCTCCACAGGGTGAGCGGTGAGAAGGAGGGGCTCGCCAGCATCCTGGACTCAGAGCAGCAGGTGAAGAACCATCTGCGGGAACAGCTGGACAGCTCAGAGAAGATAGAGGAATGGAAAGAGGTGGCTGAGAGAGAGAGCCAAGCAGCTTGGGAGCTGCAGGAGCAGTAGGAGCAGTCCCTGGCCCAGCTGCAGGAGCTCAGAGCCACCTGTGAGCTGCACACCACCTCCAATGAGCGGCTGAGTTCCAAGAAGTAGGCCCTGCAGTAGTACCTGCAGAGGCAGACCCAGCTGCTGGAGCAGCTTTAGCAAGTGCAGGGCCTGACCAACTGGGGGGACCAGGTGGTGCCCCCAAAGTGGCAGGACACTCTCAAGTGCCTGGGAGTGACCAGAGCACAGGAGGAGCACCTGCAGGCCCAGCTGAGCTTCCTGGCTTTCCCTGGGGAAGGGGAAGGCGAGAGCCCTGGAGAAGCAAAAGGTGAGAAGGCGACTCCCCCCCCCCCACGTGACCATCACAGAGGATGGAGACGTCCCCCAGACCGAGAGGGATGTGGATCTGCTAGCCCTCTCAGTGGCTGAAATCCACAGGGGGAAACTCCTGCTGCAGGAGCAGCGGGCCTGCTGCAGACGCTCAGCTCACCCAACAGCTCAGTGCCAGAGAGAGCTGGAGCCATAGGTACCCGCCCCATGAGCTGCCACCACAGCGTGCGTGAGGATGGGAAGTGGGACACGTGGCCATCCGAGAAGAAAATCTGCTTTGTCCACGACATGCCTAATGAGTGGACTTCCAGAGTCCAGCGGATGAGCTCCACCATCGATGCAGCCAGCTATCGGCACATATCCGCACCGTCCAGGAGTCCCTCCTGGCATGTAAAGGACAGATGTTCATCCTGGATCAGCTGTGTCGGGAGAAAATTGAGTGTGTGCGCCAGCTGTCCCAGAAGGTGGAGAAGAGGAGAGAGCTGCAGGAGTTGCTGTTGCTCCTCGCAGGGAGCTCCAGATGCGGGCACAGGCTGAGCCCCCCACCACTGCTGCTGCTTCAGAGGCCTCAGTGGGCCTCTGGGTGGGCGAAATGAGGGAGAGGCAGAAAGGTTTTGAAGAATCACAACTTCAAGACCGTGTGGAAACTGCCAGAGGAGAGATCGAGGTTCCCCACCCCGTAGAAGACTCCCCCACAGAGCACGTCCTGCCACAGATGCCCCACATCCAGAGCCGCCCACAGCTTGCATGCTCGGGCTTACAGTGCTCCGTCCCTTTTTTCTGTAGACTGATGGGGATACTGACTCCTTATGTGACATACTGAGTGTCTAAATCCTTGGCAGCTACCAAAACTAGGTGGCCTTCTCTAGGCCTCCATCTGCCTGGTGATGGGAAGGGTAAACTGTGGGCCGGGTAGAGCAGAGACTACTAGTAGAAGGCCCAAATTCAAGGGACATCTAATGGCCCATTAGTGGCCAGGGAAGAGGCCCATATTATGCTTATCACAAAGAATAAATTGTTTTCAAAGGGAAAAAAAAAGCCTCCACAAAGATTTGTTCTTCCAGTCATGGGGCTTGAACTCAGGGCCTGGCCACTGTCCCTGAACTTTTTTTGATCAAAACTGGTGATCTACCAGTTGAGCCCCACCTCCCCTTCCAGCTTTTGCTGTGTGGAATTGAACCCAGGGCTCAATTGAACCCACTGAGCCACATTCTCAGCTAGGATGATCCCCTGCCCCCAAACCCATATGGCCATTCCTCAGATAAATAGGAAGTAGGGGCTAGGATGAATATGAATATGAATATGAAGCACAAGTCTGCCCCCTCTTTGACACCCTTATTTAAAGTTTCTCTTTTACCATTGAGGGATGAGAGAGGGAGAGGGGAGTCCCGAGAGAGGAGTACCAAGAACAATGGCCCCCTGAGCCCCACAGCCTCCCCCACACAAGTGGTCCTTTAGATTCCGATCTTACCTGACTCAATTTGGAGTCTACACTGTCTCCACACCCCTGAAAGGCTCAGGATGAAATAAATGTCAGACCTGGCCTCAGCCCACACCCAGGGTGGAAGCTCCTAGTCCCAGACCGACTTCCACCTCTGCCCCGAGTTAGGCTGGACCCACAACTCACCACTGTGTTGGTAGAGATGACCTCATGGATGGATTCCAGGAAGAAGGTCTATGGCAAAGAGCAGAAGCAGCAGGGTGAGCAGGGTGGAAGGAGCCGGGGCAATTGCTCTGGGATCATCTTCTTTGGAGCCCTTCTGTCCAACCAGGACCATCCTGACCCGAAGCATGGCCAAGGCCAGAGGGTGAGGCAAGATGGAGGAGCACGGGACTAAAGGAGGTATTGCTTTATCTTGGTGCACTTGAAAATTCCAATTATATTCGGCCCATGCCAATCCCAAAGCCAACATGCAATGCCTCTCCTTTTTGTTGTTGGCTGTGAGTGCTGTCCCTGAACTCTTTTTTTTCAAGGCTGGCACTCTACCACTTGAGCCACAGGGCCACTACTTGTTTTCCGATGGTTCATCAATTATAAGAGTCTCACACACTTTTCTGCCCAGGCTGGCTTGGAAGTGTGATCCTCCAGATCTCAGCTTCCTGAGTAGCTAGGATGATAGGTGTGAGCCACCAATGCCCAGCATGTGATGCCTTTTGAAAGTATCTTGGAGAGTCTGTAAAAGGAGCCCCAGAGGGCCTGGATAGACCATGACCAATCAAGGAGCTGGGATGGGGGAAGGCTGACCTTCTAGCCATTCTGTTCCCCAAAATTAAAGATGCCAGGTGGTGGTGTATGCATCAAACTCCTAGGCCAACAGCCACCAGGCTTAGTGGGGAAAAGGTAGAGAATACCCAAAGACTGTAGTGTAGAAATCTCTGATTTGCATTGCATATGGTATGTGTGTGTGTGTGTGTGTGTGTGTGTGTGTGTGTGTGTGTGTTTACTGGGGCTTGAACTCAGAGCCTAGGTTGTAACCTTTAGCCTGTTTGCACAAGGTTGGTGCTCTACCACTTGAACTATAGTAGTTCCATTACCCAGCTTTTTGGTGATTCATTGGAGATAAGAGTCTGTCCAGGCTAGCTTTGAATCTTGACTGATCCTCTGGTGTCAGCCTGGAGTAGCTAGGATTATGGGCATGAGCTATTGGCATCCAGCTGCATGGATGTCTTTTCATACTCTCTTGTGTTCTAACAGCTGTCTACTTTCCCTGGCCTAGACCTCTGACCTCTACATCAGCTCCCAGCAGCCCCTGACTATGTGGACAACATAAAGCTCAAACCTGTCAATGCATCCTATTTCTTTGTCCTCAGGGGAAGGTATGTTTCCTCTGGAGCCTGGAGGGGTATAGGTAGAGGTAGGATGTATAGCTGTAGATGGGTGCTCAGCTAGGAGAGAGGTATTCTGTTTTATCCAAGAAGGAAAGCGTGGCCAGATGCTAATGGCTCATGCTCTCATATCCCTAGCTCCCTCAGGAGGCTGAGATCTGAGGATTGACATTCAGAGGCAGCCCAGCAAGAAATGTCTGTGAGACTCTCCTCTCCCAAGAACCACCCAAAAGCTGGAAGAAAAGCTGTGGCTCAAGTGGTACAGTGCTATCCTTGAATGATAAAACTAAGGGACAGAGGCCAGGCCCTAAGTTCAAGTCCTACCAAGATGCACGCATGTACATACGCACGCACGTGCACACACACACAGACACACAGAGGAAGGTGGTAATGATAAGCTGAGCTAGAACTGGGGGCAGTCCTGAGGCATAATCATAGTAAACTCTCAAGCCACATCAGGTGTCTCTCCCTAAGTCCTTCTTGGGCTGAGGGGTCTGGGCCATGGCAGTAAGTTCCATGGAACCTGCGCCTTCATTCCTGCACGGGGCCACAGGACCAAGAGAAGGACACTATGGATGCTCCTTTGTAGTCGGCCCGCGATTGCACACCTTCATCTGCCCCTGAGCACTGGTAAGGAAAGCAGAGCTCTGAGCCCTGGGACTCCTGGGATAGCAACTGATACAAGCATCAGCCAGCCAGCTGTGGATACCTGAGCCTACAAGTCTTTCATGAGCCCAACTCAACACGGCCCAAGGTGTGCCTGACAAATTCACATTCTTGTGATATCTGTGTGAGCGGGCATTAACTGGCCCTCCTGGCCCAGAACCATGGTCTGAGACGTCGATTTAGTGCTCAGATCCACACTGCTCTCATGACAGATGTCATGCTGATGACCTCTGTGCCACAAAGCTCGATCCTTCTCTGGTACTGTGGCCCACTCTGTAGGCAAAGACCTCCAAGGAGGCTGCTCTCAAGACTTGTAGGACACCTAGACATTGGGAGGTCCTCAGGAGCCCGCTGGAAAGTACTCTGCCTAGAGCCACAGCATGAGGTCAAAGCAGGCCAGGTATTGGTCATGGGGCTCAAACTCTGGGCCTGGGTGCTGTCCCCCAGCTCTTCAGCTTACTACTTCAGCCACAGTGCCACTTCTGGTTTTCTGGTGGTTCCTTGGAGGTCAGAGTCTCCTGGAATTTCCTGCCCGGGCTGGCTTTGAAAGGCAAATCCTCAGATCTCAGCCTCCTGAGAAGCTACGAGGACTGGCATAAGCCACCCATGCCTGGCTGATCTGGCCTTTGACCACAGTGGACTAGGAACTCCTGAAAGCTTTTCTTTATTTTTTTTTTCTGTCCCAGTACTGGGGCCTGAAGTCAGGGTCTGGCCTGTGGTCTCTTAACTTTTTCCCTCAAGGCTGGAACTCTACCACTTGAGCTACAGCTCCATTTCTGGCTTTAGGCAGTTCATCGTCAAGAAAGTTTCATTAACTTTCCTCCCCTGAGCTGGTTTTGACCTACGATCTCTGATCTCAGTCTCCTGAGTAGCTAGGATTTACAGGGGTTGAGCCACTGGTGGCATTGGGCTAGAAGCTTTTCTTAAGCAAGTGTTCTTCCCTGCGTTTGCCCTGACTCCTCCATGCAAAGGAGGCCTGAGGGCCAGGAGCTGTGAAAAATAGGCTTCCAGCCACAGAAAATGGCTGGGGTCCTTGGTGAAAAGACAAGCTAATCTTCCCCTGGGCCCCATTCTGGACCCTACCCTCTGCCCTACCTGTGACTCAAGTACAAACCTTGTCCCAGCCTTGAGTGTTCTGCCAGACTTGTCTAAAGCCACAGAACCTTCATTCCGCCCACACCCCCTGCTCTACACCACACCTCAGGACCTTTGCCTGAGGCTCTCTGTCCTATTCCATATCTTAGAGCTCCTGTGGAATTTTGGTTATATCACCTCCTGGAGCAAGTCTTTCCTTCCCTTCTCCCGCCCCCCCCCCGCCTTTTTTTTTTTTAATGTTGAGTTGCTAGAGATGGAACTTGTGCAGGCTGACTGGCAAATGCTCTATCTTGGGGTACGTGTGTGTGTGTGCGTGTGCGCACGCACATGCGCGGGCACCAGTCCTGGGGTTTGAATTCCTGGCCTGGATGCTATCTCTGAGCTTTTGTGCTCAAGACTAGCACTCTACTACTTGAACCACAGCTCTGCTTCTGGCTTTTGGGGTGTTTAATTGGAGAAAAGAGTCTCATATAGACTTTCCTGCTTGCAATTGGGATCCTCAGATCTCAGCCTCCTGGGTAGCTAAGATTACAGGGGTGAGCCACCAGCACCTGCTCTTTACTTCTTACCCATAACCTCAGCCCTCCTCTGAGTCCCAGAAGAAAATGTCTCACCATGCCCACTTTTTTTTTTGCGAATCTTGTGGCTTGAACTCAGGGTCGGAGCATGTTCCTGAGCTTCTTTTGCTCAAGACTAGCATTTTTATCACTTAAGCCACAGTGTCACTTTTGACTTTTTCTGTTTCTGTGGTAGTGAGGAATCGAACCCAGGGCTTCGTGCGTGCTAAGTAAGCACTCTACCAGTAAGTCACATTCGCAGCCCAAGGCTCACTTCTAACAGAAGCTATGACGGTGGGATTTATTGGATTACCCCTTTTGGCGCAGAAATCGCTGGCTATTTCCTATCTTTGCCAGGATTTGGGACCAGCCTGAGACTTGGCAATGAGGAATGATGAATGAGTGATGGCCATCAGGCCCCAGAGGTCTAGGCACACATCCTACAGAGAGATAGAGCACATGGAGACACAACCTTCGACAACTTCTACAGTCTAGGAACAGTGGTTTCCCTGGAGGCAGTAGCTGGCTGCTAGGTGTCCTGATGGGACACCTTAGCCAGAACATAATGCACCCGTTGTACACACCAGTTGCACACACAGTCCCGGCAAAGCCTTCGTGGCTTCAGTTCTTAAATGTCAGTGAAGGATGCTTTGTTCAAGCTGCCTGCTCAGACTTAGTACTCTCTGAGGGCTTGTCCCAGCTTGCCCAGATTGGGGGCTCTAGGCATAGGCAACCTGCTGAATGCCTGTCATCCAGGCCTTGTCCCTGAGCTCCTTTTGTTCAAGCGTAGTGCTCTGCAACTTGAGCCACAGGGCCACCCAAGATTTTTTGTTTTGTTTTGTTTTGTTTTCCTGTGATCTCTTAAGAAATATGAGTGTCGCAAATTTTCCTGCCCAGACTTAATTCAAATTGGCATCTCAGCCTCCTGAGCTAGGACTATAGGAAGGAGCCACTGATAACCTAGCTTTCTTTTCTTCTTCTTCTTGTTTTTTTCGTGACAATCTGAAATCTTCACGGTGTCATTCCAATGGTTTGCATTCGAAGTAAACTTCCCAGGCCTGGAATTCGAATGCTAGGCCTGCCACCCACAAATGGAGGGAGATCCTGACAAACTCATTCCTATTCATGGAATGCTAATGGAATGTTATAAAAGTAATCATTAAATTTGCAGTTAATTCATGATTCTATTTTATTTTTTTAATTTTTATTGTGAAAATACTGTACAGAGGGGTTACAATTACATGGGCAAGGTAATGAGTACATTTCTTATCAGGCATTGTTTCCTCCTCCTTACTTTCCCCTTCCCACCCCTTCCCATCTCTCCCCCTACCTATGCAAAGTTGTAAAGTTTGTTTTTCAACATAACGACGTATACATCTCATTGTTGCAATGGGTCCACCTGTATCCCTATTTAAATGGTTTGTTTTTGCCCTTCCCCTCCACAAATTATACCAACATCATATACAGTGAAAGCTGGGGTTAAGCCATGGGGGAGGGACATACAAAGCAACAAATAAATCATCTTATAACTATGTTAGAAACAAAAGAAAGAAAAAACATTTGAATACTTATCTTGGAGTTCATCTCACCCAACATCAACTTATCTGACCTTTTCTGCTTGTCTCAGACATATACTAGTTATTGCAAATAAGGCAAACCATGGGACCTATATTTCTATTTTAGAATACCACACAAAAATTATTGAATTTATATCTTCCATTCTAGCACCATGGTATGATTAATGATACTGACTGATTTTTATTAATGCTTTTATAAGTATTCAATGATGATACTTCATTAAATGGAGGAATAATTTAATAACTAATAATTGGTAATAATATATATATAATTTAATAATATCTTCACATTCCCTGTGTGTGTGTGTGTGTGTGTGTGTGTGTGTGTGTGTGTGTGTGTGTATGGCACTAATGTGACTTGATCACAGGTCCTCAGAACTTCCTGGCAGCTCAGTTTGCCAGAGGCTGGTTTGCTAAGACTGTGACCCCGCTTATAGATTGGGCATTGTAGGCCATGAGTTGAAATCCATTCATGGCCAAAAATTTATTCATGGGGTAAGAAGCCAATTTTAACACATTTTTTTCCTTCTCTGTGAAAGTCTTGGGTCTCAGTATATGTGATACGATGTAAAAAATTAATGTTATATGTGTAATAATACTAAGTAAGTAAGGGTAATAAATGTCATATGGAGTAAACCCGTGTATGTAAATATATCTCATATAGGAGTATTATTTTTTCCAGTGCTGGGGCTTCAATTCAGGCCCTGGGAACTTATCTGAATTTCTTGTCTTCAGGGATGGTGCTCTTCCCCTTCACCCACAGTGCCACAGTTACCCAGACCCTGAGTTTAAATCCCAGGTCTGCCAGAAAAATGGTGCAAATTCCAAGGCCTTATTATTATAATTATAATAGTAATAATAATACTTATTATTATTTTGTTTTGGAGCAAGCACCGGGCTTGAACTCAGGTTTTGCCATCTCTGCCACAGCTGATCCTGGGATCCTAGGACCCAAGTTCAAATCTCAGGGCTGGCAAAAAAAAAATAAAAAGGAGAAGGATAAAACTGAGAAGTTTAAGCAGGTGGTTTTACTTTTTTTTCCCTCTGTATTGTGACCGTCCTGGGTCTAAATATCAATGCCCAGAAAGTGTACATGACCTTGCATTGCTGATGTTTGGCAGTCTATTAGGGAAGCCAAGCCGAAGCCAGCAACTTAGGCCTGGAGATCAAATCCGGGGACTGCCACTAATGAATGGCGGGAGATTCTAAGAAATGCTTTCCAATATACATCTGTATGAATGGAATGTTGTAAAAGTCACAATTACATTAGTGTACGATTATATTATAAAATTATACACAACAATTATACTACATTGACTAATTTTCAATTAATACTTCATTATGTATGCAATCATCATACTTAAAAAAGGATGGAATAATTTAATTGCCAACCATTGGTAGTAATATCGTATATGCAATTTCATAATATACAGACATCTCATTATATACATCTATCTATCCATCTATCTATCTATCTACTAATCTACACATTTATCTGTTTATACACTTGTCACTAGTGGGGCTCAGTGGTAGAGTGCTTGCTTAGTACGTACAAAGCCCTAGGTTCGATTCCTCACTACTGTGTGCATAGAAAAATCCGGAAGTCGTGCTGTCGCTCAAGCAGTCGAGCACTAGCATTGAGCTTAGAGACTGTGTCTAGACCCTTACTCAAGACCCAGGACTGGCACCTCCCCCCCAGAAAAGAAAAGTTAGAATGTTCTGACTGCAACTATATAAGGATGAGGCTGCAAATACCTTATCACAGAGCAAGCTGGTAGTCTGGTGCTGACAGCTGCCATCTAACCTGACTTAGCCAGAGGTAAACTGCTACAACGCAGATCCATGGAACCAAATGCCACTGGCTTGCTCACCCCTGTCATCCAAGATACTCGGGGGCTGAGATCTGACACTGGTGGGTTTAAAACCCAGCCCTGGCAGGAAGTCTGCGAAACTCTGAGCTGTGGCTCAAAGTGGTAGAGCTCTAGCCCTGAGCAAAAGATCTTAGGACAGTACCCCCAACCTTTCAGTGCAATCCCTGTGGCTGACTCCCTCCCCCCTCAAAAGAACCCACCCCTCTAAAATCTAAATTTGGACTGTTTGTGACGTGTTTCTGGAAGAATGGTGATATTGATGAAAGCCCCCTAATTCTAATGACAGCGTGTGGGATACAGCTATGTGATGAGTCCTTCATGAGTTGTGTGTGAGTCCTTCACGGGGTGCATTTTTTCATTTGGTTCTTGTAAGATGATTGTGCAGATGAGAAACTTGTGGCTCAGATATGTCCCCATGTCAGGGCCAAAATTATGTATGTACCTAACTCTAGTGAATTGTCTCCTGCAGACAGTTTTTTTTTTTTGTTTTATGTTTCTCAGTCATGAACCTTGAACTCAGGGCCTAGCCACTGACACTTACCTGTTGGGATCATGGGTAGCGCCCTACCCCGTGGAGCCAAGGAACCCCTTGCAACAGAGTGTTACAGTGTAGGTGTGTAGTAACTGAGGTCTGTCATCCTGCCTACTCAAGAAGCTGAGATCTGACAATCTGGGTTCAAAACTATCCCAGACACAAAAGGTCCCATGAGACTTTTATCTCCTATTCACCTCTTAGAAACTTGAAGTGGAAGCTGGGCGCTGAGACACTTCTCTCCAGTGACCCACCAAAAACCTCAAGGGGTGCTGTAGTTCAAGTGGTAGAGCGATTGTACAGCACCCAGGCCTAGACTTCGATTCCTCCAACTTCCAAGAAAAGAAAGAAACCTGACGTGGAGTGCTGGGAATGTGTCTTGGGGATAGAGTGCTTTGTATGTGTGAATCCCTGGGTTTGATTCCTTAGTACCACATCACTAGAAAAAAGCCTGAAGTGGCTGTGTGGCTCAAGTGGTAGAGTGCTATGCTTGTACAGGAGAAACTCAGGTATAGTGCTCAGGTCCTGAGTTCAAGCTCCAGGACAAGTGTATGAACACATATACATGCACGCACGCGCGCGCACACACACACACACACACATACACACACAGGTACCAGAAGTGAAGCTGTGACACCAAATGGTAAAGCACTGAGCTTCTGCTCTGAGCTCATGGTCAGCACCCAGGTCCTGTGTTCAACCCTGAAACCTAGCTACTCAGGGCCCAACTAGGAGAGGTCAAAGGTTTCAAAACCTGATGAGCATCACCAGCGATAGATGACGGGAAGCATTGTGATATTACACAGGTGCTTAGATTTAGCTTCCGGAAACCTAGGAAGGCACCATTGCCAATAATGAATCATTTCATTAGGTTTAGCTGCCTAGTTGTCTGCCAGAAGGACCCTTGAATTAATTGTAGCAGGTTATTTCAACAATGGAACATAGTCTAACAAAGACAGGATAAGTGCGGGGAACTTAGCCTGCCGTGGGAGGTGGCACAAATGAAGGCTTCCTGTCAAAACAGAGCACTGGGGAGAGAAAGAGCTTGAGGTACAAAGAGGCCTTTTTCTGCTGGCCTTCAGAGCCCGCCCACACACCTTCTCACTAATTGGCTGGAAGGAGTTTTTTGTTACACAGCTGTACAGGAGTGAGCCCTTTTGTCTGCCTGTTCCAACAATGAGGCAGACTTCCTCCAGCAGTCCCAAGTGTGGAGAAAACTTGACTACAATGGGAACAGTGAGGGGAACCCCGCAACATGCATTGTCTTGAAAGCACTCTCTGTGCTATGCAATCGTTCTATTCAAAGCAAATTTCCTAGCTGGATGCCTTTCATCATAGGGATTCTGGACCTTCACCATAGAAATACATACATATATACATGGGGAGACATAGTGTTACTGGCTTTTCTTTTTGGCAGGTCTGGGGGTTGTACTGTGAGCCTAGGCACTGTCCCTGAGCTCCTTTTGCTCAAGGGTAGTGCTCTGCCCTTGAGCCACAGCCCCGCTCATGGGGATTTTTTTATTCCTGTGATCCCTCAGAAATGAGTGTGGTAGACTTTCCTATCCTGACTGAATTCAAACTGGCATTCTCTACCTCTCAGCCTCTCGAAGAGCTAGGATTACAGGCAGGATCCACTGACACCTGGCTTTCTTTTCTTCTCATTCTTTTCTTTCTTCGTGACAATCTGAAATCTTCATAGTGTCATTCTAATGGTTTGCATTTCGAAGCAAACTACCCAGGCCTGGAGCTCAAATGCCATGACTGCCACCTAGAAATGGAGGGATATCTTGAGAAAATCATTCCTATCCATGGGAATGGAAATGGAATGTTATAAAAGTAACAAATTTGCAGTTAGTTCATGTTTCTCTTTTAGAACGCCACACAAAAAGTATTGGATTATGTCTTCCATTCTAGCACCATGGTATGATTCTCCTAATTAAGGAATACTGACTACTTTTACATTAATGCTTTAATAAGTATTCAACCATGATACTTCATTAAATGGAGGCATAATTTCATAAGTAATAATTCATAATATATATAATTTAATATCCTCACATTGTCTCTCTCTCATATATATAGCAAACTACACATCTGTCTATCTATCTGTCTGTCTATCTATCTGTCTGTCTGTCTATCTATCTATCTATCTATCTATCTATCTATCTATCTATCTATCTATATGCTATCCGCCAGTACTATTGCTTGCTCGCAGTTCCTCAGAACTGGCTGGCAGCTCAGTGTGCCAAAGGCTTTGTTCTACAACTGACCCATTCATGAATTGGGCATTGGTGGGCTGTGAGTTCAAATCCCAGCATGGCCAAAAGTTTATATGTGGAGTCAGGAGGCAATTTTGACCCATTTTTTTTCCTTCTCGGTGAAAGTCCTCAGTTTCAGTATGATGTATAATCCATATGCAAATAAATTCATGTGATAAAATGTAATAAATTAAATAAATGTTATATATGTAATAATACTAAATAAAATAAATGAAAAATAAGGGTAATAAATGTCATATGGAGTACACCCATGTATGTAAATAGATCTCATGTATGAATATTATTTTTTCCAGTGCTGGGGCTTGAATTCAGGCCCTGGAAACTGGTCTGAAATTCTTGTCTTCAACGACGGTGAGTTTCCCCTACCTCACAGTGCCACAGAGTTACCCAGACCCTGAGTTCAAATCCCAGGCCTGCCAGAAAAATGGTGCAAATTCCAAGCCAGGGTAATTTTTTTGACCAGGAACATGCACTGTCTTGAAAGCATTCTCTGTGCTATGATATCATTCTTTTCAAAGCAAATTTCTTAGCTGGGTGCCTTTCTTCATAACAACTCTGGATGTTCACCGATAGAAATACATGCATACATACACAGACACATGGAGTTACTGGCTCTTTTTTTTTTTTGGTACAGGTCCTGAGGCTTGAACTATGAGCCTAGACACTGTCCCTGAGCTCCTTTTACACAAGGAAGCACTTTATTGTGCCTTGATCCATGATACATCATTAAATGGAGGCATAATTTAATACCTAATAATTATTAGTAATATAGTACATGTAATCTAATAATATATGAACATCTCACATTCTATAAATATATTTAAATATATAGTGGAATATACATATACATCTCTCTCTCATTCTCTCTCTCTGTATATATATGTATTTGCAGCAATTTACATATCTACCTATTTATATATTGGCCACTCCTGGGGCTAGAACTCAGGTCCTGGGAACTGCGTGGCAGTGAATTTGTTTGAGGTTGCTGTCCTTACAATGACCGCTTGAAAAATTGGGCATTCCAGGCCCTGAGTTCAAATCCCAGCAGTGCCGAAGGCGATAGGTGGAGTAAGAAGCCAATGTTGACCTGTTTTCCTTTCTGTGGAAATATTGTGTCCTAGGTACAATATGTAATATCTATGAAAATACATATATATTATATACATTATACATGTATATAAATATTATTTTTGCCAGTCTGGGGTTGGAATTCATGCCCTGGAAATGCTCCTGATTTTTTTTTCTTCCAGGAGGTTAGCTTCCACTTCACCCAGAGCACAATAGAGTTACCCAGTCCCTGAGTTCAAATCCCAGGTATGGCAGATAAAATGGCTCAAATTCCTAGCCAGGACCTTAACTTTTCTTGGGGGGGGGTGCAGGCATGAGGCTTGAACTCAGGTCATCACAAAACTCTGCCTCAGCCTTGATTACCCTAGGCTGGGGTGCAGCTTTTACACCCACAGATGATCCAGGGATCCTAGGACCCGAGTTCAACTCCCAGCTCTGGCAAAAAAAAAAAAACAACCAAAATGGAAGAGGAAACCAAGAAGTTTTAGACAACAGTTTTACCTTTGTTTCCTTGGCACTGTGACCATCCTGGGTCTCAATGACTTGGCTTGAGAATTGTATGTGACCTTGCATGGCCGAAGACTGGCGGGCTGTCACTGACACCTGAGCCCAACCCAGACACCAGGCACTGAGTTCGATCCTGGGACTGCCACCTACACATGGCTGAAGATCCTAGAGAACTTGTTCCTATCTATAGGAACAATAATAGGATGTTTGTAATGTACTAATTGAATTACTAATTAGCTAGTCATTCTAGTATAAGACTGTACACAATAAATATAGGTCATTGATTAATTTAATTAATAATTTATTAAGTCTCCTACTGTGATTAATTAATGGAGAATTAATTTTAGACCAAATAATTGGTAGTAATAGAATATATAAAAATAATATATAGACATCACTCTTTATATAGAGTTATACACTAGAATCTACATAAATGTCTGTCTATATAAATTTAGTTATAGATGCATACACATATGTAAATACACACACACACTGCAATCTACACATCTATCTGTTTATATATTGGCCACTCCTAGGCTTGATCTTGGGTCCTCAAATTTGCCTGCCAACTTCACTTGCATCAGACTGGTGTGCTAACATTGACCCATTCATGAAGTGGGCCTTCTAGGCCCGGAGTTCAAATCACAGAACTGCCAAAAACTTAATCCTGGTGGAAGAAGCCATTTATCCCACTTGTTTTCCTTATCAGTGAAAGTCCCGGGTCTCAGGAATGATGTATAATACATAGGCAAATCTATGTCCTATGTAATAGGATGTAAAAAATGTTATACATGTAATTATACTCTAAAATATATAATAAATAAATAACGCAAAATAAAATGAATAACTACACTAACTGCAATATGCAGTAAACATGTGTATGTAAATATAAATCATGTATTTAAAATGTATATGAATATTATTTTTTCGAGTGCTTGGGCTTGAACTCAGCCCCGGGGAACAGGCCTGACTTTCTTGTCTTCCAGCATGGTGAGCTTCCCATTCCCCCACAGTGCTGCAGAGTTACCCAGACCCTGAGGCAGAAAAAAATGGCATGAATTCCAAGCCAAGGAGCCTCATAATTTTTTTAATATTTTTAATGTATGTATGTATGTATTTTTATTTTGTCAAGCACAGGGCTTGAATTCAGGGCGTGGCAACCATGCCTCAGCTTTGATCATTCTAGGCTGGATTGCAGCCACTGGACCCACAGCAAAACCTGGGTTCCTGGGCCTCAAAGGCTGACAGGAAAGATAAATAAATAAAACAACCCAGCAACTTGCAGATGGCTGCTGGTTTTACATTTGTTGTCTTTTCAAGGTGACCATCCTGGGTCTGAATGACACGGCTGAAAAGTGTTGGTAACCTGGCATTGCTGAAGGCTGGCAGGCTTCCAAGGAAGCCATAGGCCAACATGGCAACATAGGCCCTGTATTCAAAGCCCGGTCCTGACCCCTACCAATGGAGTGAGATCCTAAGAGTCTCGCTCCTATTCATAGGAATACCGATAGAAGATTATGAATGTCAGGGTTGAATTAGTTGTTCCTGAATGATACTACTATAAAATTAGAGAGTGATTTTAGGAGGCCGATGGATTTTAATGAATATTTTTGACACATTAAAAGAATGCTATTAATTACATGGACACAATACTTTCCGGACAGTGGTTGATTTAATTAATAATTCATTAAGGATGAAAACAACAATATTAATTACATGGAGGCATAATAAATACCCAAAAATTGGTAGGAATATAGCCTATATAACTGAAGAATGTATAGACATCTCTGGCACTCTATAAAGATCTATATTTATTTGTGTACTACCATCTGCATGTCAATCTGTTCTTATTTTGTCAACCCCTGGGGCTCGATGTCAGGTGCTGGGGACTGCTTGTCAGCTCCATATGCCCCAGGCTGGCGTGCTGACATTCACTCATTCATGAATTGGGCCTTGTAGGCTGTGAGTTCAGATGCCAGCACTCACAAATTTGAATCGTGCAGTAAGAAGCCCATGGTGACACATGTTTTCCTTTTCTGTGAACGTCCTGGGTGTCAGGTGTGAAGTTTCATACATAGGCAATCTATCCTATATAATAAATGTAGTAAATATTCCACTGTAATAGCAGTCAATAAAATAAATGGTAAAAGAATAAACAAAATTAAAATGAATAACTACACTGAGCGCAATTTGGAGTCAACATATGGGGCTCGATCTCAGGGCCTGGGCACTGCCTGGCAGCTGAATTGGCTAGAGGCTGCTGTGCTGGCAATCACCCATTCATGAACTGATCCTTCTAGGCCCTGAGTTTAGATCCCAGCACTGCCAAAAATGTAATCTTGGAGTGAGAAGCCAAGTGTGACATATGTTTTCCTTTTTGGTGAAAGTGCTCGATGTCAGGTTGGATGTATAATTCGGGTGCAATTCTATATGCTATGTAAAAGGTAAAAAATGTCATAGGTGGAAGAATTGTCACTACAATAAAAAATGTCATAGGTGGAAGAATTGTCACTACAATAAATGATAAACAGGTTGAATTAGTAGTGAATCATTCTAGGATAAAATTAGACGCAATAAGTATAGGATGAGCATTAAGTTTAATTAATATTTTATTAAGCATTAACAGGATAAAAATTACATGGAGACATAATTAAATATCTAATAATTGGTAGTAGCATATGATGCATAATTTAATAATATATAGACATTGGTCTCGTTCTATGAAATATGTGATCATATGTATGGATATATGTACATATATGATAAACAATAACAGGATATTGAGTAATTATTAATTAGTGCTTTATTAATTGTTCAACTGGGACAGATCATTAAATGGAGACATAATTTAATACCAAATAATTGGTAGTAATATTAGCTATAATTTAATAATATGCAGACATCTCTCTTTTTGTGTATATAATATTTATATACAGCAATCTCTATTTATAACTTATTCACTCCTGGGGCTTAGTGATTGAGTGCTCACCTAGTAAGCACGAAGCCCTGGGTTCGATTCCTCAGTGCCACATAAACAGAAAACCCCAAAGTTCTGCTGTCTTTCAATCAATTGAGTGATAACCTTGAAAACAAATGTTTAGGGACAGTGTCTAAGCTCTTACACAAGCCCCAGGACTGCCGACAAGAAAATGTAGGATGTTCTAACTGCCATTATAGAAACTTCAAATTCCTCATTACAGAGCAAGCTAGGATTCTGGTGCTGACAACTGCCACCTAACCTGACTTAGGCACATGTAAACCGTTAATACCCAGCTCCACGGGTTACCCATGTCATCCTGGCTTACGCCCGTCATCCTAACTGCTCAGGGGCTTTAAAACCCAGTCCTGGCAGGGAGTCTGCGAGACTATTCAAAATGTGGCTCCAAGTGGTAGAGCTCTAGCCTTGCACAAATGTTGTTAGAACAGTATCTCCATGCTTTGAGTTCAAGTCCCATGGCTAACCCTCCCTCCCCCCCCCCGAAAAAAAACACCCCACTAGGTGGTTTGCAGATCACCCACACGGAAGCTGCCTGAGGTACTGGTGTCAGACCCGCCAATTACCACGACCCGGCAGGGGCTGCTGGGGTCCCAGAGACACAGGGGGCTGCATGCAGATCACCGGCACAGAAGCCACCTGAGGTACCGGTGTCGGACCCGCCAATTGCGATAAACAGAAAAATCCCTGAGTGCGGAACTCAGTCCCACGACGGGAGCCCACAGAGCTACACGGACACCCACAGAACACCAAAGCCAAAGACCTACAAGGAACTGGTGCTGATCCGGAGAGTACAAACCCCAGCTGTACAGAGGCCCAGCCCCCACCCCTTGCCTACAGCGTGGACACTGTGGACCCAACAGTGTCGACAGAGGCAGAGACAGAAGAGAATCACACAAGCCACCACCGCCCTGCCCAGCCCACAACCACCCCAACTGAACTCGGATTGCAACAGCAACTGATGACCTACACCACACAGAAACAACTAGCTCCAGAGTGAGTACCCCACAGGGGACAGTGTATCCCTCCAGGGAGACTGGAGGGAATCCCCAGACCCTGACCCGGACTCCTTACCCCAACACCCAGACCACAGGACCCACTAAAACTGGAAACTGTTCCAGAGCTCCACCAGCCTGTGGAGTACACTCCGCTGGCCAGGCTAGAGCAAGAGTTCCCCTGGAAGGGAGCTTAAATGCCCAAACCAGGAACAAAACCCTGGGTCAAGACAACCAACAATAGGAGAAATTTGAACTATGTACCCCAGGCTGCATAACCTAGGTGGTATACACAGCAGCACAGGCCCAACCGGCGTGCCCCAGGCAGAGGGCTGGTACCAGGCCTAGGGATCCAGCACCTAAACAACACAACCAACTCCTCCCAACTGAAGTCTAAAGCTGAGCAAACGCCTCAACAGAGGGGAGAAAAGCAGGGAAATGCACCCCCTGGGAAGCACACCTGTGACAACAAAAGACCTGGAGGCTCAGGACAAGAGAAGCCCAAACCCCACCAAAACCCGACCCATATACTCTAGGCTGGGAATTGGGCAACATAGGTCACCAGCACCTGATAGTAGGCAGGAGCTCAGGCTGGTAAGGTGGCTCAGCAGTAGAGTGATAGTCTTGGGTGCATGAGGCCCTGGATCTGATTCCTCAGCATCACATAAGCAGAAAGGGTCAGAAGTGGTGCTGTGGCTCAAATGTTAGGGTGCCAGCCTTGAGCTGAAGAGCTGAGGGACAGCACCCAAACCTAGAGTTCAAGCCCAAAACTGGCCAAAAAAAAAAACATCAGGAGCCCATAACAGACTCCAGCATCTGACAGAGTGCATCCAGAGCATCCGATCTTGCCAAGAGCACCCATAGGAGCAAACACAAGCAGTCTAGGCTGCTCAACCCTTCCAAAGGCGGGAATTGCCAGTGATCTACAGCAGAGAGCCGAGAATCCTATGTAGTTCAGACCAGCAGCTGGAGGTAGGCTCCCAACAGAACCCAGATCAGGCATAGACTCTCTACCAATACAGAATCAGCAACCAAGCAAAGACAGACACACCAAAACAAAATTGCAGATTAGTCTCCAATAATCCCCGAACCCCCATTCGAAAATCAGGAATGGAAGACAAAAGCTATATCCAAGGGTTGCTAGAGGCAATGACTCAAGAAATAAAGTGAGAAATAGACCAGAAATTGAAAGAGCACAAAGATGAACTATCACAAGAGATACAGGATATCAAACAGGAGATGCATGCAAAACTACAGGCAGCAGAAACCTCAGTAAGAAATGAGATAAATGCCAAATTAGAGGCAGTACATACCTCATTAAGACGTGAGATCAGTACTTTGAGAACCAACATCGAGTCCATAAAGGAGTTCATGTCCTCCATGCAAACCACAATAGAAGCCACAGTCAACAGAGTGAACGAAATGGAATGTAGAGTGTCAGATACAGAAGACAGAATACACCAAATGGACCAAAAAGTGACAGATATGGAAAAATCACTCAAATTAAGCCAAAGGGAAATTCAAGAGCAAGCAGATAATGCCAAGAAATTTAACCTTCGTACAATTGGAGTGGACGAAGGTAAGAAATTTCAGAGCAAGGGAATGCAACATCTATTCGACAAGATAATCAGTGAAAATTTTCCCCACCTCAAAAAAGAACATCTTACCTACATAACAGCAGCAAATAGAACACCAAACAAGCAAGATCCCAGGAGAAACACTTCTAGACACATTAGAGTAAAAATGATAGATCTGAATAATAAGGAAACAATCCTGCATGCAGCAAAAATGAAGAAGGAGCTATACTACAATGGGAAAAAAATTAGAATCACTTCAGATCTCTCCACACAAACACTGAATGCAAGAAAGGCCTGGGAAAGTACCATACAAGCCCTGAGAGCCAATAACTGCCAACCCACACTGATATACCCAGCAAAGCTAGCATTCACATTCCATGGAGAACTGAAAAATTTTAATAGCAAAGAAAAACTAAATGAATACATAAAGATTAAGCCAGCATTTCAAAGAATACAAAGAAGGGGGACACAACCTGAAGAAAGCAACCAGGAACTTGGACCTGCACCCAGACAGGCATTAATCAAAGTCTAACTGAGCAAGCACAGGAGGAAAGGAAAGAAGAAAAACTTAGGAAAACAGGGGATGACAGGGACAAAAATGCATCTCTCTATACTTTCTCTTAATATTAATGGGCTTAATTCGACAATCAAAAGAAAACGAACTGAGGACTGGATCAGAAAACAAGACCCATCCATCTGTTGCCTTCAGGAGACCCACCTCTCAGACAAACATATAAACAAACTCAGAGTGAAGGGTTGGAAAAGGATCTACCAATCCAATGCCCCCAGTAAGAAAGCAGGTGTAGCTATCCTGATATCTGACAAAATAAACTTTTCATTAAAATCAGTACAGAAAGACAAGGACGGACACTACATATTAATACAGGGAACAATCCAAGAGGAGAATATTACCATCATCAACTTATATGCCCAAAATATTGGTGCACCCAGATATGTTAAACAAATACTCTCAAACTTTACAGAATAAAATAGATCCCAATACGATAATACTAGGAGACTTTAACACACCACTCTCAGCAAAGGACAGGTCTACCAACCAGAGGATTGGCAAAGAAGCTACCAAATTAAGTGAGGTCATACTTCAAGTGGAGTTAACTGACATCTACCGAGTATTTCACCCTAAAACAACACAGTACACATACTTCTCAGCAGCTCATGGAACTTTCTCCAAAATAGACCATATCATAGTTCATGCAAGGAACTTAAGCAAATACAAAGGGATCGACATAATCCCCTATATCCTATCTAACCACAGTGGAATCAAGCTAGTTCTCAATAACAAAGCATACCGCAGCAATCTCTCTAATATATGCAAATTGAAAAGCGCACTCCTTAGCAATGCCTGGGTAACGGAAGAGATCAGAGAAGAAATAAAACATTTCCTACAACTCAATGAAAATGAAAACACCTCACAAAGAAACTTGTGGGATACAGCAAAACCAGTCCTGAGGTACAAATTTATTGCCCTCAGTGCCCACATCAAGAGAATGGAGACAGACCAAGTAAATAATCTCATGTTGCAAGAAAAAAATGGAACCTAAAGTTGCTAGACGAAGCCAGATAACCAAACTAAGAGCAGAGATTAACCAATTAGAAAATCAGAAAATTATAGCCAAAATTAACCAAACAAAAAACTGGTTCTTTGAAAAAATAAACAAAATTGATGGCCCATTGGCAAGATTAATTAAAAAAAGAAGAGAGGAAACCCATATTAATAGGATTAGGGATGCCACTGGAAACATCACAACACGTACCCAAGATATCCAAACAATTCTAACAGACTACTTTCAAAAGTTATACTCTCTAAAGGAAGAAAACCTGGCAGAAATGGATGCATTTTTAGAGAAATACAAGTTGCCCAAACTGAGCAAAGAAGTAGTAAACCAATTAAATAAGCCAATATCCTACAATGAGATACATGAAGCAATCAGAAGTCATCCAACAAAAAAAAAGCCCAAGACCAGATGGATTCACAGCAGAATTCTATAAGACCTTTAAACAAGAACTAATACCCATACTCCTCAAGCTCTTCAGAGAAACAGAGAAGGAGGGAGCTATCCCAAACTCATTCTA